>NC_091013.1:1060500-1414000 GCF_041296385.1 Aphelocoma coerulescens
GCCGCGGCCCCTGCGCGGCTCCAGCGCAGCTGGGTCACTTACTGTGCTCCAGGGGGGACGCGGGAGCGGGAAGGATCCTCCGCCAGGCCCGGGACTACAGCATCCAGCGAGCTCCGCGGCACCGGCGCGGGAGGAGGGACCGGAGTGTGTGAGCAATGTCGCGACTGGGGGAGCCGTAGTTCCCTTTGGCACAGAAATCCCTCAAGTCTAGGAGTAAGAGGCGGGTGGGAAAAGGGGGATAGGAGGCCGAAAGACCTCCTGGATGTCCAGGTTGTTTCTATTTTATCCATCAGACAGTTGCCTCCGGGGCTGAGGGTGAAAGGAGTGAGAGAGATTTATCTTTACAAACCGTGGGTCTGCTGATAGGTAAAGCCAGATACTGAGGGATGAAGGAAGCGATGGGAGGAACCCTGAATTCCATCGGAAAGGAAAAGGGGGGAGGGGTATACATTAGAAAGGGGTCTGTATTTCGTGATTCGGGGAGTCTGTACCTCTCAAGTACCTCAGCTAGTGGGGAAAGAGAGAGGGAAATGAGGATAAAAAGGAGGCTGCGTCCTCCAAAACGGTTTGAGAGACCCCAGGGGAATGACCCATGGCCTTTCCCTTTATTCGAATAAAGTAACAGGACTCCTCTGTCTCCTTTTTGGACATAAACCTCTGGTGCTTGTGGATTAATTTTCCTGACATCTGTGAGGGCTGTGCAAAGGTGGATTTAGTCTCTATAGCCCTTGAAATACCACATAAGAGCAATTCCTTAGTTTGTCCCACATTTTAACTTTCTGCTTTATGAAAACAAAGAGTATTGGGCAACATTTAGTCTAATTTAGCATTATGATTGTGCTACAATACTGCTATTAAAACCAGATTTGATCCACAGTTTTCCTCCCTTCAAGAGCTATAATGCAAAAACATCACTGTTCTTTGTAAAATACCTTAGAAAATAATGTTTAATATTTTTTGCATATTTAAGCACATCCCACACTCTTGCTTTGAAAGAGAACAGTCGCATGAACAAATGCTCTAAGTAGTATTGATGATTGTAGCAGAACTACTGTTACTAAAGTCCCATAATGCTACTAATTGAACATTATCAGCAATAATCACTGGTCTTGACAAGATTAAAGTAAAATATTTAATTAATCTGAAAACTACCTGACACTGAAACTGAATAAAAGAGTTTAAATAAAGGGAGTTTATTGAGCAAGCAGAGATGGAGAGAACAGTTATTTTCCTGTGGGGATGTGGATCCTCATGTGTATGAGGAGGGACTTTTTGTAATTATCACATGATGTTTGTCTATAAGGAGTCAGAGGGAAACATGCAGCATACACTAAAGTCCTTCTCTGGCTTTTTGGGGGCACCTTTCTTCATGTTTTTCTTTGTAGAGACCGACATGCCTGGTTGAGACAAGGCCATTTGCATCAGCGAAATCTAAATATGTCTGAAATTGTTCAAGTGAAACACTTTCAGTCTTTACTTTGATACCAAAAATTACAGTGTTCTGCCAGTAAATCTAACATACATTAGTGTGAGCATGGCATGAACAGGTAAAAGGACTTCTTAACCGTAACTACTTTCTATTTTAAATGTAATAAATCAAGTGCGATATAAAAGTAAGGAAATTGATTCAAGTCTCTGATCCATTTTTTTCTCCAAAGTCAGTATTAAGGCAGATCAGCAGGACATAGTGAAGAATGATGCTGCTTTTAAGGAGTCTTACAAGTGACTATTAAACAATACTGACGTTGAAAATTGTTAGACCCCAACAGTAATCAAACAGTTATACTTGGGTTTTCGTAGAATCCCAGGATGGCTTGGGTTGGAAGGGACCTTAAAGAACATTTAGTGATTACCATGAGCAGGGATGCCACTCACCAGATCAGGTTTGGAGGTATTTTAAATTTATTTCAGGTCAACTAACTCCCCTTAGTTACTACTACAGAAACTGTGTGTGGCAAGAGTCTCCCAGCCGTAGGATTATTAGGTTTTACAGACTACTTGAACACCCATATCATTAAAATTTGATTTCGGGGCAGCACTGACGGGGTCCCCAAGGTGGCTGTACTCCGGACAAACTCATTTCGGTGCGTTCCATCACCGCCAGAAAAGCTCCGGCTTTCCAAGCAGGCAAAAGGCGCACTTTATTTATCCACCTCCCTTTGGTTTTCTCCCTTTGTTCCTTTAATTTTCGCGGCCCCGCCGCCAGCCCCCGGAGCACATGTGCGTGTCACCGCCGGGCCGTGGGGGAGGGAGGGAGCGCGGGCGGGCGCCTCTCGCATGGAGCCGGGGCTGAGGGCCCCGTGGTGATGCAGCAGCAGCAGCACCGCCCGTGTGCGGGCAGGGCCCCCTGAGAGCCGCCGCCCGCCCGGAGCACACGCGGGGCTCGGCCCCGCTCCATGGGCACCGATGGCATCGCTCCCTATCGCACCCGCCGGCGCCGCGCCTCAGCCCGCCATGGCCTCGGCCGGGTAAGTGGCGGCCGCCGCGGGGCCTCCGGCGGCGCCGGGGAAGGGTGGGCGAGAGCGCGGGGGGACAGGGCGGGCGGTCAGGGCCGCCGCGGTGCCTTTTCCTGCCCTCCGCGGGGCCGCGGGGCTCGGACGCGGCGTACGGGGCGCGAGAGGGGCCGCGAGCGGCGGCGGCGGGGCGGTGTGTCTGTGCGGGGAAGGGGTCTGCGCGAGGCGGCGGTGTGGGCGCGGAGCGCCGGGGACTGGTTTAATGCTTTCAGCGGGACACGGGGACACGCTCGGGGCGGCTTTGCCGGGGGCCGCGGCGCCAGGCGCGGATCGCGGGGGGGGCGGTGGAAGCGCCACAACATGGCGGCGGCGGCTGAGGGGACACGAGACCTTCCTCCCCCCCCCCCGTCGGAACCCGCCGGTGCTCTATGGCCCGTGCGCCGCGCTAGAGCGGCCGTTCGCAGCCACACGCCGCCTCGGCCAATGGCGAGAGGGCTTACAGCGAACGCAGCCAATCGGGAGGGGGCTTACAGCGAGGACGTCAGCGCGCGCCCGGGGCCGCGGTGCACTGTGGGATGCTGGAGGCCTCGCGTCGGGGCAGGAAGGAAGGGGGGGTGTCATGGCGACGAATATCGAACAGATCCTTCGCTCCTTTGTGGTCAGCAAATTCCGGGAGATCCAGGAGGAGCAGCAACAGCAGCACGGCGGGTAACGGGGCGGTGGGGAGCGGCGGGGAAGGGCGCAGGACGGAGAGAGACGGGCCGCGGCCTGAGGGTCTTGTCGGCGGCAACATGGCGGGGCCGCGGGGGTCGCGGCCGTGCGGGCGCCCTGAGGGAGTTACGGCCCGGGGTGCGAGAGAGGATGGTGGGGGGACGCGCCCACCCGCTCTCCCCCGGTTTCGGTGCTGTCCTCACGGCGGGGCAGGCGCCTGTATGGTTTGTCGGATTTACGGCTAAATTCGCCTAGTTGATCTCGTAAAAAAAAGGAAAAGCTTGGAAAGAGCAAGGAAAAGCTGGAAAAGAGCGAGTTGCATGTGTTTATTTTGCGGAGGGAACCCCAACAAGGTCGTACGAGCACGGGGGATGTGGCACATTCCAGAAAGTGTTTTTTTCTTCCTTGCGTCTCAACCTCAGCAGTCACAGAGTGTCCGGGTTGAATTAAGTAAAAATGAATCCAAAAGGAGACGTTTTCCTAAGAGCACGGCTTCTTCAGGAGGCTGGAATACTGGTCTGAAGGGCTGGATATAATAAATGGGTGTGAATGACAAAAAATGCCCAAAAAACGGTTCAGAATCACTTGTATTAAGTTGATTTGTTCTTGTTTTTTTGTTCGTTGTTTTTTTTTGGTAGTGCAAATGTGGAAGGCCAGCCCAATGGTGACACGATCCCAGCTGAGCAAGCCGAGCAAGCTGGGCCTTCGGAAGCCTCTGGAGCTGCTGGGAGTTGTCAGAGTGATCAGATAGTGCAGAAAATAGAGGAAGTGCTCTCCGGAGCCCTCGGGACAGAGCTGCAGTGCAACCCAGGTAATAGAACTCTCTCTGCCAAATCTCTTTGTGGTAAGAAGGTTGTGACTGTGCCATAAATTGAATCAGTTTTATAGAGATGAAAATGTGATTCTTGGAACTGTTCCTGTGACGAGTTGTGTGTTTGTTGTGAACTTACTAAATATTTTTTCCACTGTGATTTTACATCCAGAGGTGGATAGAGAAATACATAATTTAAAAGTTGAGCTGGTTGTTATCTGAAAGCGTTGGTATGGGGAAAAGTTGGTGTTTCGTTTTTTTTTCCAATATTGAAACAGATAAATATTTTCCATATATATACATATATATGTATATAAATCCAGGGGTTAGTGAACTGTTCTTAGCACCAAAGCTGATGCTGATAGGAGCAGTTTCTGTTTTGGGTTGGTTTTCAAGATTATTTCTAAAGAAATTTATTTCAAGACAGATTTGTGATGAGCTGTTCAGTCAGAAGATGATTTGCTGTTTTAAAATGTCCCTGTTTTTAAAGTGTAGGTACTCACATTGCAGCCTTGCAAAGGTTAAGCAATTTTGATGTGTCAATCTCAGATCTTGAATAAATTACAAGATTTTTTAAGCTAAAAAAGTCATATCTGAGTGTCCTCTCTCATGGGACTGGTCCTTGCTGTAAAATTTCTGACTCTGGAGGGTTGATGAGGTGTTGAAGGCTGTAGTTACTGCATTTCTCATTTTTGGGAGTTGAAACACAGGTGACTGCAATGTACTGGGTGAGTACAATTCCAGAGGCAGCACAGAAAATTGTTAATTTCAGAGATTCTGTTCGCAGGAGTTTGGGATTGCTTTGGGTTTTTATACTCAGTGGTTTGTGTACCTTGAGTGTTCTCGAAATTTTAACTTGTGCTGTACGAGCAGCACTTTAGGCTGACGTAGTGGGGGGGGGTTGTGTGTGGTTGGTTGGCTGGTGGTTTTTTGTTTGGGCTTGTTTTGATTGGTGGTGTGATTTTTATTTTCGTTTGTTTTTTGTTTTGTTCTTTTGTGGAGGACTGAGACAAAGTCACATGGTAATAAATAAGTGAGACCTGTTAACTTGGAAGCTAACAAACTTACCCTGTGGCAAATGTTTCTACTGTCCATCTCCAAAAAGGAGTTGGACAAGAGAGATTATCTGATTATCTGAATCTAATGAATTATCTTTGTAGAAAAGTTCATTTTATAGAATCACAGAATAGTCTGAGTTAGAAGGGACGCACAGGACGATCCAGTCCCACCCCTGCCCCTGCCCGGACCCCCCAGCAATCCCAGCCTGGGCATCCCTGGCAGCGCTGTCCAAACGCTCCTGGAGCTCTGGCAGCCTCGGGGCCGTGCCCATTCCCTGGGGAGCCTGGGCAGTGCCCAGCAGCCTCTGGGGGAAGAACCTTTCCCTGCTCTCCAGCCTGAGCCTGCCCTGGCCCAGCTCCAGCCGCTCCCTGGGTGCTGTCCCTGTCCCAGGAGCAGAGATCGGAGCTGTCCCTGCGCTGCCCCTCGGGAGGAGCTGCAGCCCCGGGGAGCTCTGCCCTCAGGCTCCTCCAGGCTGAGCTGACCAAGGGACCTTGTGGGGCCCCTCCAGACCCTCCACCATTTTCCTGTCCCTCTGGACACTCTGTAAGAGCTTTAGCTCTTTCCCAAACTCTGGTGCCCAGAACTGCCCCTGGTACTTGAGGTGAGGCTGCCCTGGCCAGCGATGCTGGCCCTGGTGTCCCCCAGGACAGGGATGTCCCTCCTGGCTGCCAGGGTACTGCTGACTCAGCTCCAGCTGGCCATGGACCAGGACCCCCAGGGCCCTTCCCACAGCTGCTCTCCATCCACACAGCCAGGGTTGTCCATCCCAGGTGCGGAATCTGGCACTTCCCTTGTTAAACTCCACACAGTTGGGGATTGCCAGTCTCTGCAGGGCTTCTCTGCCTTTGAGGGAGTGAACTGCTCCTCCCAGTTTAGTGTCCTCGGTACGCTAATTATCCCTTTGAGTCCTGTGTCCAGGTGGTTAGTGAAGATGTGGAAGAGAACTGGGCTGAGAATGGAGCCCTGCAGAACCCCAGTAGTGACTGGTGTCAGCCCAGTGTCACTCTAGTCACTGTCACCCTTTGTGCCCAACCTGTAGGCCAGTTGTTCACCCACTGAGTAACTCAGTTCTCCAGCTGTGTGCTGAACAATTTGTCCATAAATTTGTCTCTGCTTCACTGTTCTCTCTCAATGCATTCGCAGCCAAGTTGGTGCAAAAACTATTTCTAAGTTTCATCAAAATGTACCTGAGGTACTTGTTAGGAATCCCAAGTCACATTTATTTAACAGTATTGCAATTACCAGAAGCTTCTGCAAGATTTTGCAGTGTTCACTGGAAAATAGTGAGCTTTGAGATTACAGATTCTAATTGGAGGGTGTTGTTGCCCTGGCCTGTATAATTAGAATCACTGAAAGGAACATGCAACTAGACTCCAATGTACAGCTCATATTTCACAGAAATCCCAGCAAGTTGCATTTAAAGAAGTGCCTTTCTCCTGAAAACATGGCACTAGGTCTCCAGAAGGGCAAGAACCTAACAAAGGCTAAATCCAGAGGGGAGTGAGGTACAGAGTTAAAAGGTGGTGATGGAAACCTCAGTCTCCCTCTTGCCCTTCCCCATCAGTGATTTGCTTGTCCCCACAGTCGTCTGAATTTGTTGCTTTCCTGTTGGAAGCAAATGCTCTAATAGGAACATGCAGCTTTGCAGTGGCTCATGGCAGCTGCAGTCCTATCCCAGCCGCTGTTCCAGCCTGCAGTGCCTTAAAGTGGGTTTGGGATCAGGGACGTAGATGCTCTTTTCCCAAATCTGTTAGACCCTAGCGAGTAACTTGGTCAGTGAATACACACAGAGAATTTCTAACACAGTAACACTGGGCTCACTCAGGGGGTTAAAGCACAGCAGGGGGGAGTGGCTGGTCAGGTCCTGTAGTGTAAATCCCCACTTAGGTAATTTGTTAGGAAAATAGGAGTTCTTGTTCACCTTCCGTGCCAGCTTTGGGGGTTTGAAAGCACATCTCCAGCTTCCTGTTAGAATGTGTTGCCCCACTGAGTGTGGTGGAGGGACATCCAACCTGTCTGCCCCACTCAGGTGAGACCCCACCTGCAGAGCTGCCTCCAGCCCTGGGGCCCAGCTGTTCCATCCCTGGAAGTATTCAAGACCAGGCTTGGACGGGGCTTGGAGCAACCTGGGATAGTGGAAGGTGTCCCTGTCCATGTCAGGGGGGTTGGAACAAGATGATCTATCTACAAGGTCCCCTTCCAACCCAAACCATTCTATGGTTCCCCTTTGTCCTGTTGTTCCATCCCTTGGAAATAGTCTCTCTCCAGCTTTCCTGCAGCTCCTTCAGGCCCTGCAAGGCCACACTGAGCTCACCCCAAAGCTTCTCCTCTCCAGGCTGAACAATCCCAGCTCTGGCAGCCTTTCCTTCCAGCAGAGCTGCTCCATCCCTCTGCTCATCCTGGAGCCTCCTCTGGCCTCTCTCCAGCAGCTCCACGTCCTCCCTGTGCTGGGCCCCAGGGCTGGGGCAGCTCTGCAGGTGGGCTCTCACCTGGGCACAGGGGCACAGGGGCACCATCCCAATCCATTTCCTGATTCCCATGCTGGGGCTCAGCCCAGGGCACGGAGGGCTGTGGACTGGGGCAGCTCCAGCTCTCCCAGAGCTGCTCCTTCTGCTCATCCCAACCTGGATTGATCCCAGGGCTTGCCCTGACTCAAGTGCAGCACTTGGCCTTGTTAAACCTCAGGAGATTCACATGGAGCACTTTTGGAGCTTGTCTAGACCCCTTTGGATGGCCCCGTCCTTCAGAGGTGTCACCCGCACCCTCAGGTTACTGTTACCTGCAAACCTGCTGAGCGTGCACTTGATCCTTCTGTCATTAATGAAGATATTAAGTAACACTGGTTCATTAATGAAGCTGTTAAGTAACACTGGTCCCAATACAGGCTCCTGAGGGGCACCACTGGTCACTGATGTCCGTCAGGACTCTGAGGTTTTGACCTCTATCCACTGGATGTGACTGTCCAAACAACTGCTAATGCACCTAACAGTGCACCTGTCAAATTCTTCACTCCAGTTTGCAGAGAAGGATGTGGAGGCACCATGTCAAATACTTTACAGCTGTCCAGATAAATGCCATCTGTAGCTCTTCCCTTACCCACTGATGTAGTCAATCCACCACAGGTCAGACAGGATTTTCCCTTCATGAAGCTATGCTGGTTGTCTCAAATCATGTCCCTGTACTCCGTGTGCCTTAGCAGAGCTTCTAGGAGGATTTATTCCCTGATCTTCCCAGCATGGAGGTGAGGCTGACAGGGTGGGATTTCCCAGAATTGTCCTCTCTTCCCTTCTGAAAGGGAATGGCTTCTCACTGTCAGAGGGCAGGGTTAGATATTAGGAGGAGATTCTTCCCTATGAGGATGGGCAGGCCCTGGCACAGGGTGCCCAGAGCAGCTGGGGCTGCCCCTGGATCCCTGGCAGTGCCCAAGGCCAGGCTGGACATTGGGGCTGGGAGCAACCTGGGACAGTGAGAGGTGTCCCTGCCATGGCAGGGGTGGCACTGGATGGGCTCTAATGTCCCTCCCAACCCAAACCATGCCATGACTATGATACTACTTGGGAAGAAACGTGTTCCCACTGGACCTCTGTCCTGACCAGAAAAATTTGGGTAATTTTCGGAAAAAAGTGTTGTTTAATTACTTTAAAGTGACTCCTGCGAGGAAGGAAAGGGAGTGTGTGCTGTTTGTGTGTGTTAGCTTAATGAATCAAGCATGGTTTGCAAGTTTAGTTGTTTTGTACCTCTGTCCATGTACTTTGCAAGTACTCTGAAAGAATTTTTAAAATGCAATCATCCATTTTTACAAAGTAAATATCATTTTTTCTAGATGTAGACAAAAATACTGTGAAAAATAGTACTCAGTCTACAAAAAGGAGCTCTACTGGTGAAGATGAAATTCCTAGGAAAAAAGCAAAGAAAAACAAGAAACACAAAAGCAAGAAGAAGAAGAAAAAGAAGAAGAAAAGGAAGAAAGAGAAAAAGCATAAAAAGCAACCAAAGGAATCTAAGTTGAGTGCACGTCCTGGAGAACCGGCAGACGTGCAGCCGGCTCCTCACTTGATGCCAGAGCAGTCCAGCTCCCAACTGAATGTACAGCATGGAGTGTTTGCAGATGCAAACCTGGCTGGCCATGTGCAGCCAGAACTGTGCTCTAAACCAACTGAGGGGCTTGATAATCAAGCTTTAGGACTTGTTTCTCATTCAGTGACTGATTCTCAGCAATCTGCAGAAAATCTTGGAAGTGGGGAGGGGACTTTGTGTGCAACAAATCCTCCATTTAATTTAGAAAGCATCCAGTCTAATATCCCAGAAAATACTAGTATAGCTCAAACTAGAATTTGCACTAGCGAGGAACAAATTCAACAGTCCCATGAAAATATTTATCCTGTAGCTATTAATGCCAGTGTTGTTGATACTGGAAATTATACTTGGTCCAGCATCCCATCTGGAATTGTCAGTAAATCAGAGATTCAGAAAGATTCAGTAGAAGCACTAAGAGGTTCAGAAGTTACTCTGAAATCTCAAGGCACTGGGGAAGTAAAAGCTTTGGATGCAGCTCTTGAGCCTGAGACCATGGAGGTGTTGACTTACTCCGAAGCATCTGTGCAGTCTGTGTCTCAGAGGGGAGCACAGGGTACGGAAACAGCTTCAGAATCCATGTCCTTGGCAGGTGGTGTGACAACAATTCCTACACCTGCGAATTGGGCACATCCCAGTGCTGTGACTGTAGCTCACGTGGCTGTAGCTGGGCAAGAAGTGAAAATTCCAGAAACAACTGAAAAATCTGTGCATATGGGCAATGTGACAAATGTGGAGAGCTCTTTGGAACTGGGGGGTGTGAGCAGAACTTTGGAGCCAGCCCTGCAGCCCTCAGCTATATCTGGGAGTTTAAACGTGCCGCAGGGCAGCCCTGTGGAGGGTTCAGGTGTCCTGAAAGCAGGTGTACCTTTGCAACATCCTTTGACAATATCTGCAGCCACCCCTGTGACCCAGGTTGAAATAAAAAGTGCCAAAACACCCCACGCACCAGGAGCTGTTACAGAAATAAAGGATATGGAACCAGCTATGGGGAATGTGAAAGCTTTGGAAACAGCCATGGAAGCTGTGGGTGTTGTAGCAAAAGATGTTAGAGCAGCTCATGAAAGTCTGCAAGGCAAAAATGTGGAAGGTACCACAGGTCCTGCAACAGCACTGGGTGCATCAGGAACGTTCGTACAACATGGAGTCTTGACAGAAACTAGGAGTGTGGACAGAGCCCAGGGATCTGCGCTTCCAGCAGGATTGACAGGTGTGAATGTGGTTGCAGAGGCAAAAGGATTAAGAGCAACTTCAGAACCTGCAGCGGTTGTACAGACCTTCATTCCCCGAACAGCTCCAGAAGTCCAGATGGCAGAGGGTTTTAGAAGTCCACAAGCAAAAGATTCAGAAGGTACTTTGTTGCTCAGAGAATCAAGACCTGAGGGTGAATCACACGTGAGAGGTTTGGCATCTGCCCTGTCTTTGCAGAAGGAAAACACACAAGGTCCAGGAGGAGTCCTGAGACCAGTGGCTGTGGTGGAAGCAAAAACTTCTACAACAGCTTCAATGTCCTTACAGGTGGAAGGTGTGAAAGCTTCAGAAGAAGCTCTGCATTGTGGGACTGTTGCAAGTCCAGTACTTTTTGCCTTAGAAAGGACTCCTGAACCTGTAGTTGCGCATGAAAGTGTGGAACCAGTTAGAGAGGCTGAGGCATTGGCAGGGGTGATGCCGTGGCAAACCACAGCAGAGAGAGAACCTCTGCGTTCAAGCCAAACAGAGAGTTCCATCATTTCACAGTCGCAGGTCATGACACACACGAGAACCTCACAAACTGAGGTGCTGAGGGAGAGAAAGGATTCAGAACGCGCTCCAGAAGCAGAGATAAGGAGCAGAGAAGCAATCCTAGAACCTGTGCAAACTTCAGAAACCAGTTCAAAATCTGTTCAGGAACAAATCGTAGGTGATTCAGCAGCAGTATTGGAGTCTTTGCCCAGAGTGGAAGAAAACAGTATGGCATCAGGAGTACTGACAGAATTGACAGATGCGCAAACTCAGGGATCTGCTGTAGAACATGGAATTGCAGCAGGGAGGATCAGCACACAAGGAAATGAGCCCTCAGAAATGGAGAAAGCAAAATATCTGGAGCCAGCATCAGAAGCTGGAGGAGTGAGGTGGTTGGAGAGCATGAAAGAGTCTGCAACAGTAGAGGCGAAAGGTTCTGGAGCAGGTAAAGAGCTTGAGGTACCCATGAGTGATGCTTCAGCAGCTGTTCCAGAATACTTGCGCACTGAAAAGCAAGAAGAGCTTCAAGTAGTTCTAGAAGCAAAACCTGCTGCAGAATGGAAGAGTTCAGAAGAGGCTCCAGAAATCTTGGGTGCTTCTGAAACAAAGTCTTCTGAACCAGTACCAAAACCAGGGGATGTGAAAGGCCTGGAAACAACACTGGAAGAACATGAAGTGGCAGCCGAGGTACAATATGTAGAAGGAGTGCAGAGTCAGCAGGTGGAGGATATGCTCATTGAGAAGGAAGATGTGGAGCAGACTCAAATATCTGAGCCTATAGGAGCAGAAACAGATTTTAGTTCTTCACATGCAGCAGAGGAAAAAGGTTCAGCAGAGACTCCTGTAGCAGAAACACAAGATTTGGAAACAGCTCCTCAGACTGATGTAGAGCTGAAAGATGCAGAAGCAGCTGTAGGGTTGGGGGCAGAGACAAAAGACTTGGAAGCAGCTCCAGTACCTGACACTGATGCAGAAACAGGTCCAGAACTTATAGAGGAAGGCCAGTTGGAAGACACTCCAGAGGCTGAGGATATCAAAGAAGCAACTCCAGAAGAGGACTCAGAGAAAAGAGACTCAGAAACATCTGATGTGCAACCTGATGTGGCAGCACGAATGAAGGAGACTCTCATGAGGCTTGAGAATGTTATTGAAAAAAGTAGTCATAGAACCAGTGAGAAAAAACATGATTCAAAGAAACAGAAAAGGAGCCGTTCCAAGTCACAGTCCAGGTCTAGGAAGCGGAAGAAAAAATCAAGGTCACGTTCTACTTCCAGGCGTTTGACCTCTAAAAGAGCACGTTCTAGGAGCAGAAACTATTCAGTTTCCAGAAAAAAGCATTCCAAATCTAGGTCCCGATCTGTGGAGAAGAGAGAGAGAAGAATGTCTTCCCGGCGGTCCAGGCGCAGACGTTCCAGGTCATCTGACCGTTACAGGTCTAAATCCAGATCTGCAGAAAAGAGATTGTCCAGACGGAGACGTTCCAGGTCATCTGACCACTACAGGTCTAAATCCAGGTCTGTGGAGAAGCGACTGTCCTCCCGAAGGTCCAGACGCAGACGTTCCAGGTCTTCTGACCGCTACAGATCCAAGTCGAGGTCAGTGGAGAAGCGACTGTCCTCCCGAAGGTCCGGGCGCCGACGTTCCAGGTCTTCTGACCGCTACAGATCCAAGTCACGGTCAGTGGAGAAGCGACTGTCCTCCCGAAGGTCCGGGCGCCGACGTTCCAGGTCTTCTGACCGCTACAGATCCAAGTCCAGGTCAGTGGAGAAGCGACTGTCCTCCCGAAGGTCCGGGCGCAGACGTTCCAGGTCTTCTGACCGCTACCGATCCAAGTCACGGTCAGTGGAGAAGCGACTGTCCTCCCGAAGGTCCGGGCGCAGACGTTCCAGGTCTTCTGACCGCTACAGATCTAAGTCACGGTCAGTTGAAAAGAGGTTGTCCTCCTGGCGATCCCGCCGCAGACATTCCAGGTCCTCTGACCGTTCAAAATCTAGATCCAGGTCTTCAGAAAAGGGAGGAGGCAAAGAATACTCCTGGAGGTTCAGACATCGGTCTGGTTCCTCTGATCGTTCAAAATCCAGGTCGAGATCTGTTGAGAAAAGAGGTCGGAAGGCATCTGTACGGAGGTCCAAACGTCAGCGCTCGAAGTCCTCAGATCGCTACAAGTCTCGATCCAGGTCGGTAGAAAAAAGAGATCGGAAGCAATCATCACGGAAGTCTAAACGTCAGCGCTCCAAGTCCTCTGACCGTTACAAGTCTAGATCCAAATCAGTGGAAAAAAAGAAGGAATCCTCACGAAAATCCAAGCGTCGACGCTCAAAATCTTCTGAACGTTACAAGTCTAGGTCTAGGTCTGTTGAAAAAAAGCGCAAGGAGTCTTCAAAAAAATCCAAACGGAAACGTTCCAAGTCCTCTGACAGTGTTAAGTCAAGGTCCAAATCTGTAGAAAAAAAAGATAAGTTATCCTCAGCGAAGTCCAGTAGCAAGCATGTGGAGTCTTCTGAACTTCAGGAGTCAGCCAAAGATCTTGATAAAGATGTTCCTCAGTCTTCTGGAAGTGAAGGTAAATCCTCTAATGGTCCCACATCAGTAGCTTTGTCTGATGAAGGAGTAAACGGCCCAGTGCTGCCGCCATCATTTGGAAGTGGATTTTCCAAAACTTCGGAGAGCCTTGAGGAGAGCTCCTCATCTGTTGAAAAAACAGCGGATCTGCAGCATTCTGCAGCATCTGAATTTGATACCTCCAAAACCCCAGATGACCAGGAATTGAAATCCACATCTGTGGAAAAACCACAGGATTCAGAGCTGTCTATGACATCTGAAAATGGATCAACTGAAAAAACAGCAGCTCCGGAGTCTTCGCTGCTACCTGAACTTCCATACTCCACATCCAAGTCCAGATCCTCCTCTGTTGAAAAAAGGGGAGATCTAGAAACTTCTTCCATAGCAGAATTCCATCTCTCTGCATCCCGTGAAGATGAGTCCCGAACTGCACCTCTCAGAGAAGTAGAAGGTCCAGAGCTTCCTCCAACACTTAAAAGAGACACGCAAGTTCAGTCGTCTTCTCTCCTGTCTGAAGCTGGGCTCTCCAACTTGTCTGATGGTCACGAATCACGGCATATCCCTGGTGAACACGCAGAGCTTTCACAGGTTCTGCAAGTACCTGAACGTGAGTCTTCCCACCTGGCTGACAGCCCTGGAGCAGTGGAAGCTCAGAGGCCTTTCCTGCCACCTGAAATGATCTGCCCTGTGATCCCTGATGGCTGTGAGTCGGGCCAGATGCAGGAGCCTTCTCTGGCTTCTGACAGTGGACATTTCATGTCTTCTGATGGACGTGGATCAGGATCCAGCTTTGCTGCACCAATAGAGGAGCTTCCATTGTCTGTAGGCGAGTCCTTTAAGTCACCACATGGAAATGAACAAAGATTTTTATCTGTTGAAAAAGTCAAAGCACCAGATGTTTCCCTCACATCTGTGTGTGGTTCTGTTGAGGTGTCTGCCGACCTTGTTTCAGTGTCTTCTTTTGAAGTTCACGAGTCCAGATCATCTATTGACAAAGGTTTAGATGGTCCAACACTTCCACAAGTCCTTGAGGTTGACTGCTCCAGATCTTCGGAAATGCACGAGTCGAGGTACCTAACTGGAAAAATAGATGGTGCAGGATCTTTGGTGATGTCTAAAAGTGGGATTCCCATATGCCACGATGGCCACAAAGCAAAGTACAATTCCTTTGAGCAAACGGAGAGTGCAGAACTGTCAGTGGCATCTGAGCTCCGGTGTTCCATCTTTCCTGAAGGCTATAAATTGACATCTGCTGCAGTTGAAAAAGTGGAGATCCAGAAGCCTGCTCTCTCACTGGAAAGTGGGTTCTCCGTGTCTGCTGATGGTTGTGAATCGGTGGGCACACCTGAAAAACTACAGCCCCCAGTGACTGCTCTGACATCGGAAGGTGGGATTCTGCTGTTGCCCGACAGTCACGAACTGAGACCCGTTCCTGTGGAAAAAGAGGTGCTGAATTCATCTGAAGTGAAACACCTTGCATCCCCCGATGGCTACAAGCTGAGATCTGCCTACAGTGAAGAAATACAGGTGAACCTGGAAAGCAGGTGTTCTCTTGCCTCCGATGGTCATGAGTTGGCGTCCACCTGTTTTGAAAGAGCTGAGGAGCCTTCTGAAGTGTCTGAAAATGAGTACACGATAGGGCTTGATGGCCCGGAGTTGACATCGACCCCTGCTGAAAAAGCAGAGCTGCGGAAGCTTTATCAGATGCCTGAAGAAAGATGTCTGGAGTCCATTGACAGCCAGGACCTGCGATCACCCTCTGCTGAAAACACACAGGTGCAACAGCCTGCTCCCGTGTCTGAAAATGAGTATGCCGTGTCCTGGGTGGGCCAGGAGTTGAGGTCCAGCTCTCCTGAGAAGGCAGAGGTGCAGGAGGAAGCTGTGGTTCCTGACAGTGCTGTGTCTTCTAAAGATCACGGATTGCCATCTTTCTTGGCTGAAAAACCAGAAGTGCAGGAGTGTTCTCTGCTACCTGAAAATGAATATGGTGAGTCTTCTGAGGGCCAGGAGGTGATGGCCAGCCCTGCTGAGAAGGAGGTGCAGGAGCCTTCTCTGATACCTGGCAGTGAATATTCCATCTTCTGTCAAGGCCAAGTACAGCAGTCTGGCCTCGCTGAAAGCACAGCAGTGCAGGAGCCAGTGCTGGTCCCAGACAACCAATACGCTGCATCTCCTGAGGGGCAGGAGCTGCTCTGTGCTTACACTGAAAAACCAGAGGTGCAGGAGTGTTCTTTGCTGTCTGAAAACGAGTATGATGCATCCCCCGAAAGGCGTAATTTGAGATCCAGTCCTGTTGAAAAGGAAGAATTGGAGGAACCTTCTGAAGCCTCTGAAAGTGAAAGTTCAATATCCACCGATAGCCAGGAGGTGCAGTCTGCTGTTGCTGGAAAAACAGAGGTGCAGGAGCTGTCCTTGTCTGAAGGTGAATGTCCCATGACCCCTGAAGGTCAGGAGCTGCAGTCCAGCCCTGCTGAAAGAGTAATAGCCAAGGAACCTTCTCTGACATCTGAACATGAGATGTCACCCGAAGAGTATGAGTCAAGATTGGCACACGCTGAGAAAACAGAGGGTGTGGATTCTGCTTTGACAGCTGAACGTGACCATCTCTTTTTTGAGAGCCAGGAGGTGAGTTTCACCTCTCTCCAGAAAGCAGATGTGCGGGACCATTCTCCAACACCTGAAAGGGAACATGGAGCATCCCCTGATGGGCAGGAGTTGAGATTCACCAGTGCTGGAAAAGTAGACGGTCTTGAACCTTTGACACTGAACGATAGAGCCTCCATGTCCCCTGATGACAATGACTTGAAATCCATCCCTGTTGAAAAAATGGATCATGCAATGCCCGAAGGTGGGCGCTCGGTGTCTCCTGATAACTACAGTGTGAGGTCGGGCCCTGGTGAAGAAACAGGGGATCTGGAGCCCTCTGTGAGATCTGAGCGTAGGTACTCCACATCCTCCTATCAGGAAGGTCACGAGCTGAAGTCTCCCATGGAGGAAGAGGGTCTGGAGTCCTCTGTGACTTCTGAACATAGACGATCTGTGTCCCCTGAGGGTCATGACCAGAAATCTACTGTAGATGAAGAAATGGATGATCTGGAGAGGCGTTCCACTTCCCCTGATGAGCACGAGTCAAGATCTAGCATTGGTGAAGAAGCAGAGGATCTGGAGCAGCCTTTGACAACAGAACGTAGGTGCTCTGAGTCCTCTGATGAGCATGAGTCAAGGTCAACTACAGGAGAAGAGGCAGAGGATGCAGAAGGCTCCTTGCCAGCTGGAAGAAGAGACTCCGTATCCTCAGACGACCGTGAGTCGAGGTCTGCTGCTGGGGAAGATGCAGAAGATGGGGAGCCCTCCTTGACTGCTGAACGTAGACACTCCACATCTTCTGATGACCGTGAGTCAAGGTCTACAGCTGATGAAGAAGCAGAGGATTTGACAGCTGAACATCGCTCTGTGTCTCCTGATGGACGTGAGTCAAGGTCAACCGTTGGCGAGGAAGCAGAGGACCAGGAGCTCTCTCTCACAGCTGAGCGTAGACACTCCACATCTTCAGATGAACACGAGTCAAGGTCTACTGCTGGTGAAGATGCAGAGGATGTGGAACCCTCCTCTGCAGCTGAACAGAGAGATTCCACTTCATCAGACGAGCAAGAGTCAAGGTCTACTGGTGGTGAAGAAGCTGAGGATGTGGAACCTCTGACAGCCGAACACAGACGTTCTGCATCCCCTGATGGCGCTGAATCGAGGTCTACCACTGGTGAAGAAGAAGGAGAGGATGCAGAGCCCTCATTGACAGCTGAACAAAGAGAGTCCACATCATCAGATGAGCATGAGTCAGAGTCTTCCAGTGGTGAAGAGGAGGGAGAAGATGCGGAGCCCTCTTTGGCAGATGAAGAAAAGCAGGATTCCATGCCTCTTGAGCAGTCAGAGGAACAGGACTCTTCCTTTGTCCCTGAAAGCAGACGTTCTGAGTCTTCCGAACGTGAAAAATCCAGATCCAAATCTGTTGATAAAGCTTCTGACAAAGAGTCTCCGCAGAGATCTGTAAGCAGACACTCGAAGTCTCCTGCTCGCCAGAAGAGTCGATCCACCTCTGTAGAAAAAACAGCAGACAAAGAGTCCGTGCGGAGGTACAGACGGAGGCGCTCCAGGTCCACGGCTCGCCAGAGGAGCCAGTCAACATCTGTAGAAAAAACAGCAGACAAGGAGTCCTCGCGGAGGTCCCGGCGGAGACGCTCCAGGTCCGCAGCTCGCCAGAGGAGTCAGTCCAAGTCTGTGGAGAAAACAGCAGACAAAGAGTCATCACGCAGGTCCAGAAGCCGACGCTCCAGGTCCTCCCAGCGCAGGTCCAAGAGATACGATACAGACTCGCGCTCCAGACGGAATCGCTCCAGGTCAGCAACACGGAGAAGGGCGTCAAGATCTCGGTCCAGCTCGTTGTCGCGTTCCAGGCACAGGAGGAGGAGCAGGTCAAGGTCGGCATCACGAAGGCGGCGTTCCTTGTCGAGAGACAGGCGCAAGAGGTCTCAGAGAAACAGGTCAAGGTCTACTGACAGGAGAAGGAGAAGATCCGACTCTAGAGACCGTAGGATATCGCTCCGATTGCGGAGCAGGAGTCGGACCCCTCTTCGCCAGAGGCGGTCGCGGTCCAGGGGAAGGAGGCGGAGCTCCAGCAGGTCCCCGATCCGACTGCGGCGCTCGCGGTCCTCGGGGAGAAGGCGCTACAGCAGATCCCCCGACCGGCGCAGGTCCAGGTCCTCGGAGTTCTCCAGCAGATCACCCAAACGTCTTACAGACCTGGGTAAGTGACTGCTTTATTTACAGTAGTTCGTGGTGAGGTGGTCGTGGGTGGATTTGCGTAGTCTGATTTTAGCTCTGCAGCGTTCATAAGGAATTTCTTGGAAGTCACTCTGTGCATTAGTTTTAGGCAGTGACTTCCAGTAGGAACTTTTATGTTGGGACAGAATCAATGCTGAGCATTTGAATGAAAACCTCTTTAGAGCCAGTTTTACCTTGGTTCTAGAGCTTTTGTACAAAAGTAGCGTGTTTCAGTCTTGAGAACACTCTGCATGGTAATAGGGAAGGCCAAGTACTTGTATGTGAGAAAATTTCGAATTTCTACTTCTCCTGAGAACAAAGGTCATTCAGGTGCCAGTTGGAGAGTCCAAGCTCTGTTGTCAGCTTTTCCCAGTACTCTGTCTTGCCTCTTTCCCATGGTAATAACTTGAAGAAAAGAGAGACTTATTTCTGAAAATAGTCCCAGACTCAGCAGATCAGAAAATAAAATCTTATGAGCTGCATCTTTTCTCTGTGCTTGGAGGAAGAGAGGCTGTGTTGTTTCCTTGGGAAAGAAGGTTTGAATTGGGAGCTGAGCTTTTTGCACAGTGTGTGAGGAAACCTGTGGTGGACTTAAGGTTCTGAACCTTGCAGTCCTGCCTCAGAGTTACCATGGAAGCCTTCCAGTTAGGGAGTTATTTGCAAACTGGCAGAAGGCTTAATTCATTTTCATTTCCTATTTCTGTGTTAAGGCTGTCCTTTTCTCCTTATAAAGCAAAATCTGTTTTAGTGACAGTTTTGCATCTGACTGTATTTTAAGGAAGAGCACATTTTATTCAGCTTGTTTTTCTGTTTGGTGGTTGTCAGTAGCTTTTGGGCTATGTCTGGGGAGATGGGATTTCCTCCAGAGCTTTGAGAGCTTTTCAGAGATAGTTAAGGAGGAAACTCTGGACTTTATGCTGTATAGGAAGGACTCAGTATTGCCAAAACTGGAATGAATCTGAAGTAAGAGACATCAGAACTTGAGGGGTTGGGGGATGTTGGATGCTGTCATTGGGACTGCTGTGCTTTGGGTTACATTTGCCTTCTGCACAGACCAGGCCTAAAGTCTGAATCCACTCAGTACAATTTTAGTTATTTTCACAGAATGTAAAAAATGCACAGTACAGGTAGAATCTTGTTTAGTTTGCCAAAAATGCTTCTTTATTATTAAAACAAGAATCTATAAAAATAGTAACTTTTCTTTTAAAAAATAAATCTTTTTAGACAAGGCCCAGCTACTTGAAATCGCCAAAGCCAACGCGGCCGCCATGTGTGCGAAGTCTGGCGTGCCCTTACCCCCGAGCCTGATGCCTCTGCTGTCCCAGAAGAAGGATGACAAAGCCAACCAGAAGTCCTCAAGGGACACCTTGAAGGAGCTCACTGAGGTGAGGGAGAACAGCAGCATCAGACCTGACAGTGCCCACACTGTGGGAAGTTGTCACTGCGTGCTCGTGTCCCCTGGGAGCTGCCTTGTGTGCAGAATTCCAGGATCCCTGAGGCTGGAAAAGCCCTCCCAGCCCAGCCAGGCCCAGCTGTGCCTGATGCCCACCTTGTCCCCAGCCCAGAGCACTGAGTGCCACCTCCAGCCCTTCCTTGGAGGATGGGCACTCCAAACCCCCCTGGGCAGCCCCTTCCAAAGCCTGACCACCCTTTTGAGCCCTTATTCTCAACACAGGTTTTTTTAAGTCATCAGAACTGGTGTTTTTCATTCCGTGGAAATGCATGAATTTCAATTCTTCTGCTTTTTCTTATTTTAGGTTTTGATTCTGCTCTAATTTTGCACATATAGGTAGTTCTCCCCGCAGTCCTGCCAGTGAAATCCAAAGCTTTCACTCCTCATTTTTGTTCTGGTGGTGTTAGTTACAGAATTCCAGGTTTGAGTCGGAAGGGACTTGAAAGCTCAACCTGTCCCACCCCCTGCTGTGTGCAGGGACACCTTCCACTGTCCCAGGTTGCTCCAAGCCCCATCCAGCCTGGCCTTGTACTTCCCTCAGAATGGAGAAAATCTGGAATAGACAAGTGCCTTCATTTTTCTTTTTTTAATTGCATTGTCAGTGTGACAGTTCTGGAATTGTGTTTATAGAAATAATCTGAGATGAAGCAGTGTCCAAGTGCTGAGAAATAATCTGCAGTTGTGCCTGGGGGCTGGAGGAGCAGGAGTACTGAATAAGAGCTGAGTTGGTGCAGGTGCCCTGAGCTGACATCCTGGATGGTTTTTCACATAACCTGACCAAGATCCAGCATAGCTTGTGCTGATCTGGAGGCCCCAAACCTCCCCTCCTTTCCCTTTCCGACTTGGGGAATCTATTGGATGATGTTTCTGTTCTTTTGACTGAAAACTGGCCATAGAAGCAGTGCAGGTGGTAGGAAATCAGTGAAGATGTTCCAACCATAAAATCTTGGCCTCTCAAGAAAGTCTTTTTGTCTTTGTCCTTTTCTTCCTCTCTTTTATTTTTCCCCCTATGGAGGCTCCTCCCAGTATGACTGTGGTATCCCCATAACACCTCTGTGTTTTACGTTTAATTCTGTTGCATAGCTGGCCACCACCACAGTACTCCAGAAGAATCTGAGATCTTCTGGAACCTTCACTTCTGACAAGGTCCCTGCACTACCAGAGAACTGAGTCAGTAACCAAGAAGTGCCTGGCAGAGCCATGGTAGTGTTGGATAATTTGTGTAGAATATCCAAAGTACATCTATGGATGCTGTTGCTAAAAGATTTTCCACCTCCTGGTTTAGTAAAGAAAATTTTTCTTTATTTTTTTGATAAAAATATTCTTTGTGAGTTTGGATTGAAAGTTCAGGTTTACTCAGAGCTGACATTTCTCTCTGTTGTATTTTTCAGAAATGCAAGAAGATTGCTCAGAGCACTGATGATGTGATAGTGAACAAGCCTCATGTTTCTGATGAAGAGGAGGAAGAACGTCCCTTCTATAACCATCCTTTTAAACTGAGTGAACCCAAACCCATTTTCTTCAATTTAAGTGTGAGTGCTACTTTAGTTTCCAATGCTTTAAATCCTGGTTCTTTTTAAATAGTGCACATAGTTCTACAGAAGTTTATCAGGGTTTATAATCTTGGTGAAATTTGGAGTATTTGTTTTATCAATTTAAAGAAACCCTCCCAATTCCATCAAGATTAAATTGATAATCTTGGTGAAATTGTGAGTGTTTCTTTAAATGCATCTGGGAATCAAATGCTTTGAAGCATGGATTAGAATTTGTTTGAGTTTTGGTGGGGTTTGAGGTTTTTTGGGGTGGTGGGTGGGTTTTTTAAAATTTTTGGGGGGGGAGCATTGTGCCTATGATCATCTGTTCTGATTTTGCAGGATATAAAGCACTAAAAAAGCTTTAATATGCTCAGCAAAAATAGAAATAACATTCCTGTTTTTGTATAAATATGTATAGCTTGTGGTGTACACAAAATAGGCAGTAATGCACATTTACATAAGGTGCAAGGTAGAAATGGATTTAGATTTTGTATTGTATTGTTAGAAAAGGCTACAGTGAAACTCAAGAAACCTTGGAATTCTTCCAGGCTCCGAGGAGGAATATTCTATAGTGGTTATGGGCTGCTCTGCCTCTTGGACAGGTTTTTGACCCTTTCAGTTTTGTTCTTTCTCTCTCCTACTCTTAAAACCATTCCCATCCATATTCCTAGGGGTTTATCCGATATTATCCAATGCTGCCAGCTGTGTGTGCTGCTGGGAAGGGAACCTGGCAGGGATTTCTGCAGGTTTTTAATGTATTAACAACACCAGGCACAACAAGGCCATAGACGTTGTCTGCTCAGGCTGCTGCTAAAAATAGCCCAGAATTAGAAACCCAAATGCTGAGAGCTGCTTTCTCTCTGCTCATGTGGAGCTTTTGATCACAGGCAATGTTTTGCCACCCAGGATTTTTACCTTGGAGCTTTCCATACAAAGTACCTGTGTGGCAGGTGGAGATTGTTCTTGTGATGGTGTTAGTTGGGAGAGGGGGGGTCAGGGATTTTGGGTTGTTGAGGTTGGTTTAAGCGATTTTTCATCTTCTCTTACAGTGCAATTTGTGGGCCACTTGTGCCAAAATGATTAATTACAAAGGCTTATTACTCTGCAGTAAGAAGGATGAGTGTTCTGTGAAAACCAAATCCCAGGTGTTTGCAACAAAACCACCTCGTGACTCTTGTGTGTTTTCAAGTCTTAATTTTTTCTCATTTTATCTCTTTCAGACTCCCAGCATAAAACCAGCACCACCACCCCAACCAAAAAACCAGGTCAGCCTGTCCAAGGAATTCCCTGTTTCCTCTGGGTCTCAGCATAGGAAGAAGGAGGCAGACAGTGTGTATGGAGAGTGGGTTCCCGTGGACAAAAACGGCAAAGACGACGGCAAGGATGATGTTTTCCCCAAGCCAGCCATTGAGGTAAGGAAGGCAAGGAAAGCATATCATATAAGAAAACCAAAACCATCCCCTGGGCAGTCTGGTACCAAATTGCAGTCTGGGAAAAAAACCAAAAAGGCACTTAAAAGGTAGTGCCTAACATGCACTAAGCTGAGGAGCTGAGCTCTGCAAACTGGGGATGCTCATGTGGGCAGTGGTGGAAACAGCCTGTACCCGTCTTGCTTCTGGCAACTGGTGACTTCTTGGTCTCAACAGAACTTAAACTATAGCTAGAAGATGAAAAAAACTTCCTTATTCAGTTTCCTGCAGAGGTTACTTAATAATACCTTGAGATTTGCACAATAATGTACATAGTGCTAATTACAATTGTCCCACCAGTCTTAGAACAAGAACATCCCATGGCAATGTAATCCATTAAAAATTGTAAGTAGTTGCTAAAACTTTCACTTCCTCTGGATGTATTGATTTTTTAGTTTTTGCAGTCACATTTTCTCCCATGGCTGTCTTGCACGTGGCCTTCCAAAGGAGAATCTAATTGTATGGATAATAAACTAAAAAAACCAAAGCGAGTGTTTTTCCCCTTGAAATTTCTTCCAAAGAACTTTTTTTTGGGGGGGGAGGGGGGAGGGAAGGGTTGTAATTAAGTAAATATTTAAGAGAGGTGTTAATATTTTTGGGTTGATGTTACCTCAGTGCACCTGAAGCCTTGTTCTCACACCTTCCAAAGCCAAACCCCAGAGCCTTCCCATCAATTTCTGCCAAAGCCATCTCGGCACTTGGTGCGTTTTGTTTCTCAAGACCTTTCTGATGTTCTACAGGCACAGAAGGAATTTTCTTCTGGCTCTTTCACAGCACCAAAAGCACAGAGAATATTAATTATATATATAGCATTTTCATGGAATCCCTCAGAATTTGATGGTTGGGCACCCAATTCCTTGTTCCCTCAGCGCAGGTGGGAGCTGCACTTTGGGCTCTCCTGCTCCAGGGAGACACTGAGATGTTTGTGCAGAATGTCATTCCCAGTTTCATTGCAGTAAATATATTTAACATAACTTCCTTTCCTTCCTGTTGTGTGTACCTTTATAAATGCCTGTAACTATGTTGTCTGTTTTTATATTTTGTAAATAAATATTTTTATTTGCCTTTACCTTAACTTGGTTTGTGTTAAGGGTGATTTCAGGGGCGTTAGCTCCCAGCAGGCTGTGCCATCCCCTGGGGTTTGGGAAGTGCAGGTACAGATTGCTGTGTGTTTCTCCAGGGAGTTTGACAGGTAACACAGTGCTTCTCTGCTTAATTCTTTCAGTGCTCAGGAGGACTCTGTGGTGGAAATGGCTCCCTTGGAGCAACATGAGGCAGATCAGCTCCTTTGCTGGGGGTGCAGAGAGCTGGGGGTGCTTGGAACTTTAGGAAGTTTCACCTAGAATTGACCTCCCTTCATTGTTGCTGATTTTGCAATACTGTGACAGTTCTGCTGCAGGTCTTGACATCAAACCCCACACAATTGGTTTTATTGCTGTGTTTTAATTCACATATTAGTTACAGGCTTAGTCTGAAACAACCCTGCTAATACATGACAGCTTGTTTTAATAAAACCTGGTGCCTTCCAGTAGTTGTGTGTGGTAGTAGGAGATGGAGGGGAAGGTCTGGAGTGATCTGAAGGCTCAGCATGTCTGTAGCAGGCAGAGAGACCTCCGAGGAAGAAGTATTTGGAAGTGTAGAATGGCAGGGTTGGATTATCCCAGGTGACTCGTGCAGAGATGCTGTTGGGATCTGAGGGTGCAGTAAATGCACCTCTAGAGTGTGTAAAACACCTGCTTTTTATTGCCAGCCATGTCCTGCTTGCTTCAGTATTTGTGATTTGTGGGGGCAAGTCTGAGAAAGGGGGATCAGCCAGGAGGGCTCTGGGAGAGAACAGCACCTCACTTGCAACTGTTTTCCTGACTCAGTAATAACAACAACTTATACTTCAAGCAGAGATCTATTTTTTTTTTCAAGATCCAAAGCTGCCATCGAGTGTCTTGACATAACACAGAGCCCTGATGGTCTCCAAAATGGAGAAGTGTTTGGGAGTTAACTCAGCAGGGAGTGTTGCTAGGCCCCAGTCCGGTAAAGCACTGATAGACCTGTTTGGCATGGCAGTGGTCCCCTGTGGTTTCATGGACTGCTTCCATGCCTTTGTGTATTGCTGGATTGAAACTTTTGGTGAGTAGAAGAACTTTTTATTTATCTCCTGGACCAGTTTCACAAACAGAAAATTAAAGAACTATTTAAAGTATGTGAGAGAAACTTAAAAACTCAGCCAGTGTACATTTTAAACAGGCATTTTTACATCCATGCTGTTGTGTGAGGGGATTGTTAGGTGATATTTTAATTCTTCTTGTGCCTTTTTTATGTTCTTTGTGACAAGAAAGAAGCACTGAAGTCAGTCCATAGGCACCTGGGCTTGTGGGATTTTAGCTCTGTCTTGGTCAGTGCCAGATACTCCAGCAATGATCTTTCCAACAGAAACACTTTTTGTCCTAAGTACCAGCAAAAAACCTCACATCTTAAAATCAGATTTTATAGAGCACAAAAGCAATTCCTGTGTTTGGTGCCATTGTAGATATTCACATCTGTCTCTTCCTTTCAGTATTTATTAAATTCTTAAGCAGGTTCCTGGGACTCTGGATTGTGGTTTAACAGTGTTTGTTTTGTTCAGCAGAGTCAGTTTTAAAGAAGTTTCAGTTTCTCCTGCTGGCCCTTTAGTACAAAATGGGTGAGAGGCTGAGGTTGAGATAGTGATAACAAAAGAGGCAAAGCCTTTACAAAGCAAATGAAAATGAAGTTCACATTAACCCATCACCTTGATGTGCATGTGCCAGCTGCTGTTCTGATCATTGGGTTTCTTCTGTGCCTCAAACAGTCCCAGCCCTTCCAGCTTCTGTCACATCTCCAGAAATTCCATTTGTCTTTGCACACTCTTCCCCTTCTGCTTTCCAGTGAGAATGATCCATAAAATGCACGTCCTTTGAGGAGCAGGGCACAAAGATTTTATAAAACAGCTGCACACCAGCCAGAATTTGTTATGTTTTTACAGCCCCAGATGTTTTGGATTTCTGTCCTGATGGCTTTGCCCAGAGTGAAGGTTTGCAGGGAGCTCCTTGTGAATTCCATGTTTTCACCAAGTCACTCTGCAACATCGTTTCAGATTTATTTTTCTTTATATTTTGTTGTGGTTCAGCAGCACAGATGTAGATAATTCTTTCCAAAGCAGTGGATTCTGTGAGCTCACAGCCTGGTTTTACAGAATCCCTGAGGCTGGAAAAGCCCTCCCAGCCCAGCCAGTCCCAGCTGTGCCCGATGCCCACCTTGTCCCCAGCCAGAGCACTGAGTGCCACCTCCAGCCCTTCCTGGGACACCTCCAGGGATGGGCACTCCAAACCTCCCTGGGCAGCTCTTGCCAAGGCCTGAGCTCCCTTTCCATGGGGAAATTCCTGCTGCTGTCCACCCTGAGCCTCCCCTGGCCCAGCCTGAGGCCGTTCCCTCTCCTCCTGTCCCTGTTCCCTGGCAGCAGAGCCCGACCCCCCCGGCTGCCCCCTCCTGTCAGGGACTTGTGCAGAGCCACAAGGTCCCCCCTGAGCCTCCTTTGCTCCAGGCTGAGCCCCTTTCCCAGCTCCCTCAGCTGCTCCTGGGGCTCCAGCCCCTTCCCAGCTCCGTTCCCTCCTGGTTGACTCTGAAGATGGAAGTTTGAAACACTGAAGTCAAGATTGTGGAATGCATCTGATTCATGCTGGAATTATTTTTATACAGACAAGTTTTTGGTGTGACTTAATAGCAGAGTGCTGATGTGAACAACTCTGCCTGAATTTCTAGTTAAATTGCATTTAATTCTGTTGGTTAAGAAGATCTCCTTGGGCAGTAAAATGCTTCTCTGTTTATTGCACACCAGAATTTTTTGTGACAAATAGTTCTTAGAAGATTAGTCATTGGATGTTTTGGGTGTACAGGTGATTTTAAATTACCAGGGTGTTAGAGTTTAAATTCAGATTTGTCTTTGTTCAGGAAAGCCCATCTTGTGTGGATTTAAGTAGTCCCAGGGTTTTCATCACATTGCCTATTTCTTTGCCAAACCAACTATTCACTGTGTAACCCCAGTTGGTAGCACTGATTCTCCCACAGCTTTTTCCAGCTCAAGTGGACGTTGTTGTGCTCTGCTGTGTTTTCACAAGTGCTCTTTTTCCTCCTAGTGCGTGGACATAACCACAGCCATGAACGACAGAGCAGTGGCCCAGAAAAGGCTCAATGAGAACTCCTTTGACCTGGAGGCCATGTGCATGTTGAACCGGGCACAGGAGCAGGTGAGGGGGGCTTTCAGCAGCATTTTGGGGAACTTGAAGAAAATCAGTGTTTTCCTTTCATGGCAGCTGGTTTTTCTCACCTGTTGAAGTTTGGAAACCCAGTTATGGGTCCGTGTTTCGAAGTTCTGCCTTGGTTTTGCACTTACTAACTGAGTTTTGCTGAGCTTCTTCATGTATTCCATGTTTTCGCCCAAGTCACTCCAAAACATAGTTCCAAATTTATTTTTCTTTAAGTTGTACTGTAGTTCAGCAGCACAGATGTAGATAATTCTTTCCAGAACAATGGATTCAACAGTTTTGGGAATGAGGAAACCATGAACTCACTGGAATTGGAGCTCAGGCTTCAGGGTGACCATTCAGATGCTCAGATTTTGGGAGCACCTGCTTTCATCTGAGTGTCAGCGAACACACCAAATATCAACAACATGATGTGAAAATTACTGAGAGACGACAGAGAATTGCAAAGGAAAGTGTGGGAATGCTTATGTTGGTCTTACACTGGGTTTTGCTGTTGCAGATCGACGCCTGGGCTCAGTCCAACTCCATCCCAGGGCAGTTCACGGGGAGCACCGGAGCGCAGATCCTGTCCTCGGACGAGCTCACCAACAGCGGGCCCCAGGCGTGGATCCGAAAGGTAGAAGTGACACAGACACTCCTGTCTCAGCACCACACTCCACAGAGCAGTCAAGGATTGCAAAATGCTGAACAAGTGCCTTACCCTGTGGCAGAGCATGTGCCCAGTGCAGCAGGCCGGGCTCAGTCCCTGTCTGTGCTGGGTCGAAGCCCTCGGTGTCACCGAGGCTGTGACGGTGCCCAGCGAGGTGTGCCCGGCGAGGCACAGCCTGCCACTGACAGGACATGGCTGGTGCTGCTGTGCTGGCAGTGGCAGATCCTTCACTGCCTCACTGGCACTGGGACACATCAGGCAAGCTTTGATCCCGCTGCTGTTGAAGTCAGCGGTTTTTGGCATCGGCTTCAGCGAACCAAGTCCCAAACTGCCCTTGTGTTTGCCTTGGTTCTCTCTGGTTGCTCCTTTGCCTCTCTCTGGATCACCAGGGTTTTCTGGGAGCCAGAGATGTGGAGGGTTAAAGGAGGAATTGCAGTTAATAAGTCACTATCACCCTGCTATTATTTATATATAGTGCCGTAGTTCCCTCTTGCTGTGGGTTATCAGTGGCTGATTTGGGGTGTGGTGCGTCCTCCATCCGTGTGGTTTATACATTATACTCAAGCTGCATCTTTGCCAGTGAACACTGTTGTGGTGCTCTGTCAGGAAGTAAACTGAGGAATTCAAGCAACATCCACCTTCCAGGCACAAGGAATAATGAGTTAAGCTGGTCAGCCTTGCAGGTGATGCAACTGAGTCTGTATCTGGTTGGGTTAGGACACCCTCCCAACTGAGGTCAGATTTGAGGCTTAGGTGGAATTCTCCATAAAAATTGGTGTCAGCTGAACACAAAAGTCTGGAATTATAATATCCTAAAAATAGAAAGATTTTTTCCAGGTTTCACTAACTTGTTTTTCCACTTCATACCAAGCAGTGCAGAGAGCCAGGGAACACAGATTTGAGTCACTGGCCAGATGGGAATCTTTTGGGATCTTGTCAGTATTGATGCAGAATGTGCATGATAAAATCAGATTTTAACAATTATGAACAACTGAGATTGTAACAAAACGCTGCCTTTGGTGCAGACAATCCTTGTCCTTGGCAGAGGAACTTAGAACTGCAAAGCACAGGGATGTGTTGGTGAGGAAGGAGCTTTTCCACTGGGAGGCTTGGAAAGGAGATCAGCAGGGCTGTGAGGGGAGGGTTCTCCCTGTCTGCAGCACCTGCAGTGGGTTCCCAAGGCCGTGAAAAGGGAGCAGCTCTGAGCAGCTCTTTCCCAGACCTCCTCCCTGGGGTCTCCTGTGATGGCAGTGACAGGAGGGGCTGCTCACAGAAGGGAAGTGGAAAGGGCCAGGTGTGTTTTCCTGGTTTTCCAGCTTCACTCTGGGATCTGCTTTAAAACAACCCAGCTAAACAAACCAAAACAGCAGCCAAAAAACCAAACACAAACCCAACAAAATGCTTCATGGGGAGAAAATGGGAGAAGAGTGTGGTCTGTGCTTGTGGACACGACTGCTGTGAGGAGCAGAGCAATGCTGGAACATTTTGTTGGATCTGGGCATCAGTGAGCCAGTAGCAGCTCTCCTGCCCTTCCCAGGGCTGGGAACGTGCTGTGGTTGCAGTGCAGGCTCTGGGGTTGGGCACAGAGGAGGCTCCTGTTGGGAACAGGAGGAGTTGGTGGGTGAGGGAGGCGAGGACAAAGTCCTCTTCCTGCTCTGGCATTCCTCAGCTGCTCTGCCAGGCTCCCCTTCTGTGACAGCCCAGAGGGCCCAGAGCTGCTCAGGAGTGCCCTGGGGCTTCAGGAGTGCCAGGGCCTGGGAAAGCCTCAGGCACCTTCCTGTGGAGTCCTCCTGTGGCTGCAGGAGGATTTCACAGGAAGAAGTAGGGATGTGGTTCTGAATCCATGTTATCTTTCTCAGGGACAGGAATGCAAACCACCCATGAAATGCAAAGTACTGGTTGTGTGTTATTTGGGCACCTGAAGTTGTGTAAGAATTGTCAGTTACTGAGTGTAGCACTGAGAAGTCAGGCTTGTGCTCCCTTTTTGGCCTAAAAATTGCATCTTAACATTAAAATAACCTTGTATTTTTCACTCGGGCCAGGAGTTGGACTTTGATCCCTGTGGGTCACTTCCAACTCGGGATATTCTGTGTTTCTGTGATTTTTATCTGCAGGTAGGGCTGTGGAGTTCCTTGGGGGATGTTGTGTCTGTGAATTAATGCACATTTCTGGCTGAGGCTGTTTGCTGAAGGCATTTCCCTTGGGAATTTGCCATGAGAGGAGCTGTGACCATCCAGCAGAGACTGAGCCCGTGGCAGCCACTTAATTTGGCTCTGAGGAAATAAAGAATTAGAGCAAGCACAGACACTGGGTGTGACAGAGGTCACCACAGCACCAGGGAGGTGGAACAGGAGAGCTGAGTCAGGAGGGCGGGAAGAGGAAGGGACTTGGGGAATTTGTTGGCTGAGCTCTGTCTTCACTTTGCATTTCGTGGATTTGACCTTTTTTTGTCCTTTCCCAATGACTCTGGAGAGGTAATATGCACTCAAACCAAACTCTGCCTGGAATCTCAGTTTGGCAATCAGGTACTGCAGTGCTTCATGTGGAGCACTGGGGTGGGGACACCAAGTAGGAATAAGGTTTATGTTTTTAATTTGGGGACTAATTCATGGTGTTCACGTGCAGGGGCCTGAGCAGGGTCCATAAAGGAGTGGTGTGGTGTTAGATATAAAGCATTTAGGAGCAATCTCACCTTTCTCTTTTGAAAAGTGGCTTCTGTTTCAGTTTGTCACCATCAGTGTAATCAGTTCACAAATGTGACTCATCTTTTCTAAAGGTTGCTTCTATTTTTATTCCCTTCTTCCTTCCAAACACACTGTGCTGCTGAAGAAATGTCAGAGCAACTGGTCAAATATTTTTTTATTTCCAAGCAAATTCTGTTGAGGTCTATTTACTCCCCCTTTCCCAGACTCACCACTTGGTTCTGGATTTATCTATCAGCTTAATTCTGGAGCCTGAACTTGCTCCCCGGGGTTGTACTCAAGGGTGGCCCTGGGGAGCTGCTGGGTCACTCACTTGTGCTGGGGTGCAGAAAGTTCTGGAAAGTGCAGGTCTCCCTTCCATTCTTCCAGGCACAGCAGAGCAGAACTCCTGTCAGGGTGGAAGTAAAGCTGAGCCTTGTGGCTGCCCCTTGCAGGACTGCTGAGCGTCCAGCCAGGCCCCTCAGCCAGACCTGGTGTTCCTGCTGGGAACAGGGAGCTTTCCTTGGGAGCCAGGGTCACCTGGCAAAGCAGAACAGCTCTGTGCTCATTAGATACTGGATATGGGGAAGGAATTGTTCCCTGGGAGGGTGGGCAGGCCCTGGCACAGGGTGCCCAGAGCAGCTGGGGCTGCCCCTGGATCCCTGGCAGTGCCCAAGGCCAGGCTGGACATTGGGGCTGGGAGCAGCCTGGGACAGTGGGAGGTGTCCCTGCCCATGGCAGGGGTGGGATGGGATGATCCTTAAAATCCCTCCCAACCCAAAGCATTCTGGGATTCCATGGGATTCTGAAATAGTTCTGTTGGACTGGTTCCCCCCAGTCCTCTGACTGCTGTTTTTCCCAGCCATTCCTTTTTCCCCTGCTGTTGTGCAAAAGCTGAGAGCAGCACCTGCAGGTGCTTGGAACACAGGGCTTGTGAGGCATCTGCTGGGAGTCTTCAGCAAGGGATTTCTCCTTCTGCCTGTGGGAGGGAATGTGGCTGCTGCTGAAAGGGCCAGAGCATCTTCAGTTCAGCACCCAGCCCAAATTCCCTTCCTCAGGATCCCCACAAGGCGCCACAGGGATCAGCTCTTGGTCAGAGCTCCAGGAGCATTCGGGCAGTGCTCCCAGGGATGCACAGGCTGGGATGGCTGGGGTGTCTGTACAGGGCCAGGAGCTGGGATTGGATGGTCCTTGTGGGTCCCTTCCCACTCAGAGATGCTGTGATTCCATGGGAAATTCTGCTGCCTGGCACAAGTTTTTCCAAAGCGATGCTTGTTCCTGGAACTTGAACTTCCTTGGAGTTCAAAGCAGCCTTTAGTGCAGCCCTGTGCTGTACCTGAACTGCCACCCCCGCCCTGCCTCCAAGGCTTTGTTGTCTTTGCTTCCAAAATTGTTGCTCCAAAGAGTCAGCCTGAAGAATCAGGTAGAAAGTTAATCAAAACTGCTCTAAACCCTCTGAAGGAGTCAGGTTTTGCCTTCTCTTTAAAGCAAGTGCTGACACAAGAATGTGGCCCTTTAGTGTCTCCATGTGCTGGTGGAATGGAAGCGGGATTTCATGGAATTTAGAGCTCAAAATAAAAGGAAAGAGGTATCAGATTGTCTTGCAGGCTGTCTCAAGATTAGTGAGTAAAAGAGAAGTGATTTTGTAAATAATGAGTTACTTCTGACAGCAATAACCAAATGCTCAGAAACCTGGGGGTTCTTCTGTTCTGTCCCCTTTAATTTGTATTTGCAAAAGGCCAGAGCTGCTCAGGAGTTTTGGGAGACTCAGCCTTGGATGGTTTTTAAAATTAGAAGAATTGTGGCTCTCGCTTCCCGGCTTTTGTGAACATTTCTGTTACTTCTGTGGTTTCCAGAGTTCCAAACCCAGCACCAGTTTTACCCCCACTCATTAAATCATGGGCTGAGGGGAGTTTCTGTCATCAAATTATAAAGAAATACAATGTACAGGTGGCATTAGAAGGTTACTTTCACTTTGTTATTAATAGAAAAAAGCCAAACCAGAATCAAAATGAAAGAACCTTTTCCTTGCTGCAGACCTCTGCCTCCTCAGTGAGCTGAGTCCAAGTGGGCTTCTCGTGGCTCCTTTCCCACTGGTACCAGAATTCTTTCCTCTAGCCTTTTAGTGGGATGCACAAGTATTTGTGTATTCTGGAATTAAATTATTATTAATAATAATAAATTTGGAAGTCATTGTTGTCCTGGTTCTGTTGGTGAAGTTGAAGAGTCAGCAGAGTGTACAAAATTCCTGCTGAAGTACCCTGCCAGAATCCTGAATTCACCCCTGGAGGAGGTGCTTTAACAAACTGCCCTCTGGAGCTTAGAACTTTCCATTTCCAGCTTGTGGAGTTTGTTCAGGCTCTGGTAATTCCTCTGTAGGAGCTCAGGGCTTGGATTTTTGACCAGGAACAGGCTGTTTTGGTTCTGTTCTGTCCTCGCTCCAGCCCTGAGTCAGGACATGTCCGGGTGTTTGGGAAAGCCGTGTGAGCCCGCAGTGACCTCAGCAGGAGCTTGCGCTGTCCTTTGTGAACTGAACACACGCCCGTGGTGCTGGAACAGCCGGGGATCCCAAATCCTGCCCTGCCCAGCAGGAGCCAGCCCAGCTCCAGAGCCTGCCTTCGTGTTCTGGGAGTGCTCCTCTTACGGGATGATCCTGGAGAAGAGGGGAGGAGGGACTGGGAAGTGAGGGGCAGGCTGTGGAGGGGTGTAGACGTTGTGTTCCAGGGGCTGGGTCTGCACCAGCCTGAGCTCTGCTCCTCCAGCCACGTGGATCCGTGTGGATCCAGACAGAGATTTCCTGGGCATAGGCAGAGATTTGGAGCATTCCTGGCACAGCCTCCAGCAAGGCTTTCCTGTCACACTTCCTGCCAGCCTCCAGAGCCGGGGCTGGATGCAGTTGTGTGTTGGAAATCCCTGACAAACACATGGTCTGCCAGAGGAATGAACACCTGTGGCGTTGTTACCTGCAAATGGAAACCAGGCACCTGGGAGTCCTGGGAATCCAGGGATCCATCAGTGCTGGGGTGGTGGCAGCCCCAGGCCTGTGCTGAGCTCCAGGAGCGTTGGGACAGCGCTCCCAGGGACGCCCAGGCTGGGACTGTTGGGCTGTCTGTGCAGGGCCAGCAGTCGGAGTCCGTGGTCCTGATGGGTCCCTTCCAGCTCAGGACGTTCCATGATTCTGTGAACTCTGGGAAACTCCTGCTCTTGCAAGCACGGCTCCAAAGGAAGCAGAAACCCGAGTGTTGTGTGAATGTGCCTTGGCAGTGAGCGAGCCCTGCCCAGCTCTGCGGGGCCGCCTCTGCTCCGGGGCCGCCTCTGCTCCGCGCAGTGTCCGACGGCCGCCCCGTGCCGGGCTCTAACCTTGTGTCTGGGAAGGCAAGCAAGGTTCTGCTGTGATGGAAATGCTTGACTTGCTTATGGGGTCAGCGGGGGGGCACGAGAGATGATAGTTCACAGAATAACCTGTGAACTTTCACCCCTCTATATGGAAACTTGTTTCAGGGTCAAATCCTTGTAGCCGCCTTCTTGCCACGGTCAGTGCCAGCCCTACTATTCACAACACTGCGGCCAGCGAGGCCTAGGTACGTAACATTTAAGGAGTTTTTACAGTTCTTTACATCAAAGCAGATGTTTAAACTTTCTGTTGATAAGCTTTCACCGTTTAACAACTTTTGTTAATGCTCATTTGAAAGAATGTGACGACTGCTGCTGCTAAACTGGGGGGCCAAGCGCCTTTTTCCGTTAAAATAAAGAGAGGGGAAAGCAAAACCTGTTTGTTCCATGTGGAATTTCAGAGTAGAACTTGAATATGCAACTGCTGTGTAATAAATCAGGTGGGGAGAGGGTTTTTTTTAGATTTAAATACGCCTAAACAGCCTGTGAATGTCATGACTAAATGTGCTTGTGTTCTGTTGGACAAGGAGGTGCCCCTGGCACAGCTGTGCCGGGGATCAGTTCCCACTTCCCGAGCTGAGGAGATCTCTGGGATCAGAGCAGAGTGTTTAGAACCGGACGGTTGTCGCTTGATTAAACACATCTGTCTGCAAAGGGTCACTGCCACTTTGGGATCACCTTAGACTTTTCCTAAGTTGTTCTTTTTTGCCAAACATTGATTTGTGTCTCGTGTGTCCGCGTGAATTCCGGGTTCCACGCACTGGTTTGGGCTAAAAATCCACAGAGCTCAGGTGGATTTTTTTTTTTTTTTTTTTAATTGAGTCTGTGAAAAGTTGTTAGAAACATTTTTTGGAAGTTCCCACTTCTTATTTAAAATCCCAGCACTAACTTTAGGCCTTGTTTTACTTCTCTTTTTCTGGATAGGATCAGTTCTTAAGAGCAGCCCCTGTAACCGGAGGAATGGGAGCTCAGCTGATGAGGAAAATGGGCTGGAGAGAAGGAGAAGGGCTTGGGAAGAACAAGGAAGGCAGTGTCGAGCCCATCATGGTGGATTTTAAGACAGATCGGAAAGGTGAGTCCTGCCTTAAAAATGTCTCGTGGCTTCTCAGCTCTTGTGGCTGCCTGGAGATGGCAGAGGCCCTTGGAAGTCAGAGGTGTTTTCTGGGTGGCTTCACTGGAACATGAACAGATTCTGGGATTTTGCCTCAGGTTTGCCAAGGCCTGGGCTTTGTCCAAAGCTTTGTCCTTGTGGAAAAACCACAGTGGTTGGTCTGGAGAAAGTGGCTGGAGCAGGAACAGGGGCTAGAAGATGGGGTAGTGGGGTCAGTTCTACACTGGCGTGAGGACAGAGCTGAGAGCCCAAAGCTGAGCTTTGTGAGTGTCTCACACTCAGGGATTTGGGACTTCCCTGTGGATTCTGGTCCTTTGTCTGTTCCTCATTTCCCTGCTGCTCATCTCCAGTCTGATCCTGCTGAAGGCATTTCTGCACATGCTCAGGGCTGGTTCCAGAGGCAGCTTTAGCCTCCACTTTACATGGAAACCTCAGCTGTTTTCCATGGTTTCCCGTCCATGGCCCCAGGGCAGAGCTCACTTGATCCAGCAGAACCATGCAGTGAATCCCAGGCAGTGGTGCTGCTCCTTCAGCTTGGCCACTGTGGTTTGTGTTCTGAGTGCTGGTGGAAATTTCCCATCTGAAACACCTCTCCATGTTCTGACTGCTTTAACTCCAAGATGCAGAATTCCAGCAGTCAGGATTTCTGATTTAACTGTTCTGCTGTGCATGGAACAAAACAACAACTCCACACTGACTGTGGGTCAGACTCCTGCTGTTCTGAATATATTTTCTCCACTGGGAACCTTCAATCCCATCTCATATCAAAGGATGGAAATACTCAGAGTTTTTATTGCAAGGCCAGGCTGGACATTGGGGCTTGGAGCAGCCTGGGACAGTGGGAGGTGTCCCTGCCATGGCAGGGATGGCACTGGGTGGACTTTAATGTCCTTTCCAACCCAAACCATTCTGGGATTTCAGGGCTTGTGTTGGCTTTTGTCACTGCTCAGAACTGAGCTTGGAATGGCCAAACTTCTCACACGTTATTCTTCACAACCTTTCTGTGTAAAGAAAGAAATGAAACCCCAAAGGTGGCTGGTGACAGTGATTGCCAGGGATTCCTCCTGGTCTCTGAGAGTCATCTGAACCCAGGGATAACCTTAAGGCAGCTGGGCTCTGCTTTGGATTTCCTGCTTTTGAAATAGTTATGCTCACCTGCAGCTTTACCTGATGGTTGCCACACAGGTTGTGCCTGGATGCAGAATTCCCTCTGCTGTTGGGCCAGCAGCTCTGTGGCACAGGGAGACGAGGGGCAGGAGGTTTCCTGCTCACAGAGAAGCAGCTGGAAAGGGATCATGTATTTAGGACAAGTAGTTCTTCAGACATCCATGTTCTTGGGTGATTAAATGCCTAAAAAATACTTCTCTTTTTTTTTTTTTTTTTTAACTTCTGTGTAGTTTTAAAGAAAAGTCAGGAATGTTTGGCAGGAAGGCTGTTATTAACCCACCACCCAGGTTTGTTTTGTAAGGAATTTATTATACATTTTTTGACTTACTCCCCCAATAAAATACAATTCCTGGTCCCGGGCATGTGCAGTGTGCCATGGAGTGACTCAGGAGGCTGCAGCTTGTTTGAAATTCCCTGTTGAGGTCCCAGAGACAAGAGGTGGAGTTTCAGTGACTCAGGCACAGGGAGAGAGCTTTAATGAGAAGGATGAGAATCCCTTGGTTGGCTTGGGTTTAAAATGCTATGAGGGGGAAAACCCTCAGCCTTTCCTTCAGGGATTGTCTCTGAGGGCTTTGTGCCCCTTGGAAAGGCCCTGCTTAGGAGCTGCAGGAATACTGGGATGAGGATCTGGTAAGGAGGGAAGGATTTTCCTGTAAAGCAAAACAAACCCAAAGGCCACCCAAAAAAGCTGAAGGAGCAGGAAGACACTGGTAGCAATTGCAGTATCTCCCTGTCTTTATTCACCAAAGCCACAGCAGGAAAACTTGAGGTAAGAAACAAAGGAATATTGAAGGGTTGAAGTGTGAGAGTGGCAAAATCCCTGGGGAGAAACTTGAGTTTCTCTCAAGGACGGTCACTGGAGTTTCAGACACTTCTGGCAATTCTTCATTTTATTTCTTAGTCTTGTAAGATTTTCAGAAGAAGAATGTTGAGTTTTGGTGTTTGCTGGTGACTCCAGGAGAGCCTGTGCTCCCTGCATCCCTTTGGGGCTGTTTGCTCTGCTGCTTTGTTCCCAGATGGGATGGAGGCCACAGCTTGGGCTGCTGGAACACTGGTAAATGCAGAGAGCCAAGGGATCCGGGTCCGTGGTGTCATTGCTGGCAGGAGGGGCACACAGGGACATTGCTGGGTAATGGGAACCTCACGTGCTCCCTGTGTTTGAGGCAAACTGAAGGCAGGGGGTTGCTCTGGGTTGCACAAAACAGCAGGAGAATGTTCCTCACTTTCTCTCTTGTTCGTTGTTTCTCCAAAGAGGGCGTGGAAAACCAGGTTTCCATGGAAAACCAGGTGTTCTCTGGCTTGCGGAAGACTGCTCAGAGTTTTCTCCTCTTGGCTTGTTCAGTCTTCCTGGAGCCTTTGGGAGGAATGGGATGAGTGGAATGGAGGGAAAAAGGTGGAGGGTTGAGAGTTGGGTGGAGTCTCCAGGTGTCCCCACTGATCCCCGTTCCTGCTTTGCTGGTGAGACCCGGGAATCAGGTGGGAATCAGGAATGTCAGTGTGCCTGTGTTGCTTGCAGGGCTCGTGGCTGTGGGAGAGAAGGCCCAGAAGAGGTCCGGCCATTACGTGGTGATGAAGGATCTTTCAGGTGAGATTCTTGTCTAGAATAGAGCAATTCCCAGGGGCTGCTTGGATATTAACCCTGGGATGTCTGTGTGCCAGGGAAGCACCCGGTGTCTGCGCTGATGGAGATCTGCAACAAGAGGAGGTGGACGCCCCCCGAGTTCGTGCTGGTGGACGACAGTGGGCCTGATCACCGCAAACATTTCATCTTCAAGGTGGGTCTGGGCTGCCCTGTGCTGCTTCCTGTGTGCCAGGGATGAAATCCATGTTTCTGTTTGATAGAAACACCTCACGGGGCTGGCTGAGGATGGTGGAGCCGTCTCGGTGCTGGAATGTGCAAGTCCTGTTTCTGGAACGGCCATATCGGGTCCCTGGAGCACTTTAATCTGGGAACTGGGAAGAGTTGACCCCAGGGTTGGAGCCCCTCTGCTCTGGAGCCAGGCTGGGAGAGCTGGGGGTGCTCAGCTGGAGCAGAGGAGGCTCCAGGGAGAGCTCAGAGCCCCTGGCAGGGCCTAAAGGGGCTCCAGGAGAGCTGCAGAGGGACTGGGGACAAGGCATGGAGGGCCAGGAGCCAGGGAATGGCTTCCCAGTGCCAGAGGGCAGGGCTGGATGGGAGATTGGGCAGGAATTGTTCCCTGGGAGGGTGGGCAGGCCCTGGCACAGGGTGCCCAGAGCAGCTGGGGCTGCCCCTGGATCCCTGGATTGGGGTTTGGAGCAGCCTGGGCCAGTGGGAGGTGTCCCTGCCATGGCAGGGGTGGGATGGGATGAGCTTTAGGGTCCCTTCCAACCCAAACCACGGTGGGATCCCCTGAAATGGCCGTGCTGTCAGCCAGCCATGGATTGTGTGTCCCTGAAGGGGAATTGCCCGGAGGGTGCCTGAAGTAGCCGTGCCCCCCTCACTAACCCCTGGTTCCCCTGTGCCAGGTGAGAGTCAATGGCAACGAGTACAGGCCCACCTTTGCCAGCCTTAACAAGAAGCACGCGAAAGCCACGGCGGCCACGGCGGCGCTGCAGGCCATGGGACTCGTACCAAAGGAAAGCATGGTCAATACCACCATGTTCAGGAGTGCCTCACACCGCTAAGCTTGGCTTTACTGGGACACTGGTTCCGAGCATTTTACTCTGCACAAGAAATGGTATTTGCCCCTCTCATGTTGTAAATACATCGGCGATTCCCACCTTGTAAAAACTGTACAGACACCCACAGGTTTTTCTTTTGTACCATCCAAATGTATTTAAATCATACTTAGTTTTTGGTATGTTTATATTGTTTACATTAGTGATGTAATTATTTCTTAAATGACTAAATCAGATGACAGACTCTGGAGGCATCAGAAATCCAGATCCTTGGCTGAAGCTCCTGCAGTTCCTCTCCCAGCAGAACGTTGACCCTTTGACACAGTTTGGTAGTGGCTGCAGAGTTCCCTGGGCGCAGGAGGTGCTGCTGGGCGGGTCCGGGGACCCCCAGGGCCGTACCCGGGCTCTGCCCCTCGGTGCCACCTGTGCCCCAGGACAGCCGGACGAGCCCGCGGGCGCTTCCAGAGGAACGCGGAGATTCGGACATGGCCCGGCACCGCCTCCTGCATGTCCCCAGGAGGGGGGCCTGGGGCTGCTCTTCCCAACCAGTGAATCCACTGCCTGATGCTGATTGTACGGATTTGTGGTTCATGTGACTTTTAAACTCTTAACAGATCTACAACTGGATTTGGGGGGAGGGAGGGGGTAGAATGACGCTTCAATTGTTGTACCCAACTTGGTCAATAAAGCAGCACAAGTTCATAATCTTCACCCCTGGTCAGTAAACGGTAATTCCAATGGATGCCAAGCCAGGAAACAGGAATTCAAGTACGCCAAAATGCCTTCTGCAAGAAACACACACAGTCTAGGAGTGGCTTTGTGAGGATTCTCAACAGCTGTTGGGATGGCAGGAGCAGGGCTGGTTATTTTTGGTTGCTTTGAACTTGTACAAAATAACTCCTTAGGATGAAGTGTTTCCATAAGGATTGTCTGCCCTGAAGGAGCCTGATCAGAGTTTGGGCAGCTGGACAGCGGAGAGGATGTAGAAAGCTTTTCCTGCTTTTAATTTTATTTTTTATTTAAGAAGCATTATTCTTTGATCTGTGTGCTGTGGGGTTGCAAAGGGCAGCGCACACTCCCCGGCGGACCCGAGGTAGGAGCAGCTGCCAGGATTTCTGCACTGGGCTCGTTCAGGTGCGTGTCCCAGACAAGTCTTTGAGGTGTGAGCCTGAGCTGGGTCTGGGGCAGGAACAAACCCGGCGAGGCTGCTCGGGCCTCACCTGAGGGGCCTTTGGCCTGAGGAATTCCCGGCACCTAAAGCCGTGTGTATCCCATCAGTGTCACGGAACACGGAGTCTCACTGCTCTGCAGGGACAAAGGTCGGTGTCTCCTGTGCAGCAGAGAATTGGGGTTGGTTTGGAGACAGAAAAGCCCCTCCAAGTCTGTCCAGGCGCTCTGGAAATGCTTCAGCTGATCTTCATTTCATGGACGTTGTTGTCTTGAATTAAACTTTTTTCCCTTTGGCATCTCGCCTTCGGTCTCTGACTAAATGTGAGGAGCTTGTCCTCGCCCTGTGAACTGCTCGGGAGGTGTGAAATCCCCGGGAACTGTGGGAGGATGCACTCTGGGAGTGCTGGGGGAGGGTCTGCCTCCACCCCGGGGGCGGGAGCAGCTCCTCACCACACTCAGTGGCTTGGCAGAGCTCAAACCTCAGAGTTGTTGAGGGTTCTCTTCAATCCATGCTGTCCATGGCAGCTCCAGATTCACAGGTGGACACAATCAAATTTGGGAACGTACAACCCCCTGCACTTGTTTTGTTCCTTTTTCTGTGTCCCTGTTTCCCATGTATAAGGTAAAGACCTGAGTTCTCTCCCAGCAGCAGAGAAATCCAGTCCCACTAAAAACTCCATTTAGAAAATAGCGATTAGGAAAGGTCTGGATTTCGTGCCTTAAAGGTGGGGGTCTGTGTGTTCCTTGGAGCCACATATCCTGCAGAAACAGCCCTGCGTCCTGCAGCTGGGAGCAGCTGGAATTTGCTCCTGGAGTTCCAGGCAAAGCTGTGGCCTCAAACAAGGATCAGCTCCAGCTCGGATACTGGTGCAGAGCAGGTGAGAAAGAGCTCCGTGGGCAGTTCCTGAAATGAAATAGTTCCAGACTGCAGCAATGGAATTGTAATTCCAGTGTTTTTAAATGGCTGCCAGCTGTTAGCTGGGTCAGAGTCCCTGCAGAACTCACAGGCTGGGGGTGAGATTGGTCACAGCATCACGGAATATCCTGAGTGGGAAGGGACCCCCAGGGATCACCCAGTCCCACCCCTGGCCCTGCCCAGACCCCCCAGCAATCCCAGCCTGGGCATCCCTGGCAGCGCTGCCCAAACGCTCCTGGAGCTCTGGCAGCCTCGGGGCCGTGCCCATTCCCTGGGGAGCCTGGGCAGTGCCCAGCAGCCTCTGGGGGAAGAACCTTTCCCAATATCCAACCAGGCTGACAGTACTCGGCATGGCATTGCCTGGAACAGGCCACAGGGCACAGATCCAGTGGGGATGGGCTGGATTAGAATTGCTCCTTCAGGTGAAAACTCATTTCCAGCAGGAGCAGAGGCTGGGGCTGTTGCAGAGTCACTGACGTGTCATTCACACCCAAGCCCAGGCTGCTGCTGTCCCCCATGCTGCCATTAGTGCTGGATTTTCACTCCTGGTGTCTGGGACTAATCAAAGGTGAAAAGTTCATTAATTTGCTTCTAGATCAGTTAGGGCCTAGTGTAAAAACCAGCTGATTTTGCATTGTGCTGCCCTGAACTCCCCAGAGTGTGATGCTCTCAGTGTTTAGTGCTCCAAGCTGTGTCCTAAGGGAGGGCCTGGATAGGGTTTAGCTCAGTGTATCCCGAGGCTGGCATGGCACAGCAGATCTGAAAGCCACAATTAAACACCAAGAATTCCAGCAGAACTGCATTCCTGCTGCATCCCTGGGGCAGGACACTTCCCATGGTGTGGAGGAAAAGGATCTGGAGGCAGAGGAAGCTTTTGCTGGCCCAGGCTCAGGGGCTGCGCTGTGCCCATGTTCAGGTTGCAGGGGTTTGCTCGGTGATCCCAGACCCTGAGGGGCACCAGCAGGGAAAGGCTGCCCACAGCTTCATTTCCAGTGAGAAACCAGATTAGAAATGAGGCTGGAGAGTACAGGCACGAGGGGGTTCTACTCCCGCAGCTGTGGGGCTCCCTGCTGCAGGAATGTGCTCACCCAACAGCTGTGGAAAAGTGACACGTGCCCCAAAAGTACCTGTGACCCTCTACAGGGAGACACTCAGAGCACCGGGTCAGACCCTTCTCCTGCTGGAGCACACAGCACCTCCTTTCTCTCTCTTTGATCCCAGAATCCCTGAGGCTGGAAAAGCCCTCCCAGCCCAGCTGTGCCCAGCTGTGCCTGATGCCCGCCTTGTCCCCAGCCCAGAGCACCGAGTGCCACCTCCAGCTGTGGGAGCTCTGCTGAGCAGCTCTGGGGAGTCAGATCCAGCTGCAGCCACAACTCCAGGTCCCCCTGACCTCCATCCTCCCTGGGGAGTTCAGAGATGACTCCAAACCCAGAGGTGTCACACACCAAGGTGCAGCTGCCAAGGGGGGCAGGGTGCTGTGAGCAGTTTGGGAAGGGGTTTTGCCAAGAATTCCACCCATCCATAGAATCCCGGAAGGTTTGGGTTGGAAGGGACCTTAAAGCTCATCTGCTCCCATCCCCTGCCCCGGGGGGGGTTCTAGTTCCAAACTGGTTATAAATTCCTGCCCCAAGCAGGAGCAGAAATTCCATACTTGGAACAGAAGGTGTGTGTATGCACGGGGAACACCGACCTGCCAGGGGCAAACCAGACCAATGAAACCAAAAGTTTTATTTAAAAAATACTTTCTTCAATAAAAAAGGAGATGTCCAAGGCCTTTCCCCTCCCTTCCTTCAAAGCCCTTGCAAGTGTTCATGTGCAGCAGTTGCCTGGGACATGCGAGTCCCTCGTGTCCCTCCCGCCCTGCCCAGAGCTCAGCACCTGCACCCCGAGGGGACCATCCTGCTCCATGGACCAGCATTCCTAGGCCTTCCAGGTGTAGGCATAATCCTTCATTTCCAGCAAGCGGATGGATGATTTTCCCAGGGTTGGACACTGGCTCAGCTGATCCAAAGTCTTGGGATGCAGCCCGCAGGCAGGGAGATCCTGGTGCACAGCTTCCTGTGAAGGGGACACACACGGAATGAGTGTTTCTGTAGGGTGCCTGTAGTTCCAGCAGTCACTGGGATCCCGCTGGGGAGCTCCCCGTTTCCCATTACCCCGCTGCTGAGGCAGGACAAGCCCCAGGGGCTGCAGGAGGGGATCCCGGGCATTCAGGTGCCAAACCCTGCGGAAAGGGAACGCCCCGGTTTGCGCTCCCCGCTCCCTCCCGAGCAGGGCCGCGGGTGGGTCCTCACCTGGGGCGGGGCCGCGCGGGTGTTGAAGGCGGCGCTGGGCTCGTGGGGGCTGAGCAGGGCGCGGAAGGCCCCGCGCTGCGCCGGGCCCAGCAGCAGCGTCAGGGCGTGCAGGGCGTGAGGCAGGATGGGCCCCAGCACCTCCAGGCTGAACACGTCCTCAAAGCCCCCCTGCACCCGGGCTCGGCCGCTGATGCTCCGAGCCTGAGGGGAGAAGGCCGCGATTAGTGCTGGACTCAGCGCAGCGAGGAGGAATTCGCACCAGCTGTGACACTGCAGTGCCACGGGCCCACTGAAAATAGAAACACTTCTCCACATTGTCAACTGTGCAATGCATGAGGTTTTACCGTCCTTGTAACAACTTCTAAAATGTACCCCCTGGACTGCAGGAATGCTGCAGGGATGGTGCAGGGAAGTGCAGAAGAACAGGATGAACTCCTCTGGTGAAACAAGTAGTTCATCCTGTTCCTACTGGGAAGAAATTTGGGTTAGATATAGGGAAGGAATTCTTGGCTGTGAGGGTGGGCAGGCCCTGGCACAGGGTGCCCAGAGCAGCTGTGGCTGCCCCTGGATGCCTGGCAGTGCCTAAGGCCAGGCTGGATGAGGCTTGGAACAACCTGGGACAGTGGAAAGTGCTCCTGTCCATGGCAGGGGTGGGACTGGGATGATCCTTAAGGTCCTTCCCAATCCAAACCATTCCTTGCAGGAACAGCTGGTGAGCTGTGGCTCAGAGGCTCCTTGGTGCAAGGGGCTGGGATAGTCTGAGACCCCACAAGATCTAGGGAGAACCCTAACAACCATTTTCCCTCTGGGCAGTTCTGCCCAGCCTCCTGTCTCTCGGGAGGTGAGGAAAGGGAACGGTGGGATGTCAGTTTAGCACGGGGATGTGTTGTAAGGATTTAGGAACAGGCTGTGCTGCAGACAAAATGCTGACTCAGGCTTTAGCCACAAAAATTCCGCTGTGGTGCCTGAGGGAAACGGCACCAAGCCAGGGTGTGATCCCCTGGGTGAGGAAACCACTTCGTTCCCCTTCCCAGAGCCCATGTGTCCCTTACCTTCAGCGTCTGCATGGTCCCGCCCCGGAAGGCCACCGGGGACAGCAGCGTCGGGGGCAGCCCCGCCTGCGGCCCCGCCACGGCCACCAGGCTGCGGCAGCTGATCAGGAAGTTCAGCAGCCTGAAGGTGTTGCTGCCTCTCACCAGCACCAGCGACTCGGGTCTGTGATCCACCTGCACCTCGTGCTTCTCCTTGCGACTTGGGAGCAGAGTCGAGGGAAAACCACGGGCCAGTGGAGAGGGTCCATGTGCCAAAAAGCTGGAGTGGTGAACCCCCCACACCCTTTCTGACCAAAACCCCCAAAACCCCACCAAGCTTTGCACTCATCCAGATCTGTTATTCAAATATTAAGCAGCATCTTAATCCTGGCTTCGATTCCTAGAAATACGTGCAAAGTTACTAAAAAAAAATGTGCAGTACATCATAACATGTAGGAATGTGAGGATTCATATTTGGAAAACAGTTCTCAAAAACTTCTAGAGAACTTAAATGTGTACCACAGCACTGTAACAGCTGCAGGGCTTCCCACTGTCACACAGCTGGAAGACTAAAGGATACAGTTGGATAGAAATAGTATCTGGTTTCTTCACCTTGTCTTGGACTCCCATCTCCTCAAGCCAAGAGAAACTTCCATCATCATCATCATCACTGGGAGCTGGTTCACTGGAGACACAGCATCAGTGTTAGGAGGGCAGTGCCTCTGAGGAAGGTTTTCCAAATGGACTGTGCAGGAGCCTGGAGATGCCCTTGAATTCCAGCACTGCACAAGATTGTTACTTACCCTGCATCCTCCACACTGCTGCCCCCTCCGAGGCCATCAGCGGTTTCTGTTCCCAAACTCTCCTCAGAGTTTTTCTGTCTCCTGGTTCTACTTTCCTCGAGCAAAGGTAAGGAGAACTCTATGCCTGGGGCAGAGGAAAGGGAGCAGTGAAGGTTCTGTCCCAGCCCCTGTATGGGTGATGCAGCCCCAGCTGCTCTTACCCTCGCTCCTCATGGCCTCCCTGAGGCCGCGCGTGGTGGGGGCGATGGCGGCCGTGGGGACGCTGCTGCCCGCCAGCCCCGCGGCGCGGAACAGCACCGAGAACTGCGGCGAGCACACGTAGAAATAGGGACACAGCCTGGCCCTGAGCAGGTTGTACAGACAGGTGAAGCTCACAGACCTGGCAATGGGAATAAACAGCGCTGTCACAGCAGGCAATTCTCTCCTACTGACGTATTGGAAGGGGAACTCGGACAAGGGATGGAGTGACAGATAAAGGGAATGGCTTCCCAGTGCCAGAGGGCAGGGCTGGATGGGAGATTGGGCAGGAATTGTTCCCTGGGAGGGTGGGCAGGCCCTGGCACAGGGTGCCCAGAGCAGCTGGGGCTGCCCCTGGATCCCTGGCAGTGCCCAAGGCCAGGCTGGACACTGGGGCTGGGAGCAGCCTGGGACAGTGGAAGGTGTCCCTGCCATGGCAGGGGTTGGAATGCAATGATCTTTAAGGTCCCTCCCAACCCAAACCACCCTGTGATTCTGTGATTAATTAAAATCTCCTCGTCTTACCCTCACCCAATCCATCAGTAATTGGATTGCACTTACCAGTCACTCATGAGCACTTGCTGCAGGGCCTCGTCCTGTGCCCAAGGACAGGCCTTTCCGGCGATTTTCCTGTCTGCCCCGATGCGGGGGAACAGCGGCAGCCAGGGCAGCGAGGGGTGCAGCCAGTACACGAGGCTCTGCTGGAAGGCACAGCGCAGCTCCGGGCACAGCTGGGGCTCCTGGGGATGCAAGAGTGGCTGAGGAGGACAGCAAAGCTGCCAGAAACAAAGCTGTGGCTCCAGCCACCCGCCCAGCTCTCACCTGCACGCTCTGGGGCAAGGTGGTTTCTGTCGCTCTGCAGTGCTGAGCAAATCCCTGCGCTTCCTCCTGCGCTTTCAGATGTTCTGCCCAGGTGAAGGGTTGGGAGGACATGAAGAGAACCCGTGTTTTAATACTCCAGTCTGCAGGGAATTCCTGCCTTGGCGAGGAGGGAACTTTGGGTACAGCAAGAGGTGAATGAAGGTCCTGGCCAAACAGAAATAGCATCAGTTAACTCGCAGAAAATCAAACCTGTTCGCAGGCTGAACCACAGGCACAGTTTCTTATTTTGATTATTTCACTCAGTACCACATTCTAATAGAAATATTCCATTCTATTGCTTATAAAACCACGAGAGGGTTTTCACTCACTAGTCCTTCCAACAATACAAACTAGGAACAAATAAAAAGATAGATGATTAAAACAAAAAAGCCCTAAATCTGATGTTTATGAAGATAACAATTTCTATGCCAAAATGGTTATTTCATTTCACCCTCTCCTGGTGACTGTAACGTAATACGCTGAAAAAAGCCCTGGGCACCTCCAGGACAGTTTGTTCTCTTTTTTCTATCCTTCTAATTTAGTTTGAACTTCAGTTTCTGTACCTAGAACAACATCAGACAATGTCTATTGAAACTCTTTCAATTTCAAGGGCTGGTTTTCAGGAATTCTCTCTTTCTTACGTGCCTGATGAAGTGCTCCATTTCTGTAGCTTAAAAACAGACTTCAGGAGGTCTATCAGGTGAAGAACATCCTCATCTCAACTACATATAAAACTAAGAAACAGTAAAATTATAGTCAACGTGTTAATAAAACTTAAATACAATAACCTCTGTCCACAGAACTACAATAGCAGTGAGGTCAGGCAGAAGGCTGGGTTTAGAAGGCTGTCACCAGCACAGAAAACATCAATGTAAGAAATTTCCTTGAATACTGACATTTTAGTACATTCTTTTATACAGAGATGGCCCACCAAATACCAAGTTAAACAGTTTCAGCTTTCTCTGTGCCCTGAGAACAGCTGAAATCTTTTCAGCAGTATGTGCTGTTTCATACCTTGCTTAGGGCGAGTGAGTCGGAACTTTCAGCAGTCTCCACTCTCCCGGAGGGCTTCTCTTCACAGGCCGGCTCTAAAAACTGAATTAAAGAGCAGCATAAGGCACAGCACAAAGGAAGCACAGGGCCGATCATTTAAAAAACTGCCCTTGCAGTGACATTTCACGAGTGATCCTCAGCAGCCCGGGCTGCAAACAAACCCCGCTCAGGCGAGCACAAATCCGCACCCAGCGCTGAGCAGCAGCTCGAGCCCAGCGGGGCCTTGGAGGAGGCGGGGGCGACCCCCGGGCTGGGTTTCCAAGGGGCTTCGGGCGATGGCTGAGGGCTGAGAGCTGAGGGTGACGGCGATGTCTGAGGGCTGAATGTGGTGGCTGAGGGCTTAGGGCGATGAGTGAGGGCTAAGGACCCCGCTGCCGGGGCTCGGTCCCACCTGCCAGAAGGGCGCTGCCGATGGATCCCCGCCCGCCGGGGCCGCCGCCGGAGACTGAGGGGCGGCCGCCGCCCGCTGCGGAGCGTTGTCCAGGCTGGAGAAGGGGTTGCGGCGGCGGCCGGCCGCAGAGGGGCCCCGCGGGGCCGGGGCAGCGGCGGCTTCGACGGTGGCGGCGGGGTCGTTCCTCCGCCCGGGGCGTTTGCGCTTCAGCCGCAGCAGCGCCGGCGGCTTCTTGAAGCCGGGATCGGGCTCGGGCCCCGGCTCGGCAGGGGCGGCCATGGCCGAGCAGAGCCAGGACACAGCCCGGGCTCGTCTTGGCGCCAAAACGCGCCCGCTCCGCCCCGGGGCGGTGCTGAGGGAGCGGCGCCGCCATTGCTGCCGCCCTCAGGGGCTCTGAGGGGAGCGCGGCTGCCGCCGGCCCCGCTCCGCCCGCACAGGCAACACAAACACGAAGCACAGAGCCAGACGGGGCTGGAATTGTGTCCGTGCGCTTCCAAATGCACACGGACAGCGGCCCGAAGGGCTGGGCTCGGCTGCGGCAGCATCGCCACACGGGCCCAGTTGTGTGAGATGTGACACTAAACCCACAGGGTTTAGTCTGTTTGGGATAAAGAAACGAGTTTTTAAATCTGCTTGGGATAGGAAACCACATTTGATTGCACTATTCTGTTGTACACTGGTCTTAAACGACATAACATATACTAGAAAGGTATAATTAGAAATACATGTGGCTGAAAAGTCATAAAGAGGTAGTTAGGAACAGCATCTCTACTGGCAAAAGATACAATAAAAGAAAAATGATACTACTAAAAAATCTTTCACTTGCAGTTTTGTCACTTGCTGTTCTTGGTTTTTAAACTTGTTAATTTCTTGTTTCATCGGCTTTACTTTGGAAACATTGAAGCAAAACTGAGCAACATCAGGGAAAAACTCAACAGCTGGGCACAAGGCTTCAGGATCCGTGTGGGACTCCCGCGGGGTCACACGCTCCGGCCGCGTGTGCCCGTGTGCACAAAGCCCCTCTCCTTTCCGAGGCTGCACTGCGGCACACAAGGAGTAAAACCAGAGTTACTCCTGATTTCATCGCCTTGCCGCGCATCATTTATCCAGCACCTCCTCCAGGTCTGGTGAGTGAGAGGAGACAGATCAAGTGTGCTTCTGGATAATCTATTTTGTCTCAAATTTTCCCACTCCCGACACTGCTTTGACGTGCCCGTGTCCGTGGTTTGAGCCATCCACAGTGAAAATGAGCAACACAGCTGAAAGATAAAAAAGTATTTTTGCTCTCAAATCAGAGCATGTAGGAAGGCACATGCTTTGAGGAAAGAAAAATGCAGTTCATTCCCCACTGCTGACTTGCAGACAGGCCACAATCATGGATAATGCTGGAGAGACAGATCTGGGCTGTGCTGAGGTTAAAAGAAGGGAAGTGAAAGTGCACAGCACAGGGAGATATCAAAGGTAACAAGCTACATTAAGTGCCTCAAACATCTCACTCACACAATTCCACCAGCCTGGGGACTCTGGATTTACCAGGTTTACTGCCTTAGTGCTGAAAGGAAGGCAAAGAGCTGGAGGAAACTCCTGCTGTCATTACCACATCCTTCCCTTCTGGCATCCTTGCCAGCCTGGATAGTTTTGCCTGTCCTTCGCTTGAATAACAATTTTAAATGTGGATTAAGGTCTTTAAGTGTAGCATTTGGTCCCAGTGCACTCAAAAGCAAAAGGTAACTATAAAGGTAACTACTGGCAGGGGTTGGAGAAAAAAAGACTAATAAAACCATCTTTTTTTCCCTCTTTAATTTCTTAGGGTAAACCAACAGTGACTGAGTTTGCCTGTAGATGTTTCTGACATTTGTAACTGGGGCAGGGCAGACAAGATTTTTATTTCAAGGCTCCTTCTTTAGAAGCTGCTGATGGGAACATTCTGCTCAAGGGAATTAAAAAAGTCCTGAAGTCATGGAAGCTTCAGAGACCATTTGTGCTGAGGTACAAAGGATGTTTAAATTCTGTTTACAGAACTTCCTGCAAGTGTACGCTGATTTACTCCACAAATACATTACATTTCTTTATCTTCCCCAGGCTGGGAAATCAGAAGTTGTGTGTCAGAACTGGATGACTTGTCTCTTTCTTGCTTGATTCTTCTGAACTATTTCCATAGAAACTTTGGCTTCATACAATGGGATCGGTTCATCCAGCTGAGGCCTAAAACGAAACAGTAAAAAGTGCTGGTGAGCACACTCAGAACAACAGAAATCTCACAGGACAGATTTTACTTCCATCATGTCAACCTCCCTCCTCCAACAAAGTAACAGTTTTATGGCTTTGCTCCAATGCACAGAAGGGAAAAGCCCCAAACCAAACAGCAGCCACAAGTGAATTAAAAGATATCCTTCTTGCAGGGGGAAAAAAGGGGGTGGTGGGGAGGGTTCTGCTCAACAGACATTGTTATCCTGGCTTTAAGGGAAGGGATCTTCCATTCCTACCTCATTATGGCAGTCTTCCTATCTCCTGAAGCTCTGCTTAGGAGTGTTAGTGCTGGCAAGAGTTTTCCACTTCTAATGCTGAATTAAAAAAACCACAAAAAACTCCACATCTCTCACCTGAAAACGCTACTTGATAATTTCTCCATGATATCTTCTAGGATGGGTATCCAAGAGGACTGTTAAGGAACAGCAACAGAGCTGGAGAGAAATCTCTTTACAATCACGTTTGCTGGTTAGAGCCCTGTACTGATACAAACCCAGCAGGATCAAGGCAAAATGAAAATGAACCTCAATTCCAGGCTTTAGATCAGATTTTTGCACTTGTTTCTATATCAGAAACCTCCTTTCCTGAAACAGGATGCAGAAATGAAATATAGAATATTTCAATTATTTCAATATGCAAATACTCAGTATTTCAATATGAAATACAAGTGCAGCCTGCACTAGTACAACATCAATCAATCAATCAATCAATCAATAATCAATGGCAAAATGGCAAATCAATAATCTGTGCAAAACGAAGAGAACAGATTTTGGGACCAGGTAGCTGTTGTGCCTATTCATACAGGCACCTGATAAAAAGCCAAAATGGAGTTGAGAGCACAGCAGAGGCTGGAAGTTCTTGGAGCACCACTGCCATGTGAGGGGTCTGTGAGTTAATGACCAACAGCACAACACACAGGGCTGTATTCAGTCTTTGTATGAACTCAAACAATAAGGTTCATCCTTCATTTTAAGGGCAATCAGGTTGATATTTGAAGCTCAAGTTCTTTTAAAAAGTGATCAATTTGTGATTTCTTCAGATGGCAGTAATGCCAGATGCTCCAGAATTTTACAGGATACACAAGTCCCTAAAGCCAAAAGCACCCAAACCTTCCAGGGCTGAAAAAGTCCTGCCCAGGGAGCCCAGTGCAGCTGCATCAGCCCAAATGTAGGAGACGTTCCTTTTCCTTTTCCCGATCCACATTTCCCCTCCATAAATTTTAGGTACAAAACAAATCAGTACATTTTATGTACATAACATCTCTGTACGTTGCAAATAAAGGAAAGGTTAGGAAGCCAAAACACTTCCACTTCTGCAGTGAACACGAGTGCATTAAGGTTACAGGTGATGTGTCTAATGCCCAAAAGCACAACAACAACAACAACAAAATCCAAAATGTCACTTGCATAAAATAAAAACTTAGAGAATCAAATCTTCAATTAATTGGTTCAATATTGAACCAAAATAGTTCATTTTTTTCCCCCAGAATGGATGTTTTGCAGCACTACTTTTAATGAAGCTTGTAGAGACATTTTCAAGGCCAGGTTGGACAGGGCCTGGAGCAACCTGGATAGTGGAAGGTGTTCCTGCCCATGGCAGGGGGTGGGGTGGGATGAGCTTTAGGGTCCTTCCCACGCAAACCAGTCTGGGATTCCATGATATATTTAAAAGGAATGCAGAAAATACCTGAAAACCTGAGTGTCTCTTATTCTTTAGCTCCACCTTTCAGCTGAGTTGCAACACTGGGCAGCAGAGAACCTCTCAGTGGGATTTCCCAGTTGTGTTTTCACTCCTATGAGCAGGGAGAATTCCAGAGGACCACCAAAGGATATCGAGATATTTCCCCTGCTGCACATTGGACAAGTTCCAGATCTCATCGTTCAGGAAGGACACTGTGGCTCCCTTAAGGAACAGTGAATGGCTGTCTGGAGGATCCAGCTGAAGCAAATTGAAGAAAAAAGAAAAATGGTATTTAGTTCCGTTTTCCTGTACAAAAATAAAGGTTAAATGGTTCTTTTATAGAGATGGTTAAACCAAACAAAAACCCACCCCTTGCCCACTCTTAAAAGTGAGGAAACTTGTAACACTGACGGGTTGAAACGAGAGTTTTATGTGTCTGTATCTCTAGATTCTGTGGACAAACCACTCCCTGACACAGGCATCTTTACCTGCAGGTTCTTTTCCATCGTTATCCAGTGTCCCCCAACCCCAAGCAGAGTGATGATGTCGTGTTTGTGAGGGAGCAGCTGGGATTTGGAAGTTGGTTCATCTTCAGCACTGTATAACCTCACTGGGGAGCGAGAATAAATTTATTTGAGCTCAGAAGAAAATGTAGAAAATTCAACGTGTATTTATTTCCACACACTTCAGTGGAACTCTGAGTTCTTTGGTTGTTTCAATTAAAAATCATTGAAAACTCTGAATTTATTATTTTATTTATACCCTGAATATTTTATATACTTTATTCAGAGTAATATTTTATAATAGCTCTGAAGTTACTATTCAGAGGAATATTTTGTTTATATTTATAATATAAATAGCAACAACATAGACTAGCAATATAACTTATTTTATATAGTATATAACATATTAGTATATATATTATACATAATACAGTATATATAATACGTAAAATGTATAAAATATATATAATACACAGAATGTATAAAGCATAGAATATATAGTATATATAACATAATGTATAATATATAAAATACAATATATAACACACTATAAAATAGTGTTATATATACTATATATAGTGTTATATATCCTATAAAATAGTATATATTATATAAAATAATATATAATTCAAATATATAAATGATATAGCTATATACTACTATATATTTACATACTATTATATATAAATACCTATCAGCAATGTTATAATACATATAGAATATATAACAATAGTAATAAATAGATATAATATGCAGTATAATGATATGTAGTAGTATTTTATTTACATATATTTCATTTATATTACTCTGAATAGTAACTTCAGAGTTTTCACCTGTTAGAGTTGGTTGCCAATACAGGTTGACAGTGCTGTTAATTAGGGTTAATTTCTGTATTCAAACAAGGCAGCATAAACAATGCCGTCACAGCTCTACTCTTGGAACCCATTTTTCAATTTCCAGTTTTAGGCAGAGGAATATTTCAGCCACATTTAGCGGCTGGCTCCGAGATGTTCCCACTAGTGGGTGCTAGAGGAGCTCTGTGGAATAACCCCCACGGGCTGCCCAGGGAAGCAGGCACTCCTCCGGGAGTACCTCCGGCATCCAGGACGATGTCCACGCCCAGCCCGCCCGTCTCCTCCAGGCAGCTCTCGGCCACGTCAATCTTCCCATGGGACACGTCGATCACTCGGGCTGCCGGAGCAGGACACGGCGTTAACTCCAAAAAAGCCAACTTTAGATCCATGACAATGGAGTTTAGATGCTCAAAAATGGGAGCTCGGATTCCAAGCAGCACATGCAGTTTCTGGTCTGTGCAGGTGCCACAAATGGGTTTGCAGCCACACCCAAAAAACCCCTGGCACACCTTTTTTTTTTTTCCATTTTCAACACAGTGCAAAATCAATACCAAACAATATAAATGCAGAAGTTCAACTCATGAGTCTGTTGGCCCAAAAGGGTAAAATGTGGCACTCTAAGATTAGAAATCCTTCTCTAAGTTCATTCTTTACTATTCTTGTCCAAAACTACCAAGTCCTGGCTCTCTGGGTCATTCATTAAATGTTTAGATGAAGGGATTTACATCTGCTCTTGAAATATTGCTGAACTGAAAGCCACCAACACATTTTGCTGTCCTGTATCTATGATGTCCTATTTATGGCTGGTTATAAAGATGAACCACAGAATCAGGAAGGAGAGAATCCTGGAATGGGTTGGGTTGGGAGGGACCTCAAAGCCCATCCAGTGCCACCCCTGCCATGGCAGGGACACCTCCCACTGTGCCAGGCTGCTCCAAGTCCCAATGTCCAGCCTGGCCTTGGGCACTGCCAGGGATCCAGGGGCAGCCCCAGCTGCTCTGGGCACCCTGTGCCAGGGCCTGCCCACCCTCCCAGGGAACAATTCCTGCCCAATCTCCCATCCAGCCCTGCTCTCTTTCAGGCAAAAGCGATTTTAATATAATAATAGCACAAGGGCAGAGAAGGAGCAGCTACCGGTTTTGTTTCATCATTATGAGGAAGAACAAACATTTAGAAACTAAACAGGCCAAAAACTTCACAGCAAAATGAGAACTGAAAGAACATCAAAGAAATTTGGAGGCCCATTTCCAGAGGCTCCTGGCCTCAGCTCCGATCTGTACTTACCCACCAAAGGCTGCCGGCCTCCTTCTGGAATGTGATCCCAGCAGCAGGGAAGGAAAGAGGGAAGGAGGGAAGAATAAAGCAAGGAGCTGGTCATTAAGGATATTAACAAATCATCAGTTAATACCTTGGGTTTGGTTCTTTTTGTCATTTCAAATCCCCAATTAAATCATAGGATGCATTAAAATCCTAAGTCATTCCCTCTCTTTTTTTACTGAAGTCAAATGATTTCACTAGAGACAACACACAGTCAAAATTTACTGAAGATGGGATAATAATTAATTAATTAATGATAGTCACATTCCCCATATGCAAATAAACCCCCATAATATACTTTTCTTCTTAGTTTTCTTCAGTGAGGAAGTTAAAAGATTTTCTTTAATGGGGCAATTTGACATGGTATTATTTCTGCAAATAATTTCACCTTTTGAAAATAATTCTGGTTTCGGAAGCCCAAAGCCTGACTGTCAAAAAGAAAGGCCAGAATTCCATAAGTTTGACTATTTTCTCCTTTCTGTTTAGCAAAAATGTCCTTAACTCAGAACAATAATTCAAACAGTACTTGCCAAAATCCTGGTCAACTTCCTTCCTAAAAAATGCTGAAAAAAGTTCTCACCACTGTGGAAAAGGCCAAGCAATAAATTGTAATATAATTTTCCATAATCCTTTGTCATTTATATATTTCTCACAGGACATCTGTAAATTAGTTCAGTTTCTTCTGCTGTGACTTGCACAATTTCCAAAGTAACATTTTTCTGACTGGCAAAACTTCAGTCTCTCTCCTCCTCCACTGTTTGGGAGGCACAGAAACACCAGGATTCCACAGCCTGTTCCCAGAGTTTGCTCTCCCCCAGGAAGCTCAGCTGCAAAATTTAAACCCTGTCACCCAGAGGATGTGCTGGGGGTTTAGGGACTGTGCTCAGGAGAGCCAGGACATCACTGGTGGGTTCTTAGCAGAGGCATCCCCTGACAGCTCAGTGCTGGTGGCACAGAACAAAAATCTCACAAACCAAACTAAAAAAATAGCAGGAGGTGCCCTTGGGAGCAGAGGAAATATCTGTGTATGTAAAGATACTTTTCCTTGTGTTCTCTAACAAAAACTCATTATTTAAGGAATATTCTGTCTCCAGCCTGAAACACAGACATTAAAATGTCAAAATTTGTTAAAATCCCCTCCTTCCTTCTATTATAATTTTTACTCCAGAGAATACTGAAGACAAAAAAAGCCCCATCCTGTTGGTCCTGAACATTACCAGAACTTCTACTTCAGGCACTGGAATCACACTGATTAACAAACAAACCAAAAAGCCTGAACACTTTTAAAAGCTTTTTGCTTTTGCACTCAAACTGTTTCTCTCTTTAATGCTGTACCCAGGTTCTATTTCTTTATTTGAAATAAAGTTGCAGTTATCATTTTTTCCCCCTCAGCCATTCCAGGAAGCAGCTTGGTATGCTCAACAATGATAACACAAACTGCTGCTCACTGAAAACTTTGCCAAAAACTAACCAAAAACACACTGAACAGCACAAAACTAAATATTCTCCACCCACAGACACAATAAGCCACTTAGAGCTTGGGTTACTTAGGATCTATTTGATATTAACATTCAAAGAACTTTAAAATGCTGTAAAAAGTGAGAATGAAATTGCCAAGTCCTTTCTTAGCTCATGAATTTTTCATATAATTAGCAAAATATACCCATAAAATATTACAAAAGAAAGTTTTAGGTCTTTCATATTTCCTCTTTGGCCCTGTAACAGCTGGTGCAACAAGGCTCTGCATAGCAACAGCATTCCCAAAAATCCTCCAGTTCTGATGTCTGCCACCACTACTGGTGCAGTAAAATATACAAACACAGAGACAGTGAAATAGGCTGCTGAAATAAGGAAAAAATAGGGGATTTTTTGTCATACTGCAAAACCAGAGTTAATATCAAGGTCTGGAGAAATCAGCCTGGCAGGTGCTGCATTGCCAGCACCATCACCTCCTGCAGCTGATTTCCCCCAGCCCAGGGGGGCTTTGGTGGATGCAGCTGTGACCATACAGATGTGGCTGCACAAGGCTTCCCCCCAAAGGCATTTTACAGCTGCTGTTCTGTAAACTTCAGTGAATGACAACAAAAATCATACTCTGAAAAAGAAATCTGGGGATTATACTGCAGCACTTGGTATTTGCAGGAGGAAATAGCAGGCACCAGTTTTAACCTTTTGCTGCAATCCAGCCAGACTTGACAATCCATCCTTTATTTTAGAACTGTCTGAATAGAGGAATATTCCACTCTCCTCCACAAAACACCATTAAAACTTTGATCAGAAAAGATGCCAGTAGCTCCTACACAGAGTATTTTCTCATGTTACTTTCAGAGGAAAAAAACCCCAAACTTGAAGTATCAAAGAGAAGAAAGGGAAGAAGTCAGGGAAGAATGCAAGTTGTGTGTGAAGCCAAGCTCCTTTAGAAAGCAGGAGAATGCAGAGCCTGTGCATGTCCAGCTCCAGCTGTGCAGTACCTGAAACTTCATAAACACTGCGAGGAGTAATCTGAGGCTGCTGAGTACTGGATGTCAGGTGTGTGAGCTCGGGCACACACTGGGACAGTGGTGAGTCAGCGATCCTTCCCTCTGCCCACAGCAACCAGTTCATCAAATGAAAAGATTTCCTGAGCACTTAGGCCAAAAGCCAGCACTCAGCACTACTGGAAAGTACTGCCAGTCATTACAACTTAAATGGAGAATAAAAATGCCATTAAGTACAGCTAAACCAGAAATCAAATACCTGTGGAGTACAGAACAAATCTGAAAACTATTTAATTAGGCTATTTATCAATTTGTATTTAATTTTTACTGAAGTAAGTCTCTAGACCAGATAGAAGAAAATATTTTGAGACATTCTTTAGGACAAGCTTTAGCACTGAAGGGTAAAACTCACCCCCCGTAGGTCTGAGCCTCTCGAGGTACTGCTTGTCCTCCAGGCTGTGGGCAGTGGAGATGACTTTGGCCCCTCTGTGCTGAGCCAGCTGAATCGCGATGGTACCAAATGGCTGAGAAAGGAAAAGCAGGTTCATTGACTCATTTATTAATTCATTTATTCACAGCAACAATTTGATGTTGTTTAAGAACAATTACATTGCAAAGGTCACTCAGGAGAGTACCCAGAAATGAACTTACTCCTGCAACAAAACACAGCTGAACCAAGAATTGAATTATTCCCGGATCTGCTTCTGTCCTAAGTGAAGCCAAAACAAATCTTTTCAGTGACTGGGAAGCTCTGAATGAACTTTTAGTCATTAACTGGTTCTTGTCAACAAAATAGCTCAGATTCTACTTTAATTACCACAGCCACCTTCACTGCAGTTGGAACTCGGAGCTTGAAGGAAGAAAAGCTCCAAGCAAAAAGCCCCAGCCATGTTTACATTACAGAGCCTTGGCTAAGGGAGCCCCACATCTTCATTAGCACTAAGAACTGCAGGGATGCAAATCCAATTATTTCCATCCAAGAAAAGGTAAAAAACAGAGCTGGGAGAGGACTGAAAAATAAGGCATTTTCCTGCAGTCATCCCTGAGGACTCAGGGCAAAACTGTGCTACTGTGGAACACGGGAACACCCTCCCTCTCTCCATCCCCCCCACTCCAGGCAGGACAATATTCCTGGCTCAGGATCTCACATGGGAGGGCCCTTCCTGCAAATCCATGAAATGAAGGGCATTGCCAGCAGTCCCACAGACGCCCTGGTGAGTCCCACTGTGAGAAATGCAGGGGCCGTGTGCTAAGGGAGTTATTTGCACAGAGGGAATCTGTGATTATTGCCCAGCTGTTACCCACACTTGCTCCATCCAGGACGAGGACACTTGTGCCAGGAGACACCTGGGACAGGTAGTGCAGGGCCGTGTACGCGCGGAGCCCGTCCCGGACCGTCCCGGCCGCCTCCGCCCAACAGACCTTCTGTGGCTTGTGAACTGAGGGGGGACAAACACACACACACACACACACACACACAGACACACAGACAGAGACAGACACACAGACACACACACAGACACACAGACACACACAGACACACACACACAAAAGAGATGGTAAAAAACCAGGAAATCCCTGGGGCTGATTTAGCAAAACCTGCCACAGTGAGTCAGGAAGACTCCGCCTGCAAACAGCTCCACAACAGCAACTCCTGTTTCCCTCTCATATATTAAGAAGCCATGGAGAGGATATTTTACCATATTTTACACAATGAAAGTAGGGATTCCATTTTGGTATAACCAAGTTTAAAGGAGCCACCTCATAGCTACGCAGCTGGAATTTGTGAGCAGTCACAGAAACAACAGGACACAAATGTAGATTTTAGAATCCCAGATTGGTTTGGGTTGCATGGGACCTCAAAGCCCCTCCAGTGCCACCCTGCCACGGGCAGGGACACCTTCCACTGTCCCAGGCTGCTCCAAGCCCCAGTGTCCAGCCTGGCCTTGGACACTGCCAGGGATGGGGCAGCAACAGTTTCTTTGGGAAGAGCAAATTTTGAGCGAAAGAATAGCTTGCTCAAGGTAACAAACTGTTGGAAGAAAGACAGGGACTCCCGCATTTAGTATCCCACTCATCAAAGCAATCTATACCCAGAAAGGGAAAACTGGAAGCTCACAATAATGGAAAACAATGTTTCAATATTAGGCTTTCCCTGACCCTCATCCCTGAAAATTCCTTTCTCCAGTTCCAGTCTGTTTGTTTCATCCTATCTGTTAGCCTGTTCCCAAGTGTTGTTGCTGGAATGAGTCAAAGAGAGGAAAAAAGCAAATTTCTCCTCATTAAATTTTTTGACAGATTAGGAAAAAGTATAGCAACAGTGAAGCAACAAAATGGGAAATTAAAAGGGAAAAAAAAGGGAAAGGAAAAGGAAAAGGAAAAAAACAGAGTCTGCTTGTGTGGTTTAGGCCATCGTGAACTGTGAAATGGTGACAGCAAAGAAAAAGACCTTGAGAGCATTGAGGGTTCAAATTGCTGTGACTTGGTGAGGCAGCTGGCATGTTGGAATGTTGGAGGGAGTGTGCCCAGAGGTCCAAGGTAAAGGGCTCCCTGTTAGAAAAGCTAGACTGAATTCTACAGATATAGTAAAAACAATTATTAGCAAAATATATCATTTACATACCCAAATAATGCTCATGAACCAGGATAACTTCACAGACACCAGACTCCTCAGAATCCAGGGGCAAAATTCCTGAGAAAAAAAAGGAACATGGACTTGAATTTCACACAAGCAATCGTTCCAACCAAAGCAGTCTCCCAAGGAATTCCCGGGTCCCGCTTGGTCTGGGTTCCGTCCCCTCCTGGCAGGTTTGGGACAGGTAAGAGAACCTGGCCAGGTCCTGCCTGGGGTGTCTGTGGGGATGAGGCAGGTCCAGAGGTGCTTCTACAGCACTTTGGGCTTGAGGGAGGAAGGACGGAGACACCACCAAGTGCTTTTTGGTGCTGCAGGTGTCATTTTTGCCTGGTGATGTCTGAACTCATTCCACGCCCTGAGTGTTCCCATTCCACAGAGGATGGATCTGAGGCACGGAGCAGCCACCCCACAGCCCCTCTCCCATCCCAATTCCTGAACGTGTGGTTTGCAAAGGCAGCAACAAAGGCACAGAAAGAAGCAGAGGAAGAACACATGGGAATGTGGGAGTGCTAAAAAGCAGGAATAGGAAAAAGGACGTGCAGGAAAACCAAACTACCCAGGGAAGGCAGAGAAAGCAAAGGCAGGGTAGGCAGAAAAAAGCCCTCCATCCTGGTCATAACTGAGCTTTTTACCTTCACTGGCCACAGAACTCTCCTGAACAGGAGGTTCTGGCACCTGCTCTGTCTCCTGGATTAATGTCCCCTCCATCCCAGGGAAAACCATTCTTTTCTTCCCTCTCCCACACAAATCTCACACTCCATTTAGACCAAAGGGCTTTGCCTTGCACATTTGGCTGCTGTGTCCAGTCTTTCACAGTTCCCATTAAAAATGTGCTTGTGCACACCTGGAGCTGTCTCCAGGGTTTATCCAGGGAATAACCAGTCTAGAGGAGCTGCCCAGAGCAGCTCTTGTGCAATGAGGGAATAATGCAAGAAGGACCACAATCCCCACACACACATTCTCCCCACATCACTCTCCACTCTGTCCTATTTTCAGAACTTCAGTCATCCTCTAATCCTTTGATTCAGCACACAAAATATAAACAGGTGTGAAAGAATGTCCCTAAGCAATAACTCTTCTCTCCTAAGGCATCACTCACAATTTGTTGGTTAATACAACACCATATTTCAAATCCTAAGAGAAGATTCTGAGAACAAAATTTCCATTTATAAGTTATTCATCTGACAGCAATTTAATTTTGAAAATATATGGTTAATTTAGCTTTACCAATTATTCTAAGCTCAGTCATTCATTATAAAAAGATGACTGACTGTGTTAGTTGATGAGGCAAACAGGCATCAACTTACCCACCACTTCATCATCTGGCTGGAAAAAGGTCACCTTGCTTCCAACTCACCAAGGAGAGGTGAAAAGGAGGAAAGAAGGGAAGAAGATAAATATTTATAGCTGGAATGGGATGTGCATTTGGAAGCACTGGTTATCACTAGCTCACAAAACTAAAGATACACATTTCTAGTGAAAAAAAAGGAATTCTATTGATTACACACATACCAAGCCCAAATGCTGAATTCCCTAAATTTCGGCACCTCACCCACAAAGAGCTCCATGCAGGTACACACCGTGTGTGTCTGAGAGCCAGGCTGGACACTCCACCTCAGGGGAGGGGCCCCAGTGCAGCACTGGGAGAGCAATCAAGGAAGCAAAGAGTTCCTGCTCCTAAGGTGCCCTACCCAAAGAGGAGCTCTTTGTTCTGACTGTAATCCCCGCTCCCTCCCCTCCCTGGGCACTGGCACTCACTCACCTTCCAGCACAACTCCCGAAATTTCTCGCCCAACAGGCACAAGTTCCTTCTTCAGTTTAATTTCTGACAGGAGCTAAATGAAAACAGTGCTTCCATCAGTCGTGCTATAAGGCTCTACCCTTGCATGTTTATTATCATCTTACAGTGTTGGATCACCACAGTAAGCTTGGGCCATTATCAAATCGTTATCTAAGGGGAAAAAGTACACAAATTCTTCAGTCAATACTAAACCATGGCACTGAATACTGTGTTTAAATTTAAAAGCACATTAAAAAGCAGGGAGTTACTACCAGCCAAGCCAACCTGTGCCTTAGAGTGCAGATGAAGATAAAAGGGATTTACTGCAAGAGATCTCACACCTGACAACTGGTCTGTCTCCATAAATTAGGAACCAAATTCCAGATGCTTTTTATTCAGAGATGTGCAAGAGCCCAGAGCAGTCCTGTGCCCGTTCTCAGCAGCAAGGCCACAGCCTCAGCTTGTGCCAGTCACCAGGCAAGGGCCATGGAAACCACAGACACCCCCAGCTTCTACAAAGCACCGAGCAAATACCTTTGTATCCATCCAGCTCAGAGCACAGGCTCTGACCTGCACTTTCACATCGTGGTCTCTGGTGGGAGGAAGGCTCTCCTAGGACAGATTCACAGTTGCTACATTAGACAATGGATGTGCCCACGGGAGCTTCTCCAGCTCCTGAAAGCACTTCCCCACTTTTTAGATTGTTTCGTAGGCAGAACAGGCAGTTTTTTTCAAGGAAAAGAGGTTTACCACATTATTTTGAATACATCTGTATTACTATTATTATTACTGCTATTATTATCATCATCATCATCATTATATTATGATAGTATTATTGCAAAGTGGTCACTAGACCTTACTTACCATTATAATCATCATTATTGCTATATTACTATATTATTATATTATTATTGCAAACTGACCACTAGACTTTACTAAACCTCATCAGACACTGACATTATTTTTCTGTTGAGGCTTTTTTTTCCTCTTTATCTGAGGCACAAATCCTGACAAACCCACTGAGGTCAATACTCAAGTGCAAAATGAAGTCCAAATGGCATCAAGCAAACAACCCCTGTAAGAACTGTTGTTCTAATCCCAAAGCTGATAAATTCCTCAAGCTCTATTTCTACTTTTTCAGTGACCAGAAAATTCAGCCAGGAAATGTGGACCCAGGGTTCATTTTTCATGCCTGCAAAGCTTGTTTGTAAAATTTGGACACCAAAACTGCAGAGAAATCCAGGACTGGTCTTGGCAAGTGCTGCCTGATGAAAAAATACACCTCCCCTCCCTTCCTTTGGCTGCCTGTGTGTGCAAGGATCCTACCAGTCCTTTCCCAAGCCTGCAGAAGATTTGAGTGCTTCAATTCCCCCGTGGCATTCAGCCAAACTCTCCTCTCCCACTCCTGATGAACAGAGCTGTTCTGATGGGAACTCACTCTTTCCTGGAACACAAATGTCATTTCCTCTCCAGGAGAATTCTGCTGACCGTACAAGGCCTTCATAGCGACCTGAAAAAAACACAGCAACCAAACGGTGACATCTGCAGTGTCTGTAGGGCAAACAAGGAATTATAGCCCTGCTAAATTAAATTAGAACACTCTATAACAAACACAGCAGTTGTTTGCAGGCAGTTTGAGTCTTTGTGATACAGAAGTTCTAAACCAGATCAACAGGTTTAATTGGCCATAGCAGAGAAAATACACAGGACTGAGGATCACAGAATCCCAGACTGGGCTGGGTTGGAAGGGCCCTCAAAGCCCATCCAGTGCCACCCTGCCATGGGCAGGGACACCTCCCACTGTGCCAGGCTGCTCCAAGCCCCAATGTCCAGCCTGGCCTTGGGCACTGCCAGGGATCCAGGGGCAGCCCCAGCTGCTCTGGGCACCCTGTGCCAGGGCCTGCCCACCCTCCCAGGGAACAATTCCTCCCAATCTCCCATCCAGCCCTGCCCTCTGGCACTGGGAAGCCATTGCCTGTGTCCTGTCCCTCCATGCCTTGTCCCCAGTCCCTCTCCAGCTCTCCTGGAGAATCCCTTCAGGTACTGATAAACGTACAGCAGAAAAGGCATTGAATGACATAGGATTTACTGACGGGTGCCTCATGCAGTACAGGGAATCTTTGCCACCCAGCCACACAATTCAGACAGGGGCAGCGCAAAGGGAATACAGGGAATACAGGGAATTCGAGTCCAGGAATACAGCGAACCTTATGTGTGACTTCACCAAAAATCACCGCCTGGGTTTCTGGTCTCCTCTCCCGACACGACCCGTGTCGTCCTCAACAAGCAGGAACCTTTTAGAAAGGAAAAAAAATCCCAACAAAACTGAGTTAATAAGGAAAAATGAAAGCACGGAGTAGAGGCAGGAAATCATGACACCATTATTGCAGCACTAATCCCTGAGGGACCACCCCGAGACCCCCCACAGGTCGGGCCCGTGTTGGCTCCGCGACCCGCGGGCAGCCTCCTAAGGGCTCCGAGAGAACCCGGCCCGCACCGAGAGGCTCCAACAGGCCCGGGCCGACCCTCAAGGGCTCAGGGGCTCCGGCTCCGCGGGACTCCGGAACGCCGCGACGCGCCCGCGGTTGCCATGACGCTCCTTCACTTCCGCCTCTCCTCTCCGGCACCGCCCCCTCGCCCCGCAACCAATCACAGCCTCCGGCAGCCCCGACAGCGCTTGCGATTGGTCTTGATGGCCGCCACTCATGGTAAAAGCTGAGGCGCGATTGGCCCCCGCGGATGTCACTCATTCCATGAGACGAGGAGGGAGGTTACGGCGCCCGGGGCGGCCTCTGGGACGTCGCCAGGGAGAGGGAGCAGACGCCACCCGCAATTACCTCATGAATTAACACCGTATGCACAATGAAGGCCCCGCGCGCAGGCGGCGAGGAGGGAGCGCGGCCGCCCCTCACCGCTCCCAGAGGGCTGACCCCCTCAGCCTGGCAGAGCCGTGATTGGTCGGGGAGGCGGGTCCTGCCGCTGTCCCGGTCTCTGATTGGTGGTATGCCCTGCCCGTCCCGCGGGGGGCGGGCGGCGGCCGCGCGTCAGAGCGGGGCTGTCAGAGCCCTGATTGGCCGGAGGGGGCGGGGCTCTTCCGTTTTTCCGGTCTCTGATTGGTGGAGCGCCCTGCCCGTCAGGCGGGGGCCTTGGCCGCGCGTCAGTACGGCGGCCGCGAGGGGCTCCTCCCCCTCCCCTCAGACGGGGCGAGGGCGGCGATGGCGCGTCCGGCGGAGGCGGCTGCGGGTGCCGCTCCGGCCCCTCCGGCCCCTCGGTGCCCTGGCCGCGGCCGGGGCTGTGAGTAGGGCCCGCACAGACATGAGGTACGGCCCGGCGGGACGGGGGCAGCGGGGGGCGCGGGCTGCGAGCGGCGGCGGTTCAGCCCAGGCCGGCGGGGGGGCAGCGCCGCCTCAGCCCCTCACGGTGCCCGGGTGTGTCGCGGTGCCAGGGCCCAGTTTCTGCTCCTCGCCTCCTTCGGTAGCCGGGGCGGGCGGTGAGTGATGCTGCGCCCCTTGCTGTGGCCGGCTGCCTCCTCCTGTTACCATAACGTGTGGCGGTACCGCCGCAGGGTTTCTTCAGCGCCTTAAGTCACCTTGGTCCCGCTGCCTCCGGCCGCTGCTCCCTGCACCCGCTGCGCCCTGAGCGAGGGGAAGGAGCAGGGCTATCCACTGGGAATGCCATCCCTAAGGAGTGCCCTCCGTTGGGAGTGCCATTCCCTGGGAACGCCATCCCTTGGGAGTGCCGTCCCTTGCGGCTTGGAAAAGGGCACCAGTGGAACGAGGGAATGTTGTCGGGGCGTCGGGAAAAGGAAGCCTGTCCATGTTGTGTTGTGTCCCTGTGTGTGCCTCTGCCTCGGATGGGCAGACAAGTTTGTGGATGATATTCCCTGTGGATAGCTTTTGTTCTGATTCAGCTGCTGCTTTATTTGGGGTGAAGTATGGGGTTTGCTTGCAGAAAACAGTATTTTCTGTGAATTCTGTCTTTCTCTGCCCCATGAAGGGAAAACACTACCGTGGCTCATCAGAGAGTATCGTTTAGTAAATAATTCCTTTTAGTAAACCAACTAGCATTTCAGGTGGGATAGTGTGGTCCTTCTTAAAACAGGAAACACTCTGTCCTCCTCTACCTCTTCCCACTGTCCAATTCCAAAGTGCTTTTTGTTTACAGCTTATATGGCAATAGCTGTCGATATTAACTAAATATATATTGGAGTCAAGCTCCAAATGGATGCATTTTCTTTAATCAAAAATCCAAACTGTATTTTGGGTGTTGATGACTCTGGAGACTGTTATTCCACACGGTCTTTCCTCCTTTCTTTTACCTTTTGTTGTAGTCACCTGTGACTTCCCTTGCTGAATACGACCTGGTGATGTTCTCACACAGGAAGCTTCCTTAGAACCCGAGGAGCGGCTGGAGCTGGGCCAGGGCAGGCTCAGGCTGCAGAGCAGGGAAAGGTTCTTCCCCCAGAGGCTGCTGGGCACTGCCCAGGCTCCCCAGGGAATGGGCACGGCCCCGAGGCTGCCAGAGCTCCAGGAGCGTTTGGACAGCGCTGCCAGGGATGCCCAGGCTGGGATTGCTGGGGGGTCTGGGCAGGGCCAGGGCTGGGACTGGGTGATCCCTGTGGGTCCCTTCCAGCCCAGGATATTGTGTGATAGTTTATAGCAGTGAATTTATACCAAATTCTCCTTTCTCTTTTGAAATTCCCCTCCTGCACCCCCCCGAGCCCTGCCTGAGAGTCCGAAGTGTGGGAGGAGGACTCTTGCATGTCTCTGCACCCCCATTCCCAGCTGCAGGAGGGGGGTACCTGCCTGTGGATGCTGAGCAGGTGTCCTGACTGCATCCCAACTACAGGTAGAGAAAACAGCTGCATTTTCTGTTCCCTCAGAGCTCAGGCTGTGCAGCTATGGCTGTAAATCCCAGCAGGCTGAGCCCGTCCAGCCTGCGTGATAAGCCCTGGTGTGCCCTCCCTGATTTTGGCAGCCTGACAGGGGTCACGCTTTGTGCAGACGAACGGTTTCCGAACAGTTTCTCCAGTGTCTGAGGCTCAGACTTCCCCGGAGCTGAGTGGGCTGCTCCCTGCACTGGCTGCCTCACAAACCACACTCCATTCTTTCAGTTCCTGTGTTCCCTCTGTAATATCCCACTGTCTTTCATTCCACACAAAATCCTTTGCAGAGTAGCTGTGTTGATAATTTTCCTTTATGTCCCAATTCTTAGATGAAGTAAGAATTGGGGTCTCAAAGCCGTGACCTGCAGAGCCTGTTCTGTCTCTTGCTGCTGTTTGGTGCCCTTTCCTTAATGCCTCTAATAATGCCATTAGGGTAGATTTGGATTCAGGAAAGTATGCGAATCTAGCAATGGAATAATTCTAAATGATGACGTTGAATAGCCTTTTCTGGTCTGTCTTTGTACTCTAATCAGGGATTGTAATTTTAGCTTTTAGTAGGATGACAACAGGGAAAAGAGGAATAGAAGAATAAAGAAAAAAAAAGTTAAGGAAAATACAAGCAATGGGTTGAGGAATGGGGAGATCAGTGGGGTGGAAGTTTTCTGCAAGAAATCCTTCCCTGGGAGGGTGGGCAGGCCCTGGCACAGGGTGCCCAGAGCAGCTGGGGCTGCCCCTGGATCCCTGGCAGTGCCCAAGGCCAGGCTGGACATTGGGGCTTGGAGCAGCCTGGCACAGTGGGAGGTGTCCCTGCCCATGGCAGGGGTGGCTTTAGGGTCCCTTCCAGCGCAGCACAGCCTGTGATTCTGAGATCAGGAGTTACCAACCACAGGCACTTCCCCGCGCTGTGCAGGAACAGAGCAGAACGAGCCAGCAGCAGATTGCCTTGAGGGGTGCGTTTCTGCCGAGGGCGGCTCAGAGTTGACCTGCCTGGAACCACAGAGCTGTGAGGGGTTTTGGTTTCTTTTACCATGAAACAACCCAAGGGCTGCCTCAGCTGCTGTTGTGTGCTGGGAGCTTCGAGTGCTCATTGCTGTTGTGTTGGACACAGCTGCTGAACTTGGGATGCCCCCTCCACAGCAACTTGGTTTTGTTTTTACTTGCCAAGCATGAAATTGGGGTGGGGGGGGTGGTGGACAATCAGAAGCGGGGTCCAGGCTGAGATCTGGTGATAAATGACTTGTGCACAGAAAACCTCACTGTGAAGTGCTAAAACCTCTGTGGGATTTGTGGCACAAATCTATTACCCGCTGTTAAAAGTGCACTTTGTATAATTTAAAAAGAATATACTGAATTCCACTGATTATTTTTGGCTGGCATTGTCACTATAGGCATGTGTTGGCATTTTAATTGCAGATGGTGGGACTCATAACAGTATTTGCCAGTCTCTCATACAACAAACATAAGCTGTGAGGTTTTGGAGGGCACGTGGAGGTGTCTGATGGATCCACCTGTCTGGAATGAGTCTCTCTCTTGTGCTCTGTGTGTGGCAGGGCTGGAGTTGGTCAGGTTCCTGACAGAGAAATTCCAGCTATAGCTGCAGGAAAGCACTAATTACTGATAGTAATTAGAAACTAATCTCTCCTGTGCAAACAGGGCATTGTCTGTCCCCTCCTGAGGATCAGCTTCTTGACCAGAATAGAAAATTTCTATTTAATAGAAATTAAATAATTTTGAGTAGGAAGGAGTGAAGAGAGGTATCCTTGGGCATTCCCAGGAAGAAAGGGTATTCTAGTTTTGATGCAAAAGGTGCATTTTTACAGTATTCCCTTCACTGCAATCAGTCAAAACACAGAAAACTTAACTGACATAATAAATCCTTGGTTTGGTTTTCTCTTATCAAACTTACATGTGTTGGATATTATATTTTACTTTTTTGTGTTGTTTTTAAGGTAATTGAATTAATTAGTGTTAGTGTCCAAGTGGACATCATTTCTCTGTGCTTTTTCACAAGTTGTGTGGTAAAATATGTGTCTGGGATTCTGAAATAATCATGAGCGTCTGAAACCTCAGTCTCTGCTGTGTGTTTCTCTTCCACAGCAGTTTCCAATCTCCTTTCCTTTCATTGTCCCTCATGGCTGTGTGCGCCCACAGTTGTGAGAGCTGACCTCTCAATCCTGTGAATTTAAGAGTAAGGTTTTGTGGGATGGCAATCCTGGAAAATCAAGGGCTATTCCATATTACAGGTAAATATACTGCTACTAGTAATGTAGATTAGCAAACCCTAATGACACTATTAAAATTATTTCACTGCAGACTCATTGTCCTAAAAGTTCAGTTTTTCCTTTGTGTTTTGATCCTTCAAATTTCCATGGAGATTTTCTCCCTCAATATCTTTGAAGGATCTAGCCCTGGGCATGACTAATTGGCTGTAAATGACTGGGCAAGGGTTTAGCTTTGCATCATCTCAAGGTACAGTTTTACTTGCTTCATAGAAATGCACAGTTTGTAGGAGTAGTTATTAATACACTTTGAAAATACACAGAACACCTGGATTTAAAACCTGTGGTTCCTGAAGGAGGGTTCCCATGGAGCCACCTGGAATGGTTGGCACCTCTCTGGAGGACTCAGAATGAACCTCCTCTGGAGCACGTGGATTTCTGTACTTCCATACAGAACTGTAAATATTTACAGCATTTAAATATTCCTGTAAAATAATCCAATCTACCAGAGGGCAGGGCTGGATGGGAGATTGGGCAGGAATTGTTCCCTGGCAGGGTGGGCAGGCCCTGGCACAGGGTGCCCAGAGCAGCTGGGGCTGCCCCTGGATCCCTGGCAGTGCCCAAGGCCAGGCTGGACATTGGGGCTTGGAGCAGCCTGGGACAGTGGGAGGTGTCCCTGCCATGGCAGGGGTGGGAATGGGTGGGCTTTGAGGTCCCTCCATCCCAACCCATCCTGTGTTAGAATCACACGTGCTGTGAGTGTGTAGTCCAGGTTTCCCAGCCTACCTCTGGGATCCTGCAGGGCTGCTGACATCCAGAGGGTGCCCGTGGCAGAGCTGCTTTGGGGAAACAAGAACTTTTAGCCTTTTCTCGCAGTACCTTTAAGTCTCTGTTTTGAGTCCTTAGAACCAATATATGAGAGAAATGTTAAACTGGTGTCTGGTTGTATTTGTGCAAAAGAGCACCCACCATCTTGGGGGGAAGGAGAAGAGGCATCTCCTGTTTTCTGCCTGATGCTCATCCTGCCAAGCACACGTGGACTTTTTGTTCCTTGCCCTCCCAGCTGAATTGTGAAGGAGAGATCCAACCTTGGCTGCTGGGCAGGGAATTCAGCTGTGTCTGTACAGCCTGAACAGCCTCAGCTGCCCAGCTAGCTGAGGCTGGATAAAGGCAGCTGCACATTCAGCTTTCAGAGGTCAAGGTGAGTTTGGGAGGGCTCTTTTGATGGCAATCTTTATACTGTGGTACAATTTAACACCTATGATTGTGTGCTGGAAACTTACTGCTTGTATCTTAAGTGTTCACAAGACTGATCTGAAAGCTGAAGATAGACTCGAGCTAATTTTGTGTTAATCACAAACTAAACACAGAACTCTGTTAATCATCATGTCTTTATGGTGATAAAGTCTCTTATTCTAACTGTAAAAATACATTTTTTTCATTTTTATTACAATTTCAAATTCCCAGGCACCAGGTTATGGGCTGGTCTGTGAACTGCAAGGTGCAATATTTAATGATTTTTAAGTAAGTTTTGCACCTGGCTTTCAGGTGTGGACAGATTCTGTAGGGATTCCTGTGGTTTTGGTGAGGAGGTGCACCCAGGAGCTCAGTTACCCAGTGCAAGTTCTAATAACTTCATAAATCTTCAGGGTATTTTGGGGAAGTACAGTTAATTCTTACAGACAATCATAAAAGCTGACAACTTGAGAGCTGTGTTTTGTAACGAAATGCCACTAATCTGGTCATGTACTAAATAGGATGATGTAATCATTGAATTTCTTGAGCAAAAATCCTGACATTTTCCTTTGAGTCACATGTGAGCCCCAGCTGGATGAACTCAGTTCTCTGGAGCTCGCAGACAGACAGACAGACAGGCTCCTGTGATACTCGGGGCTGGGGTTGCTGGTTGTCTGTCTTGCATGGACATTTGGTGTGATTTGGTTTTTTAGAGGCAGTTCTCTGCCCTGCACCTTTGGTGCAGCTGCTGCCTGTGCCTGTGGTTGCTTTCCCAGCTCCCTGCCTGCAGCCATGCCCATTCTTACCTGTTCTTTTTTTTCCTCCCTTTTGTCCTGCATCTTTATGTCTTCATTTTAATGGTCTATTGAGTTTCAGCATTAGCTGAAGGCTGGCAGGTGTTCTCTCCCTTACCCTTTGTATTTTGATGTTCATAGGTTTTGTTCTGTTGATGATTGTAAGGGCCAATCCCAACCAGGAAAAACTTTGTAACTGGAACTGGGTTGTAGAGAGAGATCTGAAACACTTTAAAAATTTTCTTCCTTGTTAACACCTCTATTCTTCAGTGTGGGCTTGGATTTCAAACAACAGAATAAATGTCAAAGAGAAGAGGGCAGATGTTTTTGTTAGAATAAAGTAGTGTGGCATGAAGTTACTGTAGGTGTTCGGGGTAGTATTAAATTTAAAAGCAGACATGTAACAAGGTTTTCCCCTATCCTTTTCCAACTGCTCCTTATAGTTGTGTTTTATATATATATCTGTATTTTTTTAATTCTGGTTTGTAAAATTTATTTTCAGAGGAGGAGTTCAAAGCATAAAAGTGTCAAAATATGTTTTCACATAAGGTCATCTATCTTAAATTCATGGCAGGACATTGTGGATTTTTGAAGTGTTTAAGGACAAAGTTGGGAATCAGCCATTACCCAACTTGGAAACTTCTGCATGTTCTGCTGTTCTGCTCTTACTCTGTTCTTCAAACCACATGAATATAATGTGCTCATTAAAGAACAAACAACTACCTGCTATTTAACATAATGCAGGAATTTTAAGAAATATGACTGAAATCTAGTTTTTGTGGATATTTTCTGCTGAGAAATGAGATTGCTTCAAGGAAATGTCAAATAATGATGACATGACCAAAGGAAGAAGGCAAATGCAATTAATTTTTTGAGTGGTGTAGCACTTGATGCTGTGCTGGTATTACTGATCATCTCCAGCTGGCTGTGCCCAGGAATCTCTGGCTTCACTGGGGTCAGTGACTCTGTCTCAGGGTTGGAAATTCCTGTGGGCCAAGGCTTCTTCAGATGGCTCTGGTGGGACAAAAGGGGGATCTTGGGCTTGTGAAGAGGAGATCTTTAACTGATCCTCCCATTTGGTGCTTCCTGGTCTCTGACCCCAACCTGCTGACAGGAAGCTGAGGTGTTATCCATGCTCAGAATGTGCCTCCTTATCACAGCTGTTATCAGAGTAATCTGAATGGAGCTGAAGCTTGTGCAGCATTTTCACTTTACCAGCTCCATGCTTTTTTTAGGTTGTTTAGTCATCCTTTTTTGCAGAGTCTGAAGTTATGGATGGCCAGTAAATCCCAGAGCTCTGTGCGGTGACTGGAAAGCTCTTGTGACACAGGAATAGGAAGTTCTCCAGCTGCAGTCTGGCAGGATTGCCTGGCATGGATTGTTTGGTGCTGCTCTTTCAACTCCTCATCTAAATCTGAAGGCATTGCTTCAAACTCGTGCTGTCTGCAGATGATGCAAGCAGAACAATTTTGCTTTGTGAGGAGGGAAGAAACTGCATCCTTTAGAGTCAAGTGCTTTCAATGTTACTCTGAGCTGCTGACAAACGCTATTGTATGGCTTAAAAAATCACTTTGTCTGTTTTAACTACTGGGGATATTTAACCCAAAGAGTTTAATCTGCTATTTTAGAACTTAAAACCAAACTCCCAAGTACCTCTCCTCTGTCCCCCCCAGCTCTACATGAACATGTGGTGCCCATTCCTGGTCTTCCCTCTGGTGAGCAGGGACAGCACCCAGGGAGCATCTGGAGCTGGGCCAGGAGGGATTTAGGTTGGATACTGGGAAAGGTTCTTCCCCCAGAGGCTGCTGGGCACTGCCCAGGCTCCCCAGGGAATGGGCACAGCCCCGAGGCTGCCAGAGCTCCAGGAGCGTTTGGACAGCGCTGCCAGGGATGCCCAGGCTGGGATTGTTGGGGGGTCTGGGCAGGGCCTGGGGTTGCACTGGATGATCCTGGGGGTCCCTTCCCACTCAGGATATTCTGTGATTCTATGATTTTAGAAAATCTGACAAAGCTTTCTGTTAATCTCACTTGTAATTTGAATAGAGTCTTTGTACAGCAAAATGTAATGTGGGATCTCTGAGCCTTTAGACACCACCATTTCACAGAATCCCAGAATCCCTGAGGCTGGAAAAGCCCTCCCAGCCCAGCCAGGCCCAGCTGTGCCCGATGCCCACCTTGTCCCCAGCCCAGAGCCCTGAGTGCCACCTCCAGCCCTTCCTGGGACACCTCCAGGGATGGGCATTCCATCTCCCTGGGCAGCTCTTTCCAAAGCTGATGTGTTTGTGCTGTGCTCCTTGGTCAAACTGCAGCCAAACCCTTGAGGTTTCAATGGGAGAATTCAGAATTTCTCAGGTGAACTGGTGGGATCTGAGCTGGTTTCACTCTGCTCCCGCTTGCTCTCATGGCAGACTTTGGAGCACTTGCTGAGAGAGGAGGAGAACTGCAGGACTGAAAAGAGTGGGGATATGCAGGATTGCTTTTTCCTTGTTGGGATCCCCACTTGCTTGGAGGCAGGGATAGAGAACCGGAGCTCTGACCTTTCGGCGTCTTGGCTCATGTTGGTGGTTGGCTCGCAGAGCTGAGCGTGTTCCAGGGATGACATGTTAGCTGGAATCTCAGCGGCCTCACAGGCTGCACTCTGTTCAGCTGCAGTTGTTGCTGGGTGGACTCTGCTGATGGCTGAATAATAAACCTTGTGCCCGTTGTGTGTTGGGGGGCTTTAAGGACTTTTGTAAGAGGCAGGGAGGATCTTTTGATGGGTGATAAAGTTGCTGCGATCAGGAATCCCATGAAGCTTCAGAAATAATGTTGTATTTTTTCCTGCTCTCTTTGCTTTAACCAGGAAAATGTTACTCTGTAGCTCCGAGGAAATCAGGCTATCCTGCTGGAGTTGCTCAATTCCTGGAGTTTCTAGAATCTGTTAGAGTAATGCCAAGTTCCGGCTTCCCCTGGATTACCTTGATGCAATCCTGGATTAAACCACCTGGGGTTTTTTTTAGGGAAAGCAAAGCACAGTCTAGCTGGGGCAGGGCAACAACTACATGTGTGCAGGGAATATAATCACGCTGAATCTCTTCAATTGTTATGTTAAAATGAGATATTCTGCTTGGGAAGTTCAAACCAGTAACAGTTTAGTCCTTGTGTTTAAAACACCCCCTTCAAAATCCTGCCAGCATTATGAATGAAAAATGCTGACTCAGTCCAGCTTTGTGCACTGAAATGCGACCCAGGAAACTTGAGCACTGAAATTCTGGTGACACTTCATTTCCTTTTGTGAGGAGGTTTATTGTGCTTTACTATCCTTCCCCAGCTTCTGAAGGGAGGGGGAAAAAAAGGGAAAGGGGAGAAATAAGTAAATCCTTATTAAACAAAAGTTCCTTGAATCGTCCACAGACCCATGTGTGCAGTTCCTCTCCATCTGAGGTACCTTTTAGCTGGAGAGGTTTGGAAAGGCAGTAAATATTAGGACTATGAAGGGGTAGAAGGCTGCAGGTGGCCTGGATATGCCAAGATGCAGCTTTCCAGGCTGGCTTTGCTCTGATGAATGTGTTTAATGTGGCAGCAGCAGTATCTAGTTCTGTACCAGCCATGGACAAGGGGCTGCCTTGGCTTTTCTGGAAATCCCTGAATGGGTTGGGTTGGAAGGGACCTCAAAGCCCATCCAGTGCCACCCCTGCCATGGCAGGGACACCTCCCACTGTGCCAGGCTGCTCCAAGCCCCAGTGTCCAGCCTGGCCTTGGGCACTGCCAGGGATCCAGGGGCAGCCCCAGCTGCTCTGGGCACCCTAATCCAGTTCTCCAGTACTTTTGTGAAGTAGCTGGGATCCCCACAAGGAGCCAGGCTCTGCAGCTGGGGAGGAGAGCTGGGAAAACACCAGGTGAGCAGAATTAACCAAAAGTGGGAAATGGAATCAGTCTCAACTGAGGTACTTTTCAGTCCCTGGAGGGGCATGGAGTGACAGGACGAAGGGGAATTGCTTTAAGATGAGGGAGGGCAGGGCTGGATGGGAGATTGGGCAGGAATTGTTCCCTGGGAGGGTGGGCAGGCCCTGGCACAGGGTGCCCAGAGCAGCTGGGGCTGCCCCTGGATCCCTGGCAGTGCCCAAGGCCAGGCTGGACATTGGGGCTTGGAGCAGCCTGGGAAAGGGGATGAGCTTTAAGGTCCCTTTCAGCCCAAACCATTCTGTGATTTCAAGCATTTACCCATTGAATTCTGTTATTATCCCTGTACAATATTATGAAACCAGGTGAATACATTCTACCAATAATTTCATCTTGCACTAGCTTGGCTTTGTCTCTCATTAAAGATTAAAAACATTATTCTGTGAAGATTTAAATAGAAACAAAGCCTTGTTGTGATAGAAGGAAGCAGAGCTGTTACATAGTTAGGTGGTTTTCACCTTTCTTTTGATTTGTAGACTTCTAAAATAAGCATTCTGAGGATGTGCACTTGGGCTAATGTACATGAACCTAATACTAGGCTTGATTTTCCTTATTTTTACCTGTTTTGTGTTTGAGCTAAGAGAAAGCACACACATGAATTCTCATGGTGTCTCATTCTTGTTTTGCTGAGAAAAATGCTTCAACTGAGGCGCTTGTTGGCCTGCAGGAGGGAGGTGGGATCTTTTTATGGCTTTGCACATTAGGAAACATAGAGCAGGAATGGTTTCATCTAAACATGGGGACAACCAGATCACTGCATTGTTTTGAGAGCTTACAGGACCCAAATTACAGACAGAGAATCCCAGGATCCCTGAGGCTGGAAAAGCCCTCCCAGCCCACCTTGTCCCCATCCCAGAGCACTGAGTGCCACCTCAGCCCTTCCTGGGACACCTCCAGGGATGGGCACTCCAAACCTCCCTGGGCAGCCCCTGCCAAGGCCTGACCTCCCTTTCCATGGGGAAATTCCTGCTGCTGTCCACCCTGAGCCTGCCCTGGCCCAGCCTGAGGCCGTTCCCTCTCCTCCTGTCCCTGTTCCCTGGCAGCAGAGCCCGACCCCCCCGGCTGCCCCCTCCTGTCAGGGACTTGTGCAGAGCCACAAGGTCCCCCCGGAGCCTCCTTTGCTCCAGGCTGAGCCCCTTTCCCAGCTCCCTCAGCCGCTCCTGGGGCTCCAGCCCCTTCCCAGCTCCGCTCCCTGCCCTGGACATGCTCCAGCCCCTCCAGGTCTTTCTTGATGTGATTGGTGTGCAGGTGCCACTGTAGAGCTGATGTGTTGTGACTGCTTCACATCCCCAGAAGATCCCCAGATAAACTTGACCAAGGGACATGGAAATACTAGTGAAGTTGGCCTCTTGGTTGTGGGAGTGTAACCAATGTGGAAAAGTCTCATGGAAATGCTGCTCCAGAGGAGAGAGGCTGCTGGAGTGGTGTCCTGGCAGAGTAACAGAAGGTGCACACCTGGGTGTCTGTTTATCTGCTCCTGGTTATCAGATTTGTTTTAAACTGCCCGAGTTTTGTACAGAACTTGGATTTACACTGTGTTTTGGATCACAGCAGTAAACATAGTTTTCTCCTCCCACTAGGAATAGCTAAATTTGTTGCAAAAATATTTGGCATTTGTATCCAGTTTGTTCTGTTTGAAAAATATCTCCACAGCTGGTTGCTATAGAATCATTATATTCCTTCCAGGTTTAATGGTTAGTGTTGGATACAGTGGGGAAGTTATTGGCAAGGTAACTGAAAAAATGTGTGAAGTTCTTTGTCCCTGGGGACGGTGCTGGATCAGTGCCTCCTTGCAGGACTCCTTTATTCCTGGTATTCAATGGCTGGCGGGAGCAGTGCTGGTGGATCTCTGACCTCTGGCACTGTGGATCTGGTTACTCATATTTTTGGCCAGGCTGTTACATTTTAGTGTTATGGCTCATTTTTTTTCTCCCTTAGATCTCTGTGTATCTGTTCAGTCTGTCCAGTTTAGGGAGAAGCATTTAAAAAATGAGGTTTGCCTGAGTTTGTTATGGGTCTTAAACACTGAACTTTGCATTGAAACCAAATTAAATCTCTCCTGCAACTGTGAGATCCTGCTTGGAACATCTGTGATTCCCCCTCAGGCTTTTTGGGTTTTTTTTTTTCCTGTGTGTTTTTTTTTCTCCATAGTGCTTAATTCACACAGGATTTCTGTGTGTTACTGGGGCTTGGTACTCTGCAATTGCTGTTTTCCGAAGCAGATCAATTCTTCTGTCACACAGAGTATTTTCCAGGGTTCCATTGAATTCCCATATGCAGTCCCCTGGAATATCATATCTAAAGGTTTTGCCTATCTAATCAAAGCTTTTTAGTGTTTAGGGAAACCAGCCTGAAACACAGGGTGTGGGCAGGGTGCTTCATGCCCTTCATCCTGTATCCCTTCAGGATTTATTAGGAATGTTCTCTCCAGGGTTTGGGGGAAGCCGCATGTGGTGTTTGCTTGTTCAGGCAGGTGTGTTTGGATGTGTCTTAATATTCTGCATGTTTTATTTAGAAGTGAGCTAACAGCTTCCTGAACTGTCAGCAATGAAATGAATTTCAAAGAAAGACGCACAGAAGACACTCCAAATTTTGAAGTAGGTGAGCAAAAGACAGAACTTAGTCCTCTGTGTAGTCTGATTTGGGCTACTGGCACAGGGTGCCCAGAGCAGCTGGGGCTGCCCCTGGATCCCTGGCAGTGCCCAAGGCCAGGTTGGACATTGGGGCTTGGAGCAACCTGGGACAGTGGGAGGTGTCCCTGCCCATGGCAGGGGTGGAATTAGATGAGCTTTAGGGTCCCTCCCAACCCAAAATTTCCATGATTCCATGATTTCTGGCTTCAGCTCTGCCATGCCAATCTGTGTTTCAGGAAGTTTTGCCTCCCTTTCCCATGGTTGTTAGGCAGTAGGTGTCTTCCCAGTGTTCCCTGACAGGTTTTAGTGCACATTGTCCTGAGGTGTTGTATTTCCTCCTCAGCCTGCAGGATTTGCTCTGTTGCCCAGGTTCTTTGCCTCATTCCATCCTGATTCTCCCAGTTGGTACCTCCAGTTCCTGGAGGATTTTAACACAGTGCTTTGACACCATACTGGCTGCTGGCAACCAGGATTTGGGAGGCCCCTGCAAGCCCTTGTTTGGGGCTCTTAAACAGGAACCTTTCATAAGGCTGAGGGAATGATCTCAGGGTTGGAAGATGCAGATTTTTCTGCTGGGCCCAATTCAAAAATCTTTATCCTTTGTTCATGTCCTGAAGGAACGGGAGGTGCTGCTTGGGTTCTTTTTTTCCCTTTCTCCCTACTCCTTGAGCATTCCAATTTCCAGCTGTCCAAGCAATGATTAAAAGAGCCATAGACAAACATATACCCCAGATACTTGTGTTATTCCTTCATTTGTCCTCACTTCAATACCAAGAGTTGAAATAATCAGTAAGATTCTTCAGCAGGGTTTGAAGCCATGAGCTGTTGCCATATAGAGCTCCTGTAGCTTGAAAGTTGTCATGGACAATGTTTGCTGGAGAACTACAAATAAAAAGTAAAAAGAATAGAAGTGTGTGAGTAAATGGCCTCTTCAATGTAGAGTGTGAGGGCATCTCTTGCTGAGGGCCTTAATTGAAGATTATTTGCTGCTGCTGTTTTCTTTAACATATGAAGTGGCATTTTTTTATACTGGATTTTTTTTTCTTGTGTAATTTGGGGTTTCCTTCTTGAAAGTTGCACCAGCCCAGCTGAACATTTGGAGGAGTGATCTGAGTGCTTGGGTTCTCAAACTGTCAGCACCAGCATTTAAGTAGATGAGAACTGAGGCATGTTCAGGTAGTTTTATCTCTACAGGTCCTTAATTATTCATTTCTGTGAGAAAGCAAAGTGGATTTGATGTAATAACTGCTCCACAGGGCCTGGTCCAGCTGGTCACAGCTTGGGAACTGAACACGTCACCTGGAAAATGCTGTGAGTCATCCGTGGCATGTTCAGTACCTCCATTGGTTTTGGATCAGGAAAGTAAAACCCCCGGGATGAGCAACCCAGGCTGGGATGAGCAGAAGGAGCAGCCCTGGGAGAAGGATTGGGGTGCTGTGGGTGAGCGCTGGACCTGCCCCAGCCCAGAGCCCCCCATGCCCTGGGCTGAGCCCCGGCGTGGGCAGCAGGGAAGGGATTGGGATGGTGCCCCTGTGCCCTGCTCAGGTGAGAGCCCACCTGCAGAGCTGCCCCAGCCCTGGGCCCAGCACAGGGAGGACGTGGAGCTGCTGGAGAGAGGCCAGAGGAGGCTCCAGGATGAGCAGAGGGATGGAGCAGCTCTGCTGGGAGGAAAGGCTGCCAGAGCTGGGATTGTTCAGCCTGGAGAGGAGAAGCTTTGGGGTGAGCTCAGGGTGGCCTTGCAGGGCCTGAAGGAGCCAAGAGGAAGCATGGATAGAGACAATTGCCAAGGGCTGGAGTGCCAGGACAAGGGGGAATGGCCTCAAAATGAAAAATTATGGGGTTTGATCAGATATTAGGAAAAAATTCTTCCCTGGCACAGGGTGCCCAGAGCAGCTGTGGCTGCCCCTGGATCCTTGTAAGTGTCCAAGGCCAGGTTGGATGGGTTAGGGTTAGTGGGATAGTGGAAGGTGTCCCTGCCCATGGCACTGGATGAGCATTAAGGTCCTTTCCAAACCATTCTCTGGTTCTATGTATTCATTTTCCTGGTGTCAGTGGTGGTTGAGTGTTATTATCCTTTTCTTTCCCCAAAGGGGGGCAAGTTAATTTTGAGGCAAAAGTTCAGATTCCTTTCTCTGCAAGTAGCCAACTCTCCACCCCAGTGAGTTCATTCTGGGTTTTCTCTTCGCTTCAAGCACCAGTAAATGCCTGTGGTATTTTTCAGGAGAATTGAAAACTTCACTGCTGAGTTTGAAAAAGGCTTTTTTGACTGATGAAGGTTTGATTGTAAATGCTTCAGTATAGGGTAGTTTTGAATAGCTGAAATATTGACAACTTAATTTTTCCTGTAAAATACCTTTAGGCTACACTTCTGCAGCCAAATGACAGCCATAAACCCTTGCTTGCTGTTTCAGAAGGTAATGATTGATGAAGTTGTGGATTCATCACTAGAATGCCAGTTTTCATTTTGAGGTCTCCCTCAGAAGGCAAATAACCAGAAATATATTTTTAGCAGGCAGAGTTTATTTTGGAGATGCTGGCAGTTGCCAGCTCGCAGAGAATGCTGTGCTGGAGCCAGGAGCGGGAGCTGCGCGGTTCCTGCGGTGCCAGCTGGGAGAGCCTCTGCCCCTCTCGCTGCCTCCCCAGCTGTCCCCAGGCCCTGCTGGGGAGTTCATGCTGCAGCAAGTGGCCCTTGAGCCATCTCCTATTGGAGTCATAAGACTCCACTGCCAAGGTGAATTGCTCCTATTTTTAACAAGCCAGATGGAGAAATAAAGGAATCCTGATCCACAGTCAGGAGTGACAGCACCTTCAAAGTGACAGCAGCTTCTGAAATCACCTGGATGAATTTGGATGGTTGGGTTTAATCCACTGCTGCAAGTATGAGCTATAAATTGTGCAGCTTGTTCCTCCTGTGCTATAAATTGTACAAACCTTTCATATCTGTCATTGTCAGGCACTGATCTCTGCTCCCTGTGAGCAGGTTCAGGACCTGAGGGAACAGCTCGAGCTGTGTCAGGGAGGTCTGGGCTGGAGATGAGGAAAAGGTTCTCTCAAAGGTGCTGTCAAGGCAAGTCAGACCCTGAAGGAAACTTCTGTCTTCAGATCATAGTTCTGTGGTGGGTGTAGCACCATCTTCTGAGCAAGTTTAATCTCTGCCCAGAGGTGTGAACCTTGGAAAGCTCAGTCTTGGGGAGGTTTGACTGGAGTGCTGTAAGAGCTGTGGGAGTTGGAGGGAGGGAAGGGATGAGTTGTGTTTATACCATGGAGTTGCTGTATCCTGCCCTTCCTGCTCTTCCATCGTTCCTTGGCCCTCCTCTCCCTTACCTCTCTTTACTATGTTTCATCTCTTCACTTACCTTTTTTCTCTCCCTGCCTTTGCTGAGGAAACATCCTGGCTTGGATCAGCCCCAGTGTGTCCAGCAGGACCCGGCCAAGGATTGTGCCATGTGCTGGGCACGGAGAGGCCCCTCGAGGGCTGTGTCCAGTTGTGGGCTCTTGGGGTAAGAGAAACCCTGAGGGGCTGGAGCGTGTCCAGGGCAGGGAAGGGAGCTGGGAAGGGGCTGGAGCCCCAGGAGCGGCTGAGGGAGCTGGGAAAGGGGCTCAGGCTGGAGCAAAGGAGGCTCAGGGGGGACCTTGTGGCTCTGCACAAGTCCCTGACAGGAGGGGGCAGCCGGGGGGGTCGGGCTCTGCTGCCAGGGAACAGGGACAGGAGGAGAGGGAACGGCCTCAGGCTGGGCCAGGGGAGGCTCAGGGTGGACAGCAGCAGGAATTTCCCCATGGAAAGGGAGGTCAGGCCTTGGCAAGAGCTGCCCAGGGAGGTTTGGAGTGCCCATCCCTGGAGGTGTCCCAGGAAGGGCTGGAGGTGGCACTCAGTGCTCTGGGCTGGGGACAAGGTGGGCATCGGGCACAGCTGGGCCTGGCTGGGCTGGGAGGGCTTTTCCAGCCTCAGGGATCCTGGGATTCTCTGTTGCAGATGCAGAGTTCAGGGTGTCTCTGTAGTAACCAACCTGGTGCCAGCACACAGTGTCAGTGGGTGAGGATCAGGCTGTGACATCCCAGGAGAACCATTTGTGGGTGTACTTGGGCACTGATCATCAATCAGCATGTTAAAAACTTGCAAATGTGAGGGTTTTAAGGAGGAGGTTTGTTTTCATAGCTGCCTTGGCTTTCTTTCTGAATCAAACTTGAAAGGTTTTTTATTAAGGTCATTATGCTGGGAAATCAGCATCATGTTACAATTTTGCAGTTGGATTTTTTTCCCAGTCCAAGGCTGCCCCACAACCTTGTAGCAAATTTTCCTGATTACAGGGAACTGCAAGCCAGTCAACTTTTGAAGTACCCACAGGGGAGAAATTTGTGAGCTACAGTAAACAAACCTCCCCATACCACAGATTTGTGACTTACAGTAAATAAACCATTAGCACTAACAGCAGCCTTAATGTTCTTACCCTCTTGCAGGAAAGGAATTTTTATCCTCGAAAGATGCATTAAAGCATTTCAGGACAGGAAAATTACTCTGCAGTGTTATTAACTGTCTAGAGTTCCTGGGTCATTTAGAGAAGGACCATAACAAAGTTTTCCAGATCCAGCATGAAAAAGGCCCATGCACATGGTGCCTCTCTGCTGCATCCTTCAGAGCAGCTCCAAGTATTTATATGCTGAGGATGAGCATCTCTTCGCTAGCTGTTTGATACAGGGATCTTAAATGAGACCCTCTCTTCCATATCCAGATTTTTCCTTGGAGTTGTTGGCTTTGTGTGCATGTCCTTGCTCTCTCTTGCACAGCCTGAAATGATTCTCAGCCCTTGGCAGAAATGCAGAGTAGCTGGAACTTGAGGACACTTGGAGCAATCCTGTTGCTCCTCAGCAGTTCAGTGGTGCTGCTGTGGGGCAGAGCTAAAGCTGAAATCTGGCTGTACTCCCAATAAACTCTTGCCTTGACCTGTGGCTTTGTGTAGAGACCAACCTGAACCTCGCTCTCTCTGTTTGCTTTGAGGAAGTCTTGTTCCAATAAATCCTCGCACCTCAAGTGCAGTGAAATACATGGAAAGTCTTCCCTTGTTTTGTGTCTGTTTTGCTCATTTGTTTGCTCTGTCTGAACTTGTCATTTCCACTGGTAATGCATCCAGCAGGATTATTCCTGGCCTTGATTTTAAGATTTGAAGAGAGAAGGATTGGATGGGATACTGGAGAGAAATCCTTCCCTGGGGAGGCCCTGGCACAGGGTGCCCAGAGCAGCTGGGGCTGCCCCTGGATCCCTGGCAGTGCCCAAGGCCAGGCTGGACATTGGGGCTTGGAGCAGCCTGGGACAGTGGGAGGTGTCCCTGCCCAGATGCAATGGGATGAGCTTTAGGATCCTAAAGTGATTCTTTACTCCAGCCAAGAATTGAAATTTTTCCAGTTGTTGTGATGCAGGAGCCTGATTTATGTGGATTTGTGGGAAAGCACAATTGTCATCTGGAAAGAGAGCTTGGCACATGCCCTTACACATTTTTTTTGTGCCATTCAAATGTATTGCAGTCAATTAATAATTCTATTTAATATAGAAATAGGATTTTTAGGTGGATTGTGCCTTTTAAAAATGTATATTTACATACGTTCTATATGTATCTACATATCTCTACATATATCTTGCAGACTGTTTGTTCTTTCCCTTATCCCATTGCATGTGTCATTTGGCTGGTTTTGTGGTCACACCTGGGATGGTTTTGCTCTTGTGTGGAAACTGGTTCTAGGCATTTTGAAGGGAATTGATCTCCTGGAACCAGGAAACAGGAAACCCTTGCTTTGGGATATTCCTCATCTCATGCAGTGAAGCCTTTTTTGTGTAATTTCCTTAGAGTGTGCTTAAGGATATTTTAAATAGGAGACAGGAGCTCTAGCAATGGGGCTTTAGCATGTTTAATTCCTTGTTTAAGCTTTATGCAGCCTCTGCATGATTGACAATGTGAGAGAGAGTCCCTGACCTTCCCTATGAACTGGTGCCTGCTCAGCCCCCTTTGTAGTGTAAAGAAATCCCTTGATTTTCCAAATGCCCAAGGGCCTGTCATGTCCCTGTGAAAAACAGCCCAGGAAGTTTCACTGTCAGTTCCTCCAGCATTTGCATTTCTTCCTTACAAAGCTGCTGTTTCTTGCCTGTTGGACACCTTCTCCTGTTGGCCACCTGTGATCAACCGGTGTTGGAGCAATAGGGCTAAGTGTGACCAGAAGGAAGGTGCATAACAGAAATCCTGGTCTAAATGCCACAATTTAAGTCTGTTCTTGCATCTGAAGAGCTCCTTGTGTCCTGCAAAATTTCAGAAGGCAGAGCTTGGAAGAAATTCAGAGCAAAATGTCCTTGGGTGGGAGATAGGAGCTGCCTCAGGCAGTGGTGACGTGGGCTGACACAGCTACTGAGATGCTGATAAGGCTTGGTAGACGCTGAATGATTCTCCTATTAAATGGCTGGTTTGAAAATCTGCTTCCCAAATCTGCATCAGCAGAGCCCTGCACTTATGTAACTGGGAGAGTTCAGGAGAGCAGCTGCTTGCAGGGCACAGAGTGACCTCCATGAGTCCTTCAGAGGACAGAGCCTTTGCTTTCATCACCAGCTGCAGCCTCTCCCTGCCCTACCAGACCTTTTATCTGCTGGTTTTGCCTCAGAGGAAGGCAAAGGGAATGGAAGTGCACATCCTGAACTCTCCTGACTCAACACTTGTGCTGACTCGGGGCTTTTCCTTCCTTCCTACCCTTCCCCCAGCAGAGCTGTTACTTAGTGGCAGAGAGGGAGAAGGTGAAGTGAAACGTCTCAAGAACAGCCAATTTTCTTTTTTTTTACATTGTCCCCATTTCAAAGGATCAGCTCTAAAGTTGAGACAAGCACGTGGATTTTCACAGCATAGCTAGGTGGGATTAGGTCAGGCCTACAAGTGATTAAATCTTGGCTGGGAGGCCACCACTACTGTCCAAGATGGATTTGATGGCTCTGACCTATTCCTTTGGCTTCCCTAATTCCTTTAAAAACATCAAGCTGGGTTGAAACATGGTAGGACCTGCAGAGTTGTATCATGGGCATCTGTAGGAAAGGGAGAAAAGAAGTTTATCAGCTACTTCCTGGAATATTTCCATGATCTTCTTGATTTGGATGTGCTGCAGCAGCGTCCCCCTCGCTATAGGAGGTGGCCCAAGGTGGGTGGAATAGGTGTGAGATTGATGCAGGAATAAGGAAAGGGATAACCTGAAAAAAGCCATGTAATAATTTATTCTGTAGTTGGGCTGAGCTCAACTAGTTGAGTTGCTGAGCTCCCGGACCAGATCCAGCAGAGATGAGGAAGGGCCTGGAGCATCTACTTGCCCAGGAAAGGCTGAGGGAGCTGGGGCTGTTCCACCTCAAGAGGAGCCCCAGCTGAGAGGGGCTGTCAAATAAAACAGACTTGGAGGTCCAAGGGCACACAACACTCACATCCAGCAGGGGCATCCTGCATTTCCTTGTCCTGCTTTCATTCTTGAAGTTAATGTCAGCCAACAACTATTAAACTGAAAATAAAACAAGATACTTACTTTATTTCTTAATAAGGGGTTTAGAAACAGTTGAGTGATGCACTGGCTTTTCACTGTGTTAAATCTTTTAAAATAAGCGTCAGTCACCTCTTGAAAAGGGTGCTGTAATCCAGTCACAGTTCACTTGGGACTGGAATTACTGGGGGAATGCTGTCAGGATTAAAACAAGCCCATGTGTGAGAGATCCCAGGATCCCTGAGGCTGGAAAATCCCTCCCAGCCCAGCCAGGCCCAGCTGTGCCCGATGCCCACCTTGTCCCCAGCCCAGAGCACTGAGTGCCACCTCCAGCCCTTCCTGGGACACCTCCAGGGATGGGCACTCCAAACCTCCCTGGGCAGCTCTTGCCAAGGCCTGAGCTCCCTTTCCATGGGGAAATTCCTGCTGCTGTCCACCCTGAGCCTCCCCTGGCCCAGCCTGAGGCCGTTCCCTCTCCTCCTGTCCCTGTTCCCTGGCAGCAGAGCCCGACCCCACCCCTGGCTGTCCCCTCCTGTCAGGCAGATGATCTTTAAAGTCCCCCCCAACCCAAACCATTCCATGATTCTGGAATACAGAAGTGACTCCTCAGCAGTTTGATCATTGCCACTGGTGGTGAAAAACCTCTGCAGTGGGGAGTTGCTTTGTTAATCTCATCTGGCTGCTTGGCACAAAGAAATGGCAGGACTTGACATTTGTGACGATTTTACTTTCCCAGTGATTCCTGTAAGGAGCAGAAACCCTGAAAAGTTTTGCAAACTGGTGACTGTGTTAAAATCTGATCTCCAAAGAGCAAGGACTAGGATTCCCTGAATGGCTCAAACTGCTTTTGTTTGCCAACATTGATCCAAAATTACCAGGTTTTGCTAAAACTCTTGAGTGCCTTGACTTGATCCTGGTCTTTCCCATGGAACACCTGCAAACTCCAAACCCTGCTGTCAGCATGGGACACTCTCATGTGATGTCCTGCTTGGGGGATTTTGTTGTCATTTGGAATTCTTGAAGGATGTGGGGGCTTTATCTGGTTGGGTTTGTCTCTTTTTTTTTTTTCCTGGAGGAGGAGGAAGGTGACTGATAAGTGGCCTCAGGAATTAATTTTGGCATTCAAATCAAGAATTATCTCATGAGAAATTGTTTAGAAATAGAAATGCTGTGTTGCAGTTTAGGGAAAACAAAAATAAGGTCTTTTTTGTGTAAAATGTGTTTGTATAAAGACACACAGCACTGAAATAGCTCAATTTTTCTTAATTTATACGTCCTGTGGCTTTATGGCAGTTGTCTCTGTAAACATGGTCTCAGCAGAGCACAGATAACTTGAAATAGAAACTTTAATAAAGTTCTAAGCAGTGTTTTTAAAGTCCATGTATAATACACTGTGAAAGGGATTTTCATGCATGTCTGACTCCTATGAATAAATGTTTTTACTGGAGTTATTTTCAACCTGCTTATTTTTTCGAGGTAAAAACTTTCAACATCAGTACTTAGATGTGATCTAGGATTTATATATATGGGGTTGGTCTCTGTGTGGTTCAGTTTTATATGAACAAGTTTTAGGGTTAGGGTTTGACCCTCCTTGTTTTTTATAAGTTATATAAATACAAGCACTGCTTGTGTATAGAGTATTGGTTTATGAGAAGAAATAATTTGCAGTAAGGATCAAGAATTTAAATATTTCTGGGCTTAGCAACAGCAGTGTAAGGTGAAAGAGAGAGGGAGCCCTGACAGTTGAGCTGGCTGGGCAGGGCCTTGTCTCCTCACTCAGAGCTGGGGGTAAGCAAATGTTTCTCGTGAATGTCTGTTCTAACACTCTCTGTGTGTGAAGATAATTGTGTAGTGATGGAAGTTCCATTTGTACATAATATAAAAGTGGTGCTGTTGGAGTGCCTCGGTCCTGATGTTTGTTGTATGCTTTCCATCCCTGTGCCAGGGGGACATCTCATCATCCCCCGGGTCAGGCGTGGGGAAAGGCTCCTTGTGCTCTGAACTGCATGGAAAACCGTGGATGGGGAGGTTGTGGAAGGCAGAAGGGTTTCCTCTAGGGAAAGGTGTCCCTGTCCATGGCAGGGGGTGGCACTGGGTGGGCTTTAAGGTCCCAACCCAAACCATTCCACGCTTCTGTGATTGCACTCCCAGACTTTTGGGGCTTTCCACCTCCCAGGTGACACACAGGTCAAGCCCCTGAGCACAGGAGATGTTCAGTGCAGCTGGAACAACTGTCACAACAGGGTCCTTTCTGCCTGCCCGGAACAGCACAGGCCAATAACCCCAAGCAGAAGGAAATCACACAGAGGGCTGTGGAATGGTCCTGTGGGCATTCAAATTATTGATCTCCTGGAATGTCATTGATCTGTCACACTGCTCTCCCTGACCGGGGAGCACCAACACGCTCCAGTGCCCCACAGACCTGACAGGAGGGGGCAGCCGGGGGGGTCGGGCTCTGCTGCCAGGGAACAGGGACAGGAGGAGAGGGAACGGCCTCAGGCTGGGCCAGGGGAGGCTCAGGGTGGACAGCAGCAGGAATTTCCCCATGGAAAGGGAGCTCAGGCCTTGGAGAGAGCTGCCCAGGGAGGTTTGGAGTGCCCATCCCTGGAGGTGTCCCAGGAAGGGCTGGAGGTGGCACTCAGTGCTCTGGGCTGGGGACAAGGTGGGCATCGGGCACAGCTGGGCCTGGCTGGGCTGGGAGGGCTTTTCCAGCCTCAGGGATCCTGGGACCTTGGTGGGGCCTGTGGGATGGCTGCTATTGGCACAACACTGGGAATTGGAAAGCTGGAATGTTTGCCTTTTCTGGAGGGTTGGGAAGTACAGAACTCATGACTGATCCCAGTGTTCAGTGGTTTATACTCTGTGGATGAGATGTGGATCTCTATTCTTTAGGGATGAAGGGATTTATGTTGGAAGGAGGTGTTTAATGTTGGATTGATTTGGCAAATCCCAGAGCAGCAATGGCTTAAGCTCTTTTGTGACAGGCACAGGTGAGTAGCTCAGTGTTCCTCGTTGTGCTCTCTAAAAGCAGGACAAAGTATCTTTTGCATCTTCTGACTCTTGTGCAAAATGAACCCTTTGGTGGACTGATGGTTGGTCACATTTCCTTGCTGGCATGATTTTGCTGATGGTGGGAGTTGTGGGCTGGCTTCCCAAGGGAACTGTGTGCGATCGACTGACGGGGCAGTTGTGGTTCCTCTTATCGTCTCCCCTTCTTCCTGTTTGAATCATTTTTGAACTTGTTGGTCAATGTCAATTGAATTTGTTAGAGTTCAAAGCTGAGATTTGTAAGTTCCTACAAATACAAATATCAGTACTTGGAGTGAAATCACAGCTTTCCTGAAGGGAAGGGGTGGCACAGAGCTCAGCTTATCCAGCCCGGGTTTCTGGCAGCTGTCCGGGCAGTTGGTTCCTTCATGATTTTTGTTTTATCCTACTATGGGTTCTTTCTTAGGCATGCTGGGAGAGACAAGGAAGGCACAGGAGTGGAGTCAGTGCTGCTGGGGAACTGGTAGAGAGTGGAGAATGTGGAATGCACATCTAAACAACTGGTTACTATTGCAAAATAAGGTTGGAAATTGAGATGTCAGTTCTGGCCCTCACTGCAGTAGAGACCTTGAGGGGCTGGAGCATGTCCAGGGCAGGGAAGGGAGCTGGGAAGGGGCTGGAGCCCCAGGAGCGGCTGAGGGAGCTGGGAAAGGGGCTCAGGCTGGAGCAAAGGAGGCTCAGGGGGGACCTTGTGGCTCTGCACAAGTCCCTGACAGGAGGGGGCAGCCGGGGGGGTCGGGCTCTGCTGCCAGGGAACAGGGACAGGAGGAGAGGGAACGGCCTCAGGGTGGACAGCAGCAGGAATTTCCCCATGGAAAGGGAGGTCAGGCCTTGGCAAGAGCTGCCCAGGGAGGTTTGGAGTGCCCATCCCTGGAGGTGTCCCAGGAAGGGCTGGAGGTGGCACTCAGTGCTCTGGGCTGGGGACAAGGTGGGCATCGGGCACAGCTGGGCCTGGCTGGGCTGGGAGGGCTTTTCCAGCCTCAGGGATCCTGGGATTCTGTGCTATTTTTTGTGCTTTACAATACATATATATGGTAATTTATAATGTAACAGCTGTACCACATGTTTTTGGGGATAAATAGTACCTGGTCTCCATCCCTGAGCTCTTCAACCCTGAAAATAGAATCACAGAACAACTGTGGTCAGGATGGACCTCGAAAGACCATCTGGTCCAGCCTTTGGGAGACAGAGTTGTGGCCCCTGCTGTCACCTCAGTCATGCAAAATGAAACCTGTGGTTATGGATCTTGGGTGACCATCAGCAATAAACAGCAAACTCCAGCGCATTCCAGTAAGGGCGATTTGTCTTTCCCTCAGTTTGATTCCCGTTGTTTCTCTGACTGCAGTTGATTTTGGTTTGGGTTTCAGTGTCTCAAATTTAAACACAATTTTCTGCTCCTTCTCTCAATTCCCCCATCGTTATTTCATCTGGCTTTGTATTTTTCTCTCTTTCTTCTCTTCCCCCCCCCCCCCTCTGGAAGTTCTTTGGAATAGTTTCTGCTTTCCTTGGCATCCAGCATGGGGCTGGTGTTCAGACTTCCCACTCCCTCTCCTCTTCCTCCTCTGTTCAAGGTAAAGGGGAGTCAATTCTTTTGGAGTCCTGGCAGTCTGTGGAGGAGGATCTTCCCTGAAGGGCTGAGCACTGTCTCTGCTGGTTCCCCTTGTGCTAAAGAGGAAAAGATGATATGGAAACTGCCCAGGCTGTGAGAGGAGGGACTTCAGGGAGTTCTGCTTTTTGTTTTTCCTGTTTTGGGTTGGCTTTTTTTGGGGGGGGGGGTTTGTTTGGTTGGGTTTTGGTTTTGTTTGGTTGGGTTTTGGTTTTGTTTGTTTTTGTTTCTTGTTTGTTTTTGTTTATTTTTTGTTGTTGGTTTGGTTTTGGGTTTTTTTTTGTTTGGTTGGGGGAGTTGTTTTGGGTTTTTTGTTTTTACTTTTTCCTCGTTTTTTTCCTCCTCCTCCTTTTCCCCCCCTTCTTTTTTCCTCCTTTTTTTTTTTTTTTTAAATTTTTTCCTCAGGGTTTCCTTGCAGTCACAAAACTCAGCAGCATCGCAGAGTTCTTGCTCACAGCAGAGTACAATAAGAAAACATAGGTAAAGATAAAAGTGCTGATCTTTCAGCACTTCAGGAATACTTTTGGGAGAGCCCCACACCTCAGGGAGCTCGTTCTGAACACTCTGGATCCCAGTGCCTGGAATTTGAAACTTTGGAGGTAACACTTGCTGTGCACAGAGCAGCACCAGCTGCATTCCCTGGCCTTGGGGACAAGCATTTGGAGTCACGTGCTTGGCCAAATTATGAGGAAAAAGAGTCAGGATTGTGTCCATCATTCCCTAAATTCCATCTGCTGAGGAGCCTGGCTGGCAAAAGCGCCAGGGGTTTGTTCAGGGACATCTGGGGAGGGGATGCAGAGGAGGTTCCCAAGTTGGAAGCCAGAAGAGAATGTGGGAAGTGTGAAAGGGGGATGGGGAGGGGAGCAAACAGGAATTCAGACAAAAGGAAATTGTTGGTGCAAGTGAATGCCTTTTCTTGGGGATATTGATAAATTTCTGCTGCTGTTCAAGCAGCCTAAATTGTTCTCCTTCTGATTCTGTTCCCTTTGCCTTTCTGCTGTTGCCTGGAAGACACGAGTGGAATCTCGCAGGACAAGAGGCCGTCGCTCATTGTTGTGCGGCTCCGGTGCTGGTCATTGTTCCTTGGCTCAGGCAGCTCATGTCAGGCTTTGTGTGCAGCAAGAAAAATGTTTTTCCTTTTCTCTGTCCATATTAAATTTGGAGCCTGTGTAGTTGCTTTGTTTGCAGAGCCAGTGGTGCTCTCCTGGAGGCTCTGCCCCCCTCCGACGGCACCTTGGGCACTTGGTGCTCCTCAGATCTGGAGCTGGGCTGGGGGTAAAGCAGCCTGGAAATGGAGTTTAATCTTTATAATGTATTTGGTTTCAACAAAGGGACCCTGAGCAGGGCAGTGCATTTTCTGTCAGCAATAAAAACCAGATTGCTGACAATGTTGGGTTTCAACAGTTGGAAATGGAGCCAGTTTCCCTCCTAAGCAGAGCAGGGATTGTAACACTCAGGAAAGTCATGGAGCCTGGAGCAGCATCCCTGGGTTCTGAGTGAGCTCTGTCCTTCCCTCCATCACTGACTGTTTATAAATAAAAGCTGGTTTTGAGGCCGTTCTTAAAGCAGAACTGAAATGTAGCTGTTTGCTGGTAAGAAGATGCCCTCATGCATGCACAGGGAGGTGCAAAAATGAGACACTGAGTTCTGTAAGTCACAGTTGGTGTGGGAAGTATTGATACATTCCTGCTTCTTCACTGCTTTTTTTTTTCTGTAGTAATTAATCAGACAGAAAAAATACGGAAAATGGAAGATACTGTGTTTGAATATCTCTTTATTTTTTTTTTTCCAGGCATCTATTAACAAGCTAAAAGTGACAGAACCATGGCTCAGTTTCCAACACCTTTTGGGGGTAAGTGGTTTCTGGTGTGTTCCTATGTGTAAAAACTTGGCATAGATGTGTTCCTTTCCAAGAGTTTTCTACAGGGAGGTATTTGTGCAGAGTGCATCTCTCTGAGCTGAGAGTTTCTCTGATTTGTGACGGCTTTGCAGACACCTCTCAGCCCACAGCACAGCAGGGCAGGATTGCTGTGTCCTGTATTGATCCCTTCCAGCCCCACACTCTGTCCCTGCAGGGCACATCCAGGCCACTCAGCCCCTGCCGGTGGGGCACCACCTCGTTCTGCTCCGCTTGTACTGGAGAAGTGCAGATGCTTTTTCCTTTCAGAGTTCCTGGACTTCCTAATTGCTAAAAGGTCCAGCAGATGCCTTTGGGTGTTACCACTTCCAGTTTTTTTCCTTGTTTTCCCATCACTCATGTTTAGATTAGAACAAAAGTGACACATTTTTAGCTCTTTATTTACAACAGGGAAAGTTGCAGCATCAGTAACTGCAGTGAAAAATCCAGGATGGGCCCTGGCGGTGCAGCAGGGACAGTATTTTTGCTATTCACATGAAATCACAGAATCCCAGACTTGGTTTGGATTGGAGGGACCTCGAAGCCCATCCAGTGCCATGGACACCTCCCACTGTCCCAGGCTGCTCCAAGCCCCAATGTCCAGCCTGGCCTTGGGCACTGCCAGGGATGCAGGGGCAGCCCCAGCTGCTCTGGGCACCCTGTGCCAGGGCCTGCCCACCCTCCCAGGGAAGGATTTCTTCTGTATAACTCACCCAAATTTCCCCTCTTCCAGTCTGAACCCATCTGTGCTTGTCCTGTCACTCGGTTCCTGATGAACAGTCCCTCTTCCTTGTAGGCCCCTTCAGATCCTGGGAATACATTTGGGAGTTCAGTTTTGCAGCTGATCTGCAGAAGGATTACAAAGATAAATGTCAGTGCTGAGACACAGTAACTGCTCTGGTTCCACATAAAGGTCGCAGCTGCTCAGGGCTTTTTTCTGGGCAGGGTCAGGTGGGATATTGGGGAGGAATGAGGTACTTTTGCAGGTAAAGGCACTGGAATTTCAGCTCTGTGTGTGCTCTGGGGGGCCAGTGACCTCCCACCATTGGGCTGTTTGCAGAGGCCCAGAATGATATGAGATAATTACAGTCAGATATCAAAAGAGGGTGTTTTTTAGGTAATGTTTCTTTATGTCATTTCTCCATTTCTTTTGAACCAGGCAACCTGGATATCTGGGCTATTACTGTGGAGGAGAGAGCGAAACATGACCAACAGTTCCATAGTCTGAAACCAACAGCTGGATTTATCACTGGTAAACAAACAGTTTTCACTTTTAATTTTGTTTAGTTAAATATTCACTAGTGAGCCTAAACAGACAGAGCTGCCTGGGAGACATATGGGCATAAGAATTAGAAAATTTGAACAGGTATTTCTTATTTTGTTCAAGTGCCTTGCCACATCAGCCCCAACTTTTCTGTTATTTTGTGATATTTTCTCTTCCCCATCCTGCTATGGAAGGGAAGGGAGTGATGGGTTCCTTGTCTGTGCCTGGGGTCAGCCCACCACACTGAAACTGTGATGAATGAAAGGTCTGATTAAATAAAGGTGTGTCAATTTAACTGAAATCGGGTTTAGAAATTCAGTTTGTAAAGCACTGACATCAGCATGGTTGACCTCTTGGGAAGATCTAAATGCAAATCTGATTGAAGCAGTGGGAAGCAAAGCTCCAAATCAAGGAATTGCACATCCTTCTAAAGTTTCATCGAAGTTTGGTCTCAAAGGCAATAGGAGGCCTCCTCTTTGTTACTCTGTTTTGTTACATTGAATTTTCTTAGTGCTTTGTGCATGATCACCGGTCATGGAGTGGGTTGGGCTTCTGTTGCAGATATTTTTGCCTCCCGATTCCCCATTCCTCTGCCAGCTGTTTGGAGCTGTAGCTGAAGCCATGTCCTATTTATTTTACAGGTGATCAAGCCAGGAACTTTTTTTTCCAATCTGGGTTACCTCAGCCAGTGCTAGCACAGATATGGTGAGTGTGGAGGTGGGATGCAGGGGTGTTTGTGGGACACACTGGGGTAGGGCTGAATGCAACTGGGGCTGGGCTCTCCTGGGGTTCCTCGGGGTTGGGCCAGGCCTGCTCACTGTGCTTGTGGGGGATCTGGATCAGGGCTCCCTCAGGCAGTTCCTGGACAGCTCCAGGTTGTCCTGGCTGGGTGAGTGTGGCTGTGCTGGAGGGCAGAGAGCTCTGCAGGGGGATCTGGACAGGCTGGAGCCATGGGCTGTGGTCAGTGGGGTGAGGGTCAACAAGGGCAGGTGCTGGGTCCTGCCCTGGGGTCACCACAACCCCGTGGAACACTCCAGTCTTGGGAAAGAGGGGCTGGAAAGCTGGGAAAGGCCCTGGGAGTGCTGGTGACAGTGCCTGGACAGGAGACCAGGGGTGCCCAGGTGGGCAGGAGGTCCATGGCCCCTGGGCTGTCCCAGCAAATGGCATTCTTGAAGTTGGCAGTTTCAAACCCTCATTGCAAATTGCTAAATGCTTTCAGCTTTATTAAAACTGGACTAATACAGTTGCTCAGCACGGTAATTAGTGTTAGAAATCTGTTAATGGGAGAGCATAGGCAAGACCTGGAGTATTTGTTACAAAAATGAAGATTGACATAGACTGTTTCCATTGGAGTTGGAGTCAAAGCTTGGAAGCTGGAAATTTTTGTCACTCCTTGGTGAGTTCAGCCAGATCCAAATCTGCTGCCTCTTACACAGCACTGACATTCCTACACTGCTGGATTTTCCTGCAGGAATGAAGGTGCTTCTGCTCCAAATTCTTTGACCCTGCCAGACCTGGACCTGTGTGTGGAGTGCCAGGAGCCAGGGAATGGCTTCCCAGTGCCAGAGGGCAGGGCTGGATGGGAGATTGGGCAGGAATTGTTCCCTGGGAGGGTGGGCAGGCCCTGGCACAGGGTGCCCAGAGCAGCTGGGGCTGCCCCTGGATCCCTGGCAGTGTCCAAGGCCAGGCTGGACATTGGGGCTTGGAGCAGCCTGGGACAGTGGGAGGTGTCCCTGCCATGGCAGGGGTGGCACTGGATGGGCCTCCCAACCCAATCCATTCCATGGTCCTATGATTATTCATGATTTGCATTAATAACATTCCTACTGACACACATTTTGGTGCTCGACAGAGAGAATTAAAACTGGTTTTCATTCTAAATTGGTAAAGCAGCAGAGGGATGGAGAGCTTTGGAGAAATCTGTTACCTTTTCCTCTGTGAGCTATTTGACAGGGAGTTCAGTGCCATTACAAAAACTTTCTGGTGCAGTAAGGACTGTTAAAGGCAGAATTTTGCTCTGATGGGAGAAAGAGGAGAATTATTTTATTGCTTTGAAAATCTGCATGCCCAGACCTACATGGCTTTTAAATACAGAGCTTATTTTCTTTTCTAATTATCTTCATCTCACAAATACCAAAGCTGGACTGGTTGTCTTATTTGTTGAAGACTCAGTGAGTGTTAAAACGTCCCTTTGGAACTTCTCTTGCCTCTGAATTAAGCAAGGAAAGAAGTTTTGTCTTAAACAAGACATCCTTTCTCCAAAAATCTTCCATAGGCATTGGCTTTAAATAGGTGTTAACAAAACCAAACAGTTGTAAATAGTCTGACTAAGGATCTCTTCCTCTCTGAATTATTCAGTTTTCCAGGCTCTTGAGAGGAAGGGAATCATTCCACTCCCTTTGGAGTTGTCATAGAGACAAGACCTGCACATTTTTGTTAATGAAGCTGAACTAAAACTTATTCAAGCTGCCTTTCTAAATCATAAAGCAGCTCATAGACATTCCTTTCTCTCTGTCTCTCTTATTTTTTCAGTCATCTCTGAATTAAGAGAGGTAAATATTTAAGTAAAAATCTTTATATAGATCCTTGAGTACTTTAGGGTGGGAGTTCTGGAGTAATGAGCCCAAAATCTCTGACAGATAGGAGCTGCAGAAAAGTGCTCTTCTATCAGTATTTACTCCTGGAATAGCTGGGTTGGGGTTTTTGTAGTAGCATTTGATTGATACTGGGAGGGAAGGGAAGGTACAGGAGTCCTTGAGGAAGGAAAGTTCTAATTCTGAGTTAGAGCAACGTGTGCAACTCTGAAATTAATTTTCTGATCTGAGAAATCCCAGAATCCCAGATGATTTGGGTTGGGAGGAACTTCAAAGCCCATCCAGTGCCACCCCTGCCATGGCAGGGACACCTCCCACTGTCCCAGGCTGCTCCAAGCCCCAATGTCCAGCCTGGCCTTGGGCACTGCCAGGGATCCAGGGGAGTCCATAAGGAAGTGTCTGTATGGATGTCTGAGTGTTGTGTTTTGGAAGTGTTTTCCTATTCTTCATCATTCTACTGATTTTAACTGCAGCTGATTGTAATGATGTGAGAAAAGCCTGGCCTGTGTTTCCTAAAGGATCCCTCACAGCTGGAGGGACACAAGGAATAAATCTGATCAATCCCTCATTTCTGGGCTCATAAAAGCTTCCCCAGAATTCACAGTCCTTCAAAACAGCAGCTCCCTGGTTTTTAGCATTGAGAATTCCTGTGTCCCTTGTACTCCTCATTCAAGGAAAGAAAAGTCTCTGGGACCTCAGTGAGCAAAGGAGTGAAGTATTATGGTCTGCCATGACAGCTTCTGTGCTGTTCTACACTTTACCAGCTCCAGACTCCTCCAGGCTGGTGATCAATTAAGAAGCCTCTAATGAGGCTTTGAGCTGGGCCTGCAGTGGCTTGGGAGATAACTGTGCTTAAGCAGAATAATTTGCCTCTCTTTAGAGCCCTGAGGAATGGGGGTCTCAAAGAGCATCTCCTGTGTGGCCTGGCCCTCTGGAATGAAAGGAGAACTGAAATAATCACTGCCAGGTGTTCTCCATGTATTTGGAGTTATTTATTTTGTCAGGACAGAGTCACTGGGTGACTTCCCTGTTCCTGACATCTGCTTCCCTCCCAGCCTTCCTAAATCTGTGTCCAAGGGTGGGCAAAAGCAGGGGTAATTCTGGGAGCTGTGACTTCCTGCACAGGCATCGATGGTGTGACTGAGGCCAGAGACCTGATTGCTGCTCACTGCCCGTGGCTGAGCTTCTAACACAGCCTGGGACTGTGTAATGCAGTATGGGAATGCCCAGCTAAATCAGTCCAGATTTGGGAACTGCACAGAGATTCCTTGGTTTAACATGGTGCTGGTTTCATGGATAGGTGGTTTGTGTGCTAATTACAGCATATTTGATGGGAAAACTGCCCATGTTCAGTTTCTGCACCTCATAAATGCGAAAGTAATCAAGCTGGCTTTTCATTCTGCAGAAAAGATGAGAGAAAGGAGGAGGAAAAGATCCATGGGGAAGGGATTTGTCAGCACCTAAGCCCTGGGGTGGTGCTGAGCCCACTGCAGCTCTTGTCATTAGATACAGACACAGGCCTGGTCTGAAGAAGATAATAAATATTTAGTCAGTGTTTAATCCATTTACTCTGCCCCGGTTCCGGCCAGACCACAAATGAAGCAAATACAGGACACCACATTTTCCCAATTTCATTAGGAGCAGAAATTAGTGAAATTAGTTGGTATTTCCTGTCAGGCCCTCCCTGCATTTCAGGTGCTGTTTATTCCAAAGCAGCCCAGTAAAATCCAGCAGCCTGACACCAACTCCTGCAACTAGAAATGAGAATGTGTCCTATTTTTGCAGGAAGATTTTGTCATACAAAAGCTGCTTTTTCTTTCCATGGTATAAAACTGGAGAAATTCTGGGGGGTGCAGAGAACTCTTTGCACTGGAATTTGTGCTGGTAACTTGTGCTGGTAGCTTCAAGTGAAGCTGTTGGTGTAGAGTAAATGAGTTCACAGAAGGTCAGATGTTGAATGAAAAGCTACAGCTGCTGATGTGGATTGGAGTTCAATGAGAGCAATGACACTGGTGCACATCAGAGTTTCTGATCACTGGGCAGTTAATGTTTTCCCATGTAGGATGCAAAGATTTGCTGTGTCCCAGTGGGAAAGGGTGCCTGGAGAATCAAGGTTCCTACAGGGTGATCTTGACTCTTCCTGCATTTTCCTGGCTGTGGATAGAACCCACTGAGGGTCTGTCTGTGCTTATAAATAGAAAGGTTTATATCTTATAAATCAAAGTATTTGCAGGTGTAGAAGCCACTGGTAAGACTATTATGGGACAGGCTGGGGGAACTGGGGGTGTTCACCTGGAGAAGAGGAGGATCCAGGGAGAGTTCAGAGCCCCTTGCAGGGCCTAAAGGGGCTCCAGGAGAGCTGCAGAGGGACTGGGGACAAGGCATGGAGGGCCAGGAGCCAGGGAATGGCTTCCCAGTGCCAGAGGGCAGGGCTGGATGGGAGATTGGGCAGGAATTGTTCCCTGGGAGGGTGGGCAGGCCCTGGCACAGGGTGCCCAGAGCAGCTGGGGCTGCCCCTGGATCCCTGGCAGTGCCCAAGGCCAGGCTGGACACTGGGGCTTGGAGCGGCCTGGGACAGTGGGAGGTGTCCCTGCCCATGGCAGGGGTGGCACTGGGTGGGCTTTGAGATCCCTCCCAGCCAAAACCAGTCTGGAGTTTTGTGATTCAGCATCTTTCAGGCACGGGTGCAGCACATAATTTTAAGGATATCAGTATCTAAGTCTCAGTGTCCTTTCCAGACTTTTTTTAAATGCTGCTCCCAGATTTTAATTTCTATTATTTAGCCCCATGACGTCAGAACTGATGGTTTAAGGCAGCTGCACCACTGAAAATCCTTTCTCAGGAGAACTGGAGAGATTTGGAGTGTCTCTGATGCTGTTGGGGATCTAAACCTGTGCCAGTCCCTGCTGGGATCTGCCTCTGTGGAGGTTTTCAAGTTTTGGGGTTTTTTTTGGAGTGGGATGATTTCATTTTGCCACTGCCTTTACCTGGCTGTCTCCTTGTGTATCAGTTATAAATAGTTGTCAATTCACTGGGGTACTTTTGGGATACCTTTCCATCAAGTTGCACAAAAACTTTCTTTGAGAGGGATTTGTTCCAAAATGAAGCTCTGGTTCAGCCACACTGCCCAGGGCCTTTGTGTTGGCACACCCATTACATATAAATAAATGCATGAACTTCAAAATCAGTCTTATTCCAGTGCTGAAATCTGTACTTAATTCTTCAAACAAACACAAAGAAATAAGCACAATGTTTAAAAGTACGTTTACAGCTAATTCTGTTATTTATGTGTGTTTACTCTGGGGGTTTTTGGTGTGCAGTGGCAGGAACTGACACTCTTCTTCCTGCTTCTCTCCCCACAAGCTCCCACCCCTATTCCCTGCTGAGCTGGGTTTTCTTAACTAGCAAGGGAAAGAACAAAAAGCAGACTGTTTAAGTCAGACTCCTTTCCCTGAAAGCCTATTCAAGGCCTAGGCTCAATGTTTCATCTTGAGTGCTATTGTTTAATTGAAAACACATTTGCACACTCGCAGATGGAGCGGTGCTGAGGGGAGTCACAGATTTAAAGAATGTTTTATTTTAAATGTAGCTGAAGAACAGATTTGCAAAGTCAGTGATTTGCTTCTCTGTGGTGGTGTTTGAGGACCCATTGCTTTCATTGGTGGGATTTTGCAAAGTTTTTGTACGTCTACATTTGTCCTTCTCTGGATGCTTTGCTGTTACTCCTCCAAGAGTAGAAAAGCAACTTAAAAATTATTTATTAACCACCCCAGGAAAGAAATCAAGGAGCTCTAAGTTTAAATAGTGTCTTATTTTTAGCCTGGCATAATTTTGGGTGAAAATTAGTGAGAATCCCAGGATCCCTGAGGCTGGAAAAGCCCTCCCAGCCCAGCCAGGCCCAGCTGTGCCCGATGCCCACCTTGTCCCCAGCCCAGAGCACTGAGTGCCACCTCCAGCCCTTCCTGGGACACCTCCAGGGATGGGCACTCCAAACCTCCCTGGGCAGCTCTTTCCAAGGCCTGAGCTTCCTTTCCATGAGGAAATTCCTGCTGCTGTCCACCCTGAGCCTGCCCTGGCCCAGCCTGAGGCCGTTCTCTCTCCTCCTGTCCCTGTTCCCTGGCAGCAGAGCCCGACCCCCCCGGCTGCCCCCTCCTGTCAGGGACTTGTGCAGAGCCACAAGGTCCCCCCTGAGCCTCCTTTGCTCCAGGCTGAGCCCCTTTCCCAGCTCCCTCAGCCACTCCTGGGGCTCCAGCCCCTTCATCAGCCTTGGATATCCATACCTGTGTGAGCCTGCTCCTAGGGCAGGGCCTGAAGTTCCTAATTCCAGAATGTGACTGTGAAAATGGTGTGTCTTGCAGGGCTCTAGCTGACATGAACAATGATGGGAGGATGGATCCATTGGAGTTTTCCATAGCTATGAAACTCATCAAACTGAAGCTCCAGGGTTACCAGCTCCCGGCCACGCTGCCGCCCGTCATGAAGCAGCCGCCCCTTGCCCTGCCTGGTGCCCCAGGATTTGGTAAGATCCCTGTTTTCCTCCCTGTTTTCCTCATTGTTACCCGGGACTGCAGCAATTCCACTGTCATTTTGCAGTTTCTCCAAGAAAATTTTAGGAAAAAGTGCTTCTAAAAGCCTGTGGACTCAAACCCAGATGTTGCATGTGCACCAAGACAGATTGCACTGGGCTTTTTGCTGAGCAACCTGAGCTGAGCTCCTGTTTGCTTCACGTTTGCACTGCTCCAAACAAAACCTGGCTCAGGTAGTAGGGCTAGTGCATTCCAAAGGGCCGGAGTTTTGGTTTAAACTGTGGGCATTACTGGATCTCCAGCTTTGGCCACATCAGCTCTGTTTCTCTTGAGTTTTTACAATCCCTGCACCTTCTGCTTTGATGAGCAGTGCTGCTTTGGTAGGAGCTGAACAGCTGCTTGGGGTGAAGTATTGCCAGTCGTCATCATTTCTAGGAAAAGAGTAGGGAAGATGGGATGGGGAAAGGAAAATAACTAAATGAAGGTGAACCTCATGTTTGACACCTTGGTCCTGTCATGAGAGGTTCTTTCCCTTTCTGGTTTAGTCTTTGCTGTGACTCAACGCTGTTGATGCCTGAGAGTTATGGAATCACAGAATGGTTTGGAATGGAAGGGACTTTAAAGCCCATCCAGTGCCAGCCCTGCCATGGCAGGGACACCTCCCACTGTGCCAGGCTGCTCCAAGCCCCAATGTCCAGCCTGGCCTTGGGCACTGCCAGGGATGCAGGGGCAGCCCCAGCTGCTCTGGGCACCCTGTGCCAGGGCCTGCCCACCCTCCCAGGGAGGAATTCCTTCCCAACATGCCATCTAGATGTCCTGAGGAAAGGGAACAGGGCCTTTGATGAACTGCTTGCAGCAGTGTGGTTTGATCCACTGTACCCCCCACAAGTTTTACAGTCAGAAATGAAATTCTTTGGAAGAAAACAGTGAAACTGGACAGAGCAAATACAGGGTTAAGTGAGAAAAGGCAAAATAAAATGAACCTCCCACAAACCCGAGCCAAATCCGTGATTCCCTTGTTCTCATTCCCTGTAGATTGATGTGAGCTGTTTGCACACCCTCGTTCTTCCCCTGGCACCACTGGCCCTCCTTAACCTCCCTGGTTCCCTGCAACTGTGCTTACCCCTCAGCCTCTCATTCCTGTGCTCTCCCCATTAGCTTTGCCCTGTCTCATGCCAACAAAAGGCTGGAGCACTAATCCTGCAGCTTCTGTGCCAGCCTGGGGGTTCACTCCTCCCTGGGGCTGCCAGTGCTGCTCCTCACTCAGTTCAAGGCACGCGATTCCTTTCTTAGCAGATGCTGCTGGACTGTTCGGGGCAGCGCCGCCCCGGTGTGGGGCCGTCCCTGTGCCCTGTGTCCCGTTCCTGTGCCATGCTGGCGCTGCCCTGGGCTGGGAGGGCTGTCCCAGGGGTGTGGGAGCTCCCACGGAGGTGTCTGTGACTGTGCAGCCCCTGCGGGCGCCGTCTCGGGTGTGCGTCACAACCAACCTGTGCTTTTCTCGCCCGTAGGTCTCGGGGGCATTGCCAACATGCCATCCCTCACCACTGTGGCCCCGGTGCCCATGGCATCCATCCCAGTCGTGGGGATGTCCCCCCCGCTGGTGTCCTCTGTCCCTGCAGCCGTCCCTCCCCTGGCTAACGGAGCTCCTGCTGTCATCCAGCCCCTGCCTGCTTTCGCTCACCCCGGTACGCTGCTCTCACTCTCTGTCTCCTGCTCCTAACAGCTCCCCTGCCATTTCCTTGGGACACGTGGAATTAGCCACTCCGAGTGATGCCTTTGGGGAAGGACTGTGCTTTGCCTTAGCCCACTTGGCACACTTGGAGAAGAGCTAAAAGAAGGAATGTGGACATGGCCTCCCGCAGGAGTCCCTCGTGGTGAGAAAATAAAACAGCACTTGGAGAAATGACCTTGCCAGGAAACTGTTGCTTGGAAATTGGGCCTCTCCTGTCTCTTTATAGCTACTGAAGTACTGCTGTTTGTTAGGGTGGCTTTAATACTGAACTACATGTGGTTTCTAACATTTATCAAAATATAATTTGGTATCAACAGGGTTTCCATAAAGCTGTGGAAGTAAAAAGACATGAGGGAAGTGCCCTTGTGTTTCCCCCTGTCCTGCTGGACTCTCTGATCTTTATATTGTTAAAGAGTTCCCATCAGCCCCACAGTGCCTGTACTTGATGTAGGAGCTGAATGAATGTCATGGGAATTGCCCAGTTTCACTGTGAATAGCAGTAAATCCCTGTTTTCTCTCTTCCCAGCCACTTTGCCAAAGAGTTCTTCCTTCAGCCGCTCCGGGCCGGGAGCACAGCTCAATGCAAAGCTGCAGAAGGCACAATCCTTCGACGTGGCCAGGTGGGGCTGGGGCAGGGAGGGGCAGCCGGGGGGTTGGGTCCCCAGGGTTGGAAAAACTCCTTCCCTTTCACAAAGTGCTTGTCTGAAATAATAGTTCTGGCAGAAATCAGTTCCTGCACAGGTACCACGTCAGCATTTTGTGGGGTGCTGTGGCTTTACAGGGAATGCTCCAGGAGCAGGGAATCCTGGAAATAAAACTATTAACTACTAACAGTGCTGAGACTATCTTCACTTAATTTTTAGAGCAGCATTTGCTTCTGTAAACATAACCTGCACTGTGCACAGACACTCCTGGTACTGTGAAAACAAGACAAGTAATATGTTATTTAAAATTAGCAACTCCAGGGTGGTTCCTAAAAGCAAAATATTTATTAGGTCTCATATTTTCAATGCCCTCCACATCACTGTTTTCTTCTGTTTTCTTCATGTTCTGCATGAAAAATCACTTAAAAGGGCTTTTAGATTATTCCAAGGCCTAGAAAAATGCATGGTTGGGCAAAAAGGGGTTTACTCTGGTTTAAAAAAGTGGATCTAACAAACTGAAACTTCCTTAGAGGAGGTAGGAGAGGGATTTCCCAAAGTCTTTATAAATCATCTCTCTCAGATCCGTGGCACAGGTTTTTTATGCAAGAGGAGAATGGCTTGGGACACAATTTATTGCTTGGTTTATTTCCACTTCTTCTGCTGGCTTGTCTATTGCCCTGCTGTTAGATAAGTGACACTACTCATTATTGGCAAATAGAAATAAAAGCCTTTCAAAACAATTCATTTTCTCTCTGTAATCAAAACCTGCCAGGAGCAGAGTAGGGATGCTCTGATAGAATTTAGGTATGATACAGGAGTAAACTTAATGTGTGGAACCCCCAAATCCAGCAAAAATGAGGAGGAATTCCTGTGGGTAAAAATTCAATATTAAGCCTTTTTTCTTATTTCATTACTGAAGGGGCAGCTTCTTTTTGCTTTGCTCCCATGAAGGGATGTTATTAAAGCCCAAGAGTTGGGAAATCAAAAATAGAGATACTGGTTTGTGTCTTGTCATGTAAGAATGGTTTATAAGGTCAGAGAAAGGACAAAGTTTGAATGCACCTGAAGACAGAAAAACTCTGCTCCTTGTTTTTCAGAATTAGGACTTCTCAGCCTGGGAAATCAGCTACAAATCAACTCAACCTGTTATGGGAATGAATTAAAACTGTGAATATTACATTCCTCACTTGAATTCCATTATGAGAAACTTTACATTCAAATGTGGCTTTTCCACACCTTTTTTTCTACATTTTCAGTATATTTTATATTTGTTTTCATTTAGCTTATGAATTATTTGACTAAAAGAACCAGTTAGAGTAAAATGGGATGTTACTCTGCATTTCCTGGTACATGTTTAGGTAAAAGCTTGTAGTTCCTCTGAACAGTTTAAGTTGCTTCATTCTCTGCCAGTAAAGAAAAAACCAAAACTTTTAGGAAAAAAACACCTTCCAAGAGACTGAATTATGATAAATGTTTGCAAACAAGAGGTCAGACCCATGGTGGTTTCAGAAATAGCAGGGAATATTAGATCATGGAATCATGGAAAGGTTTGGGTTGGGAGGAACCTTAAACTCAACCAGTGCCACCCCTGCCATGGCAGGGACACCTTCCACTGTGCCAGGCTGCTCCAAGCCCCAGTGTCCAGCCTGGCCTTGGGCACTGCCAGGGATCCAGGGGCAGCCCCAGCTGCTCTGGGACACCTCAAGTACATCCCCACCCTCACAGCAAAATTGGGGAAAAGAACAATTTCAGGCATAAAACTTGATTTCAGTGCAGCACTTCAGCCTCTTGTGAGGGGGCTGAGGCCCTGGCACAGGGTGCCCAGAGCAGCTGGGGCTGCCCCTGGATCCCTGGCAGTGCCCAAGACCAGGCTGGACATTGGGGCTTGGAGCAGCCTGGCACAGTGGGAGGTGTCCCTGCCATGGCAGGGTGGCACTGGGTGGGCTTTGAGGTCCCTCCAGCCAAAACCCTTCTGTGATTTTATGACTCTGTCATTGTTGCATTATCTTCATGAGATGAAATTCCAATTATCCCTGGTCTCCCTGCTGTCCTTGCAGTGCTCCTGCTGTGGCAGAGTGGGCTGTGCCTCAGTCCTCACGGCTCAAGTACCGGCAGCTCTTCAACAGCCACGACAAAACCATGAGTGGACACTTGACAGGTACTGGAACAGCTTCTGTTGTCTCCTTGTTTCGAGCTGTAAGAGGCCAATTTAATGCCACTGAGGATGTTGTTCACAAAGTAAGAGACTCATCAGTGTTTTTCTGTTTGAATCTCCCAAGTGCTTAATGCTCTTGTTTAGAAACAAACATTCATCATAGCTGGGATCATTTTATCACCATCTTTCCTTTATTTTCTGCAAAGCTGACCTTGGGAAATGTTTCTGGAAAAGGGCACGGTGGGTTCTGTGAAAACTTGTGCAGCCATTTCCAGTGCTTCGTTCACCCACTGCTAAAAGCAGTGTCCACTTCCAGGGAGAGACTAGACTGATCCCCTGGCTTGATTTTACCAGTTCTGGTGCATCTCTTTGTGGTTTAGATCTTTCCTGGGTTTTAATCTGAGTGATTTGGTTGCCCAGAGCAACTGTGGCTGCCCCTGGATCCCTGGCAGTGCCCAAGGCCAGGCTGGACATTGGGGCTTGGAGCAGCCTGGCACAGTGGGAGGTGTCCCTGCCATGGCAGGGGTGGCACTGGGTGGGCTTTGAGCTCCCTCCCAACCCAGTCTGGGATTCTGTGGTTGTTGTGCAGAAGGGAAGAGTTATTCCTTGGTTATTTGGTGGAGCCAGGTTCCTGCTGGTCACATCTCTTGCTTATTTTGTTAATATTTGTTTCCCTTTTAGGTCCCCAAGCAAGAACGATTCTCATGCAGTCAAGTTTACCCCAGGCTCAGCTGGCTACAATATGGTAAAATAAATGTTTCCATTTCCATCAAAACACAAACTCTTCTGAAACCTCTGCACTGGAGTCCGGGCAGTTTTCTCCATTTCCAGTCTCACTGATAAATCACACATTGCTCTTTGTCATGTGTAACTTTATAAACAAAACCTGCACTTCTGTGCCTTTATTGATATTATTCCAGAAGAGTACCAGGAGCATCTTTTATGTGGTGGTTTGGAAGTTGGGGTTCAATGCTGGGTTTTTAGGCAGAGCAGATGTTCAGCATCCTGTGCCTTCCACATCCCCTGATACAGCACCAGGGAAACACTTACCTGTGCACAGGCAGTAGAACAGGAGTCTTAACCCAAACCATGCTTTCTTTGGGGTTTCTCTGCCTTTTCCATGAGTTTGGGAGGGCTGATTTCCCAGGGCTAGAGTTACAGACCTTTACAATAATGGATTTTTTTAAGGATTTGTCTCAGCTTCCCCTTTACCTACCAACTTGTTGTTTGCTGAACTTTATTATGTTTTTATTGCCCCATGGAAAGTTGTTCCTAATTAACTTCTATCCTTTAGGAATGTTTGCTTGAGAAGCATTGGAGCTGGCCCAGGGGCTGTGTGAGGATGGCAGTGCTGCAGTCACTTTGACAAGGCCATTCAGCTGCACTTGTTCTCTTTGCAAAGCACTGGGAGTTGTGTTATAAATTAAAAACCACTCTTTCCTTCTCTGTTTCCTAACAAAGGGATGAAATTAAATCAGCCCAGTCCCCCAGCAGATGATTAACTAAGAAGTGCTCTGCTTTTGCCAGCCTTGGGGTGGTGGTGTGGGCAGGCAGCTGCCACCAGCTCTCTCCAGGAGCTGCAAACAGGACTCGCTCAGCTGGGGACATTCACAACTGCCAGGCCACTGAGATAAGGAAGGGATGTTGCAGCTCTTGTTGGCCCTTTCCTGAGCCCTGCTCTGTGGCTGCTGCTGTCTGGGGCAGGGTTTGTCAGCCTGTGCTGGAGCTGAAATCCCTCACTCAGGCACACAAAGGGAAGAGTTGATGCTCAGCCTGTCCTGCGAGTTCCTAACCCAGGTGTGCACCCAGCTGATAAGATTTCTTTGCATGGCACATTCTCAGTCTCCTGGCTTGTTCTGTGCTCCAGCCCGAGGAGTTCAGTGACACAGGTGTGGATCAAGTGAGGCTGTGATTGTCTCCCACATTTAAATCCCATTGACAAAGTCCTGTGCCTTGGGATATCAGAAGAATTTATCACTTATTTCCCTTTGATTTTCACAGTATCATGGGTGATTTTCCTGCATGATTAGAGTGCAGCATGCTGGAGAAACAAATCCTGGGCTGGAAGGGACCCACAGGGATCACCCAGTCCCACCCCTGGCACTGCCCAGACCCCCCAGCAACCCCAGCCTGGGCATCCCTGGCAGCGCTGTCCAAACGCTCCTGGAGCTCTGGCAGCCTCGGGGCCGTGCCCATTCCCTGGGGAGCCTGGGCAGTGCCCAGCAGCCTCTGGGGGAAGAACCTTTCCCTGCTCTGCAGCCTGAGCCTGCCCTGGCCCAGCTCCAGCCGCTCCCTGGGTGCTGTCCCTGGCTGTTAATTTTGTCCAACACCGCCTTAACAGGAGTTAAGCATTTGTGCCTCTGTTGGAGCTCTGCTTTGGGGCCATCCAGAGACATCACTCCATAATTTTTAATATGTGCACAATGCCCAAGTGGGTTTGTGCTTGTCAGGACTAGAACATCAATGGCTTTGATTTCACTGCCAGTGGGTGCTCTGGAATGTGAGATAGGAGCCTCTAGGGAGGAAGGAGACCAAACCTAAAAGTTCTGCCAAACATCTGAGCTGGTTCCTTTGGGTGTTCAGGAGGTGTTCAAGAGAACTCCACTGGTTAAAGTTCCTTCTCTGGCACGTGCTCCTGGCAGCACTCAGTGCAGGTGAAGGACGAGCCATGGCTGCAAGGCTGGACTTAAGGCTGACAGCCATGAGAAATATGGGAAATAGGGAAGCATTTGGGGTTTGCTTTTCATTTGTTCTGAAAAAGCAAAGTAGTGTGGAAATAATAGTGAAAAAAGTGAATGAATTTGGAACTGTGTATGTTGAAACAATGCCTTTGAACAGTGATTTTTAATATTTAACAATTTCCTTGCTTTGTCCCTTCCCTTTAACAAGGAATCTCTCTGACATTGATCAAGATGGGAAGCTGACAGCTGAGGAATTTATCCTGGCTATGCACCTCATTGATGTAGCGATGTCTGGTCAGCCACTGCCACCTGCACTGCCTCCAGAGTACATCCCACCTTCATTCAGGTAACTGCTCATCCCTTGGGAATCCCACTCCTCAGTTTTGTATTTCATTTGGGAGCGTTCTGTGAGTGCCAAGTACAGGACACTGAGCAGAACCTTGCACCTTTTGCCCTGTAAGAACAGGGTTTGGGTGGATGTTCATGCTGCACACCTTCCAAAACTTTCTCAGTCTGCCCATAGAAATCTAGATTTAGGTTCAGACTTATACTCCTGTAGAGCAATTGGAATGTATTGGAATTCCAAACCTTTTATGGATTTGCACTGTGCCACATCCAGACCTCTTTTGGTACAGCTGGATTTAGGACCAGTGGGGTCACTCATCACTTCTCTTGCTCCATTTCACTTTTTTTGTGGAGAAATAGATGGGAAGACAGTAACAGCAATGGAAATAAATGTTTGCATACCATGTTCTTCAGATATCCTCCTGAAGATTCCCAGTTTTTGTGTATTCCACCTGGGATCTTGCTTTTAGCTTGACTATACTGAGCTCTTTCTCTGTCTTTGCAATTTTTGCTGTAGTTTAAGTCAGCATTTCCCCAATCCCACACTGGTTGTGGAAAAATCTCTTCCTGGGTGAGAAAACTTGGGGACAGGGTTGAACCCATCTGGAGGCTGCATGGAGAACTTGAGACTGGGTTTCTCAGCTCACATGTGAACTGCTGGGATCCTGGAAAATCCTGTTCTCCCGAGGCAATGCCTGAGTGAGACCCTCTGGGCAACACTGAATGAACATTTAAGTACCATTAAACATGACATCATTGCATTTAATTTGATCTCATCATTAAATCATAAATAATTTGGGCAGGCCTGGGTTGTGTTAAGCACCTGCCATTCCTGTTTCCTTGGCAGAAGAGTCCGCTCTGGCAGTGGGATTTCTGCTGCCAGTTCCGTGTCTGTAGACCAAAGGTTACCAGAAGAACCAGCATTGGAAGAGGAACAGCAGCAACTGGAAAAGAAATTACCAGGTGAGCAAGGGAAAACAGGGATATTTAGTGTGCTGCTCCCACTGGGATGTTGCCATCGGGTCACAGCCTGAGAGGTTACATGGGCTACTGAGAGTGGTTTGGGACAGGCCAGAGGCTCATTCCTGACTGGTGCCTGATCCTTGGGGTTGCTGACACTGGAGATGGGAAGAGCCTTCAGGGTCCTCATCTCCTGCCCTCCCCACGCAGGCAGCCCTTTCCAGCCCTGGCACAGGATTGAGAGGAGAAATTCCTGCTGCCTTCATCCTCTGGCTTAGGTGCTCTGTGGAAGATCCCACTATGCCCACAGAGACCTGTTTCCTTGGAGTCTGTGTAACAGTGTGGGGCTTTGTGATTTCAGCAGTTCCAGGAAAAGAACTAAAGGAAATGGGAATTGGCACCTGGAGAGGGGGACAAACTTGAAAAGACAAGAATTCAGCTGGTTCAGCAGGTGTCAGGCCAATGTGTCCAACCAAGTGTGCACACTTGGAAGGAAATGTGGGCTCTCCCTGGCCTTGCATCCCAAATATGTCCATGTTGGCCATACAAGGGAGAGAAATCCGGACTTTGAGCTGTGGGAATGGGACACAGAGAGTATGAAAAGGAACAGAAGGTGAAGTGAAAGAATCATTTGGAGGGAGGGGCCGAGGAATGAGGAACAGGGGAAGGAAGGACGATCCCTGGACTGCAGAGGGATGTCAGAGAAGCTGTGCTGGAAGTGAGGCCAGTTTTTTAGGACAGTAAGTGGTGAGGATGGGGATCTGCAGGAATCCAGACTTACTGGGCTCAGCTGCTCAAGAACCTAAACCATTTCTTTTCCTGACAGTAATGAGTAATCTAATGAGAACAGCAACTTTAAATAAGTTCTGGTCATTTGCATAATGGCTTTTTGATGATGTCAGCAGCTGAGTTCTTTGCCCTGCACTAATGGAAGTGTTGGCCCTTGGACTGCTGCTATTATCCAGTGCACAGAGGAATTCCAGCTCTGTGTTCTCACAGAGGATCTGCCGGAGAATGGTTTGTCTAAATTATCCCCACTTGCTGAGCTTTGTGGAGAAAGCTGGAGGCCTGAGGAATGGGAGTGGAAATTCCCTCCTTGGTTTGCTGAGGATGTGGGTTTGAAGGGATCAGCAATGTCAGTGCTAATGCTAAACCCCAGGCTGGCCTGTGGAGCCCAGTTATCCCTAGAGAGGAGCTGCATCCTCTCCTGCTGGAAGGCTGTTGCACTTCACTAGGGGTTCATTTGGATTTCTATGGATTTCTTTGTTTCCAAGTCAGTGGCAGAGTTTAATTGTCCTTTTTGCCCCCTGTTACTGTGCACAAAGTGACATTTGAAGACAAGAAGCGGGAGAACTTTGAGCGGGGCAACCTGGAGCTGGAGAAGCGCAGGCAGGCGCTCCTGGAGCAGCAGCGCAAGGAGCAGGAGCGGCTGGCCCAGCTCGAGAGGGCCGAGCAGGAGAGGAAGGAGCGCGAGCGGCAGGAGCAGGAGCGCAAGCGGCAGCTGGAGCTGGAGAAACAGCTGGAGAAACAGCGGGAGCTGGAGCGGCAGCGGGAGGAGGAGAGGAGGAAAGAGATCGAGAGGAGAGAGGTAACGCAGGGGAGCACAGGGAGGGGCTGTGCCCGGCTTTGGGGGATCCAGGTGGGAGTTGGGCACTCAGGGTGTTGCTGTCAGGGTTGGTGAGCAAACATTTAAAGCAGGAATTGAAATTTCTGGGGTGTTAAAGGCAAGGAAGAGGCAGTTATTGCTTCATTTGTCCTGTGAAATTAATGGGTGAGACACTGACATCTGGGACAACATGCTCCTGACTTCTCACTTCTTTAAAAGTTGTTGTTGTTGTTATTATTATTTATTATTATTATTATTATAATATTTGATGTTAAGAGGTGCGTGAATGAATGAAGAAAAAATTCTGGCATTCGTGATTTTCCAGGGATGCATTAATTTCATGGAGTCCCAGAATGGTTTGGGTTGGAATGGACCTTAAAGATCCTCCAGTTCCAGCCCCCTGCCATGGGCAGTGATAACATTCACCAGACCAGGTAGCACCATGCAGCCTGGCCTTTAATTTGTTAAAGGAAACACACCCTGGTTAACCCAAAAAGCTCTTATTTTCTCCCACTGCTAAACAATGATGAGTTCAGCACAGAAGCACATGGCTATTCTCTGCAAAGCTGCAGAAGGTCTAATGTTGGAGGTTGGAAAGGGATTTGAATATGTCCTGGAGAGTTCTCCAAGTCCTAATATGAGTTAAATGAGCAAACTGGATCTTGGAAAACAGGAAAACAGAGGGATTTTCTGTTCAGTCACCTCTGCTGTGCAGGGGAGCACTGCAACCACTGAGCAATTTGTGTGTGCAGAGGCCCAGAGCAGCTCCCAGTTTATACCAATGTTTAAATTGAATAGTAGCATATGAATATCAGAAATTACAGGTATTTATTTTTGAATGCTTCAGGCTGCCAAGCGGGAGCTGGAGAGGCAGAGGCAGCTGGAGTGGGAGCGCAACCGGCGGCAGGAGCTGCTGAACCAGAGGAACAAGGAGCAGGAGGACATCGTGGTGCTGAAGGCAAAGAAGAAAACCCTGGAATTCGAACTGGAAGCTCTCGTGAGTGGTGGTGGTGCAGCTCAAACACACAAGCACAGCGTGCTGGTGCCTGTGCCCTGGCCGTGTTTTATTTTCTATGATTTCCCTTTTAAATATGGAATAAAAGTAGTTTTTAGATCCTGACTTGCATGGCCAAACGTTTTGTTAAAAAAAGCATAAAATAGATATCTTTCTTTTTGTTTAAAGAATGATAAAAGAAACCAGTTGGAGGGAAAGCTTCAGGATATCAGGTGTCGGCTGTCGACCCAAAGACAAGATATTGAAAGTACAAATAAATCCAGAGAACTCAGAATTGCAGAAATCACCCATTTGCAGCAGCAGCTACAGGTGAGAAAACATCCCCTAATTTTACTCTTAGCCTTGAATTTTGACCTTCTCAAGTGCATTGATATCCTGAGCAAACTTGGGATGAGCTGTTCCTCACACTTAGGGGATCATTGGAGTTAATTCATCATTCCTGTAAATTAATGTCCTTCAGATGTGCCTAGGAACTGCTTCCTCCACGTGAAGGGGTGTCTGGGATTATCCCTTCATCCTCCTGGGCTCCTGTTGGGGGAGCAGGAAATGCTTTGGCTGCAGGTGTTTTTGGGGATGAGGAGAAGGAAATTTTCCAGTGTATGTTTTGCTTTTTGTGTACTGGGGGAAAGAATTGACTTCACTGAAGTGGCTTGTTGATGTTTTTTTTAATTATGAAAAATAACGAACTTTCAAAATGGGAGTTCCCAGTGAAACCAGGGAGTTCTTGATCTAAACCTGGCATTTGCCTTTCTTACTGATCCTAAATTCTCTGTCAAATTAGAGGTGGAGCTGAGTAGGTGTCTACCTTTAGTGAAAGAGTATTCTTTGTAGTTTGTAAGGATTTTTCAATGGGTTGTAGTATTTGATTTAGGGATTTTTCTCTTTTATTAAATGCTTCATATTACTTGAAATTAATTCTTGGCTGGTCATGGGGACTCTCAGGGGTTTCTACCACTAAAAAGAGAACATAACTTATGTTATGGGGCTGAGGTGTAAAACCTGGCTTAAAACCTAATCCTGCTCTTCCATCCCAGCTTCGCTCCTGCTTTCCCTGGCAGTCGTTCTGTTGGGTTTTGGGCTTTGAGGTGGTTTGGCAGCGATAGCTGGGGCTGTGTGGTAATGTCTGCTCTCAATGAACTCCACCACTGATACTTCTCTTAGAGTCACTTGAGGTGTTTCTGTCCCAATTGTGATCCCAGAAAATGTCACTACTTAGGAGAAAAGGCCACATTTTGTCTGGGGAGAACCTTAAAGCTTTTTCCTGAAAAAAAAAAAAAAAATTAGTTTTTCAAATATCCTGTAAATTTTCCTATCTCATCTGTAGAGGACAGACTAAAGATGTAAATGAGTTTTTAAAAAGGAGATTTTCATCCTCTAAACTCTCAAATAGGTTGAAAAGTCAGTATTGTCATTATCTTTGTAGGGTGATGTATCTTCACTTGGAAATAGTTCAGTTTAATACATCTGGCACTTCCTGTGGGAAGATGACTTAATTCAGAGGAGTAATTATTCTTCAACCTATTAATTAGTTCCAAGATGCAGTTTCATTAAAGTTGTGAAAGAAGTGGTGTCCCAGTTAATCCTGGGTGATGAAGACGTGTGCCAGTCTCTGGCTCTGCGCTCTCTGGTCGAGTGCTGTTTCCAGGGAGGTTCAGAAGGATCTGCTTTCCAAACACCTGAGCTGTGTTTCAAACACATTTATGCTGTGTGGGGCTTGCCCATTGCCTGCAGGGATTCTTTATCCCCATGATGAACACTTTGGCTCCCAGGTGATTTGAAGATTTTTCAAGGGGCAGGAACTGGGGTTTGATTTCCTCTGCCATGTGGGACATTACTCAATTCTTGGCCATTTCTTGTTGCATGACTTTCCAGAGTTACTGATGCCAATAATTTCTTTCATCTGTTTCTTCAGTCCAAGGAAGGGATGTGGAATCCATGTGGTGGGTGTTATTGGATAGATGCTTATTCCATGGTTGTCTGTGATTTCAGGAAACAGGACTTGACCTTCACGATCCCTTGGCATTCTCTGTCCTTACACACTCCCCAAACTATTTGGTGCATTGAGTAATCTGGGATGTTTGGAAGCGTTCTGGCCTTTACAAACAAAGCAGCTGATGTTGTGACCACATTCCACCCTCAAATGCTGTCCTGTGGTGCTTTTTGTGCTTGGAGAAGGAGAATTTTTCTGTTTCATGTTGACATCCATTCTGCTGCTTGGTTGATCTGCAGCATTCTCAGAATCACAAACACAGAGTGCTTGGGTTTGGAAGGCACCCTAAAGCTCATCTTGTTCCACCCCTGCCATGGGCAGGGAACCTCCCACCAGAGCAAGGTTATATATTGTATACACTGCTGTTTCCCATTTGTTCCAGGTAGATAACAGCCCCAGGATGGCAGTCATGGAATATCCTGAGCTGGAAGGGACCCCCAGGATCACCCAGTCCCACCCCTGGCCCTGCCCAGACTCCCCAACAATCCCAGCCTGGGCATCCCTGGCAGCGCTGCCCAAACGCTCCTGGAGCTCTGGCAGCCTCGGGGCCGTGCCCATTCCCTGGGGAGCCTGGGCAGTGCCCAGCAGCCTCTGGGGGAAGAACCTTTCCCTGCTCTCCAGCCTGAGCCTGCCCTGGCCCAGCTCCAGCCGCTCCCTGGGGCTGTCCCTGTCCCAGGAGCAGAGATCGGAGCTGTCCCTGCGCTGCCCCTCGGGAGGAGCTGCAGCCCCGGGGAGCTCTGCCCTCAGGCTCCTCCAGGCTGAGCAGGCCAAGTGACCTCGGGTGGCCCTTGCAGACCCTTCCCAAACCTCATGTCCCTCCTTTGGACACCTTCCAAAGCTTTAGATCTTTCTTTTATTGAGGCAGCCAGAACTGTCCCCAAGCCTGGAGGTGAGGCTGCCCCAGCGCAGGGTAGGATTGGAGCATCCAGCTTTTGGGATCTCCTTGAGGGGCTGGGGAAGCTCTGTTGCTGCAACAGGCCCTGCAGCTGCACCATGAGGGACATGTGCAGCTCTTGATAATCAAATCTGTAGTTCATCTGAATTTTGCTACTTTGCTACTTAGTGAATTCCTTAAGTCCTTGACTGTGCTGTGCTGTCTCAGGGTATTTTCGGGAACATAAGGAGCTCACAGGAGGCTGCAGTCATTGCATAATGCTCAGAGCTGAGCTGGGCACTGCAGAGCCCCATCAGGGTCTAGCAGGAGGAAAGTGGGACAGCCCAAAGCCATGGCAGTGCAGTCAGTCCCAGGTTCTTGGAACCAAATTTAAAACTTGTTGTGGAATTATGGAATCACAGAATGACTTGGGTTAGAATGGACTTTAAAGCCCATCCAGTGCCACCCCTGCCATGGGCAGGGACACCTCCCACTGTCCCAGGCTGCTCCAAGCCCTTGGACACCTCCAGGGATGGGGAATCCATGATGTCCCTGGGGCTCACTCTGGTGCTCAGGGGGCAGGGGACATTTATTCTTAGCATTGAATGGTGTTATTTGCAATCCTCCTTGACAGATTGAAGCTGTCAGCTGCTTGATTCTTCAAAAGCCTGCAGTTCCAGAGAGCTGCCCAGAGGAGTTACAGGGTTTGTGGGAAAGATGGGATGTTGATACTCAGGTGCTGTTTCACCTCGTGCTGCTAAAGGTGTTTTGACAACTTGAGCTTGGAGGTCAAGGCTTCAGAAGAGTGTGTGAGGTAGCACTTCCTGCTCTGGAAAGGGCCAGGGTTCTACAGGAAACACATAAATAGGATCCCCCAAAGGGAGAGGATCATCTACAGGGACCCCTGTAACACAGCAGTTCACAACCTTACAACCACGTGCTGAGTTTGAGAGAGATCAGAATCACCTTCCAAGAGCTCTAAGTGGAGAGATCAAGGACTCAAGGATTCTCATCCCTCTGGCTTTTGGCCAGAATATATTCCTTTAAAGGGAAAGTCTTTATTTTCCTGTAAATATTTGTCTTTCTATTCCTGATCTAAGTTACTAATCATTAACACTGTTATTAATATTATTAATTAGCTATTAGTGGAGGGGGCAGCCGGGGGGGTCGGGCTCTGCTGCCAGGGAACAGGGACAGGAGGAGAGGGAACGGCCTCAGGCTGGGCCAGGGGAGGCTCAGGGTGGACAGCAGCAGGAATTTCCCCATGGAAAGGGAGCTCAGGCCTTGGCAGGGGCTGCCCAGGGAGGTTTGGAGTGCCCATCCCTGGAGGTGTCCCAGGAAGGGCTGGAGGTGGCACTCAGTGCTCTGGGCTGGGGACAAGGTGGGCATCGGGCACAGCTGGGCCTGGCTGGGCTGGGAGGGCTTTTCCAGCCTCAGGGATCCTGGGATTCTGTGTTTCATTTATTAAAATCAGAATTAAACATTTAGTAAGTGCTTGTTTAAACATTTCCTCAAATTTGTCCTTGTCTTTCTGCCTTCAGTTTTGGGTAATTCCAAGCCAAGTTCAATTTTCAATGAGAATCAGTTCAATTTGATACATCCCCTCTTTTGGACTGGCAGAGAATGTCTGGGATCTGTGGGGTTATCACACAGACAGTGCTTGGATAAGAGCAATAATACATCAGGAGGGAAATAAGCAGTAACACATCATTCAGTGAGGGAAAAGTCAAGAAGAAATGAAAATGAGAGGTCTCATGGCTGAAGTTGTCCCTCACTCACCTTGTTGCCTGTTTCTGTTCTTGTTTTCCCTGCCTGTGCCCTGGGTTCAGGAGTCTCAGCAGATGCTGGGCAGGTTGATTCCAGAGAAGCAGCTGCTGAATGATCAGCTCAAGCAAGTCCAGCAGAACAGTTTGCACAGTGAGTAGAGTTGGGGCATGCCTAAGTTGGGTCAGGACACGTTCCCTCTCTGCAGTGTCCCCTGGAACTGCTCTTTGTGTGTTGCAAGATGCAGATGGAAAAATGTTGCTTTCTATGACCTGAACTGTTCCATGGAAGGAAATACTGACTTGATAATGTGTTCAAAACCAGGGGATTCCCTTCTCACCGTCAAAAGAGCCTTGGAAGCCAAGGAACTGGCACGGCAGCAGCTCCGGGACCAGCTGGATGAGGTGGAGAAAGAAACCAGATCTAAACTGCAGGAAATTGATATTTTCAATAATCAGCTGAAGGTAACCCAGGACTCGTTAAGCCTTTCTGAATGTTCAGTTGATTATTTTCTAACCTGATTGTGGAAAAAAAAATGAAATGATTAAGGATGCATTAAGGATTCTGGGAGCATTCTCAAATCTGTCTGTTGGGGATTTTATTTAATTTTTATTTTATTTTTAAGAAAATGCTGCTCAGCTTTCAAACTCAGGGTTGAATCAATTTAATCTGCAGAATCTCTTTAGGAGGAAATTTGAGCCCTGATTCTGGATTTATGATTGCAAAAACGAAATTACCAGTTTCTGTGCTATTGCATCCAAGAAGTGCAGGACAAGGTCAGCAAATCTGCTGGAATCAGGACTTCAAATTGAAATCTTGAATAAAAGAGACTTGATTTTCTGCTGCCACACTGAATTTTTATGTGCTGTCCGTATGCTCCTTCTTGTCCCTGCGTGTAGCTGTTTGTGGTTTCCTGCTTTATTGCTCAGTCTTTGTTAAAACTGTGATTTTTTTCGTGTATTTCTGCACCAGATATGTCAGGGTTCTTCAGAGAGAAGTTGGAAATCAGTCTGTAGTTACAAACTTTTAATGGCATTCATTTTTTCATAAAATATTCCAATGTTCAAGCACTTTATCTGCCAATTCCACTGGTGGGTTTTCCTGAAAGCTCTCTGGAAATACTCAATTTCCTGCAAGGTGTCACAAATTGTGCTGCAAGTATTCAGCAGGAAAATCACTGTGGTAGTGACATTAACTGAGTTGTTTTGTAAGTCGATCAACTGGGATTAAATCAAACAATTTAGGGTGGAAGGTGGGGTTGAATTTAAGCAACAAATTGCTTGTTTAAACTAGAGTTATTAATAATTATAGGAAAAAATTAAAAGTGTGGCCCTGTTCTAAGGTAAATTTGAAGATGACTCTCCCAGTCTGAGACAGGGAGGATGGAAGGGGAGAATCTCTGCAGAGTCAGACACAGAACAAACAAAATGGGCACAATTTATATTTAAAACAAAATAGAATGGTTTAATCTTTGCTTAATTAATCCTTGAGGTTTAAACCTTGCTTAATTTTTCTTAATATATGATTTTTTGGATACATCTTAACATGTTGTGCTTTTTGGGTATTATTTTTTTTAATGGAGTCCTTTGAAAGTGATAAATTGGACCAAAGGATATTAATTCTAAAGTTAGTGCCAGTATTTGCTTTGATCATAAGTTACCCAAACAGTATAAATGGACACACAGGGTGAATTTTCTTGGTGTTGTGACAGTAGCAAAAAAACATCCCCAAAACCAACCAACCAGTCACCCAAAATTCAATCTTTTAAATATTGAAGGGTTGAAGTTCATGGATAACAAGCTGATGTTAATTAAAAATTGAAGTTGCCCATTAAGCACAGATTTATCAGCATGTGCCAGGAATCCAAGAATGCCTTGGCTAGAGGTAAATGGTTTTGCAGTTTAAAACAAAAATTGGTTTCGGTCGATTGATAACGAGTTGTGGAGACACCTCTTTGGGAAGAGCAGAAAGTCTCCTCCAGCTTGAGGAGATTGTGGAGTTCATCTGATAGGAGGAGCAGATCTGGTTCTGTATGTGGGGATTTCTGCCTTGCTGCAGCATCCTTGTCTTTCTGGGAAGGGCTGAGTTCAGGAGGGGCAGTCACAGAATCCCAGAACTGTCAGGGTGGGAAGGGATCATCCAGTGCCACCCCAGCATCACCCCAAACCCTGTCCCCACGGGCCACATCCAGACTCCTCTGGGACACCTCCAGAGACAGTGACTCCAAACCTCCCTGGGCAGCTCTTGCCAAGGCCTGAGCTCCCTTTCCATGGGGAAATTCCTGCTGCTGCCCACCCTGAGCCTCCCCTGGCCCAGCCTGAGGCCGTTCCCTCTCCTCCTGTCCCTGTTCCCTGGCAGCAGAGCCCGACCCCCCCGGCTGCCCCCTCCTGTCAGGGACTTGTGCAGAGCCACAAGGTCCCCCTGAGCCTCCTTTGCTCCAGCCTGAGCCCCTTTCCCAGCTCCCTCAGCCGCTCCTGGGGCTCCAGCCCCTTCCCAGCTCCCTTCCCTGCCCTGGACATGCTCAGCCCCTGTTGTACCATGGAAACTGAGCAGTGGGAGCTGAATTCAGAGAGTTCTCCCTTCTGTAGTTTCTCGAGATGTGCAAGGCATATTTTGGGGGGCCTGGAGGATTTTATTACTGGATTAAATCCCTAAGAAGGCACATGGACCTTTTTGTGGGCTCAGCATGGAAGGGGTAGAGAAACCCCTTAGAAGCTGCTGAGTGCAGCAGGGATTTCTTGGCTGTTGTTCTTCATGGAATCATGGAATGTCTGAGTGGGAAGGGACCCACAGGGATGATCCAGTCCCACCCCTGGCCCTGCCTGGACCCCCCACCAATCCCAGCCTGGGCATCCCTGGCAGCGCTGTCCAAACGCTCCTGGAGCTTGGCAGCCTCGGGGCCGTGCCCATTCCCTGGGGAGCCTGGGCAGTGCCCAGCACTCGAGATTTTATGCACAAGGCTGGTGCAGGCTTTCCTGGAATCCTGCATTTACTGGGATTTGTGTGAAGTGGAACTTCTCCAAGCACAGATCACCCCTCTTTTAGGTGACCATATCACTCCAAACCAGCTTGTCTAGGAACTTCCATAATTCTCACATACAATTACCTAAAAATCAAAAATCTGTGACAGCTTTTAGGAACCACCACTGGAAAAGTGACTGACATTGGAAATAGGTAGAAATTGACTTGTAGGTAATGCTAAATTAATAATTTCCCCAAATAGCAGAAGAACTTTTAGTTGAGTTCTCAGTTCCTGGGTGTGTACAAACAGCAGTTCCTGTGCTGCCATTTGTGTGATTATCAGGCAGCTGGACAATGCTCACAATGAAATGTGAAATTTTTCAAATTGTCTATCAACAATTCTACCACATCTGAGCTCTAAATATGCTAAAGGCTTCTTGTAAATTAAGGGACAATAGGTCAAGATGGGAAAGATGGAAATCTTTCTTTTTAAAATACATTTTTATCAAGCAAATAACTTACAAACTCTGGGTTTAATCAAGGTAATTTTAGTTTACCAGGCAACTTGTTAACACCAAGCAGTTTACAGGATGCTCTGGATTTGCCTCCATGTTTGTATGTTCTGCAGTAAGTGAATACGTTTTACAACTGTTAAATTACATCATCTTCGCTGTGTCTTAATGGTTAGGGAGATAAATGAGATTTTTTTTCTGCTGGATCTTTTTGTCATCTCTCCAAAACAACTGATTTAAATTCCTTCTGATGAGTCCTTTGGAGTTGGAAATATTCATAGAATATGGTGCATTTCCAGCAGCTTTCAGGCTTACAAAATGTTATTAATATTTCAAATCAGGTCATTTGAATTGTAGTATTGGATATCTTTAGGTAGAACCACTTGGTTTCAGGGAGATCATTGGTGCTTGTTTGGCTGCTTATGTATCCTTTGAAATGAGATTTGGGGCATTTTATGAGTTAATAGTCTTGTGAATTTGGCTGTATTTGGCTGTAAGGTGACTGAGTTTGTTACAAGGTTGAAAGTTTGGCCACTTCTTCATGTCTTGAATTATGATTGAAGGAGTGAAACTTCCAGTACTCTTTAAAAATCTCAGCGTAGAGATCTAATAATATTGATACAGCTGTCAATAAAATGGAACTGGTCACTTGTTTATTTTAGGATCATAGAATTATGGAATGGTCTGGGATGGAGTGACCTTAAAGCCCACCCAGTGCCACCCCTGCCATGGCAGGGACACCTCCCACTGTCCCAGGCTGCTCCAAGCCCCAATGTCCAGCCTGGCCTTGGGCACTGCCAGGGATCCAGGGGCAGCCCCAGCTGCTCTGGGCACCCTGTGCCAGGGCCTGCCCACCCTGCCAGGGAACAATTCCTGCCCAATATCCCTGGATCTAAACTGACCCTCCAAGCTTAAGGCTCGATGTGGCTCCTCTCTCCAAGGTCCAAATGCCCACTTCCTATAACATGGACGAATCCAGAATTTCTTGCTGCTGTTCCTGCCCGAGGGCACCTCAGGAATGAGTTCATGTTTCTGAAATAGTTCTGCTGAGAATTTTTTCCCAGTGCCTGGAGAAAGCAGAGGCCCCCAGGAGGGCTGAAGCTGTCCCGCTGTTGTCCGTGTGTCCCGTCGCTGTCGGTGCCTGTGTGATCCGTGTGAACGGGGCAGTCCTGCTCCCAATGCCTGTTTACATCTGAGCATTTCTTTCTTCCAGTCAGTGGCAGTGGAAGAGGCAATGCTGCAGTGCCTGGCGCTCCTCCTGGGCTGCATCCAGCACTTACACTCCTTCCCAAAGGTCTCCATGCCCTGCTCAGGCAGGACCCAGCTCTCTCTGAGTGAGGAGCCTCCTCCAGTTATGTGCTTCACTTTCCCTAAGCAGATGAGTGTGCAGTGTTTCACTGAGTCAGTGTTTCCTAAGGGTGCCAGCACCAAAACAAAAGCAAAGAGAAGAGTTTAGCATTAGATTTTTATCTAATCCTTGTACCTGCATGAGGAGTGTGCCTTGAATGGCATCTTGGACAAGATACTAATGAGTGATTTTTATCTTTTGCTTATCTGGAACTTCAAGAGTTGAAGTACATTGCCTATTTTGGTCATGATTTTCAGAATTTTTAAAAAGCAAACATTTGGATGGGGGAAGTATCCTTACACATCACTGTAATCTGTGATTCCGAGTAGGATAGAGGTGGCAACATCCTTCCTTTGTCCAATCTCCCCAGGATGGGGTGAAGGGAGGACTTGTCTGCCAAAGAGGCTTTGGGAGCTCGGGAATGGGGCAGGAGAGGGTTGCTCTGGAAAAGCTTCTGGGAGCAGGGAACCACAGGGTCCTTTCCTCTGGGATCAAATGCTTGTCTCAAGGGGAGAAGATCTGATGGAAACTTTGTATTGTAATCCCTGAATATCCCAAGTGCTGTTGTCTTTCTGTCAAAAAGGCACAATCTGGGCCTAAACAACTCCCATTTCTACCATGAAGGTTTTTGTAGCAAATTACTTGTCTGTAAAGAGTGAATCTTGCTCTGCTCTGTGAAATGCTTTAATTCCTATTCAATATGATGAATGTGGCTGTTGGAACATCTCAGAATTCTCCTTGTTGGTCTGTTTGGAGTTAAGTGCCAAGGTAACAATTTCTCAGCTTCTAAGGTAAGGCATTCCTTGTCCTGCACCCCAGGACCGAGCAAAGCCTTGATGTGTCCTTGGAATTCCAGCACAGGAGTGGGACATGTACAGCTGGGAGTTGTGTCTGTACAGGATGAGTGTAGGGCTGTGCTGAACATCCAGCTGGAAATGTTTTGGCTGTTGAAGTGTTACTGAAGTTCAACTGGTTTCCAGTAGAACTCTGGGAGATGCTGGCTCTTCCTCCCCATCCTCCCACCTGGCAAAGCAAAGGAGCACCTCTGTTGCATGAGATGCCCAGCACTTCTTTGTTTCCTCCTGGCTGACCCAAAGAGGGATGTATGTGGGATTTTTTCATCTCTAAAGATGCTCCATCCAGTGCCAGCACTATAAACTAGTTTTGATTTTCTTAACACACAGTTCTGTCACAGAAAAATTCCTTCACAGAACATTGACTGAGCACATCAGCTTGGCTGGGAGGGAGTAGGGCTAAAATGTCTGTGGAAAACTTAAATAATTACTAAAGTGTCCCCTGAGATCCTGACATAGCTAAGCAGGTGGATGAAATGACACAACAAGCAAAGAAAATAATTTGTTTGCCCCAGGGTTGGCAGCAGCATTTACTGCTCCTGCTCCATGTACTCACAGTGGAATCTCCTTGCTCCAGGCAGACATGGGGGCATGGCTCAGCTGCAGCATTCCCAGTTTTCCATTTGGCCATGGAAGTGGTGAATATCCTGCATTTAGTGGTGAGATCCCTTAGGAGCTGCCCCTGGATCCCTGGCAGTGCCCAAGGCCAGGCTGGACATTGGGGCTTGGAGCAGCCTGGGACAGTGGGAGGTGTCCCTGCCATGGCAGGGGTGGCACTGGATAATCCCTAAAATCCCTTCCAACCCAACCAGTCTGGGATTGTCTCATCTGCAGGATGTCAGTCCCAGCACTGCCAATGTTCCTGGAGTTTGTCCCATGCACTTGTCCATGTTTTTGGTACAAATAAGGGTTCAGGAGGTCATGGAGAGGATGTGGGGACTGTGGTTCCCCCTGCTCGTCACACTCCAGGCTATCATAAGACAAGTATTGCCCAAATTGGGATTATGCCTGCATTTCAGTGGGGTTCATGGCCTTAGCAGGGTTTTAATCCCAGCTTCCCTGAGAACTGATTCTCTCTTTAATGATGCTGAGCTCAGTTTTCATTGAATTTAAAACTGGGGAGCATTAATGAAATAAAACTGAGACCTGAAAACTGAGCCACAAGGATCAGCTTCTCTTGAAAATTTCATCCCTGAATCACCTACATTTATTTTTTGTCTCTTATGCAATTTTCTCATTTGGGTCAGTGCATGAGGAGTTTTACATGAAAACTTCCTGTGGTTTGTAGATTGTGAATTTCTGAAAAACTATCCAAATACTTCCAAGATTAACTGTTTCAATTTCACATGTACCATATTTTCATTAAAAGATATCAGTTTTTTGAAGTGAACTATTTTCAGGGAAAATCCTCAGTGGTCATAGGGAGTTTTCTTTTTTTCCCCTGTAATACTGAGGAGTTCAGATGCAAAATTCCAGGTTATGCAAAGAAATTCCAGATAAAAGTTGGTTTTGTGTTAATAGGTGTAAATGCAGAGAGCAAATCTTGAGGAAAATACTCTGGTTTTATTATTATTATTTATATTCTAATTTTTTCAGGCAGTGTCCTTCCGGTTAATTAAGAAAAGCCAGACTTGTATATGAATGAATACCATGATTCATCCCAAAGACATTCCTTAAGGATTTCAGTCTCCTGTGTATAAACCAATCCTGAAGGTTCTTTAGTAAATCAGCATTAATTGGCAAATGAAACTGATTAAGAGTTGCTGTTGTGAGAGCTCAGAGGGCAGATTTGTGTATGGAATTTAATAAATTAATTCCACAAACCAATAAACAAAATAAAATCTGACTGTTCAGATTAAGCTTTGTCCATTTTTTAGAGTCCCATTTAAAGGATTTCTGGTTTCTTAACCCTTTAATGTCTCAGTTAAATGGATAAAAATAGGAAAACAGTAGGTGGTTCATAGACCCTGGAAATGAATCTGAAATATCTGCATTTGGCAGGAGTGTGAGTTTGGACAGAGATCCCCAGCAATTCCCAGGTGTTGTTCCCTCACAGGGAACCCTTTGGGGCCGTTAGTTCTGATTCACAGAGTGGATGCTTACACCTGTTTTCCTTTTTTTAATCCAGGAGCTGAGAGAAATCCATAACAAGCAGCAGCTCCAGAAGCAGAAGAGCTTGGAAGCTGAGAGGTTGAAACAGAAGGAACAGGAAAGGAAGACAGTGGAGCTGGAAAAGCAAAAAGAAGCTCAGAGGTAACAAACTGCTTTGATGGAGCCCTAAATGTAACACCTCCCCTGGCACCTCTCGGAAAATATTCCTGTCTGCCCAAAACTTCCAGGGATGCAGATGAGGTTTGTGTCCTCTAGTGCCACCCTCTAATGCTTGGGAAGTGGATTGGTTGGACACCAGGAGAAATTTCCCCATGGAAAGGGAGGTCAGGCCTTGGCAAGAGCTGCCCAGGGAGGTTTGGAGTGCCCATCCCTGGAGGTGTCCCAGGAAGGGCTGGAGGTGGCACTCAGTGCTCTGGGCTGGGGACAAGGTGGGCATCGGGCACAGCTGGGCTGGGAGGGCTTTTCCAGCCTCAGGGATCCTGGGATTCCATGAATCAGTTTTTTTCCCCTCACACTGTTTTGGTCCGGAATTCACTCTGTCCTTGGACAAAGTCTGTTCTTTGTAGCACACCAAGTGTGTGAGGAGCAGCTGCTTCTCAGGCATTTGTCCCTAACTCTGAAGAAATTCCAGGGGTGGAACAGGCCATGAAACAAACTGGAACACACTGGGTGTCCTTTAGGTCTTCAGAGTTATCTTTACTGGGGCAAATTGTTTCTAGCAGAGAATATTTATTCATTTCCTCTGGTGGAGGGGAAGGACTTGTTAACTCTGGCGGTTGGGAATGGGAAATATTCCCAACAATTCTCTGGAGTGCTGTGTAAAACTTGCAAATACTTCTCCTCCTTGCCCTTCAACATCAGGATAAGGATGGCCACATGTTCTGATCCCTGCTTTTTCCTTTCTGAGTTGGCTGTTTGGAGTCTTACCTTGGGTTGGAACGAGATGATTTTAAGGTCCCTTCCAACCCAAGCCATTCAATGAGTCGGTGATTCCTGGGAACCATTGTGTGAGGAGATGCTGGGGAGTGCTTGGTAACTCACCAAAATAAAGTTAGGGCATGGAAAAGCCCTAAAGAGGACACTTTGTACTGGAGATCACCCAAAAGCTTTGGTAGGCTTTGGTTTGAGTGGCTCTTTCGAATTGACCCCCCCCCAATCTTCCACCAGGCGGATCCAGGACCGGGACAAACCGCGGCTGGAGCGGGGACAGCCGGAGGAAGAACCTCAGTGGCAAAAAAAAATCCAGGAAGATGACAAGCAAAAAAGGGAAGAACTACCCAAGAAGAAGGAAAGTGAGGATAAGGGGAAGCAGGAAATGCAGGAGAAGCTGAGCAAACTCTTCCAGCCCCACCAGGAGCCCAGCAAGCCTGGCCAGGCTCCGTGGTCCAACGCAGGTAGGGTCCAACAGCAGGGAATGCTCTGGGACAGCTCAGTTGTCATTCTTTTCCCATTTAACACAGAACAAAGTGGTGGTCAAGGTTGGATTGTGAGTCTTATTAGAGTAAATAATGCATGGATTGAGCTCTAGACTCCAAAAATGGTTCTTTCATCGCTGTTCTTCCCAAAAGGCAGAGGGGAGAGCACAGTTCTGAGACTGCAGGACAAGGGAAGAGGGAATCTCAGCTGGAAGGGGCTGGATGCAAGATGTCAAAACCTGTTTCTGTAGGTTTTATTTTGGTGCGGGATATAAGCCTAGGGATTTTTCAGAGTAGGAACAATACGTTGTTTAGTCACCCTTTTCCTTTCCTGCCTTCCTTTGTTCACTGGACAAATGACCTGAAATCTAAAATTTAATCCCCCTTTCTCTGCTCTCCACACAGTCACTTTCAGCTGAGAGCTTTTTCTGTGCATTGTATCCTGTTTTTTGCCTGTATTGGGAATCCTCCTTCCCTCTTAAGTGTCTTGGATACACACAAGAACTGTTTGGGAATGTGATACTGGTTTAAATATTTGTCCAAAGGATTGCATCACTTTTATGACTAAATCCTGCCCAGAGAGGCTGTGGACTCCCAGTTCCTGCAGTGTCCAAGGCCAGGTTGGACACTGGGGCTTGGAGCAGCCTGGGACAGTGGGAGGTGTCCCTGCCCATGGCAGGGGTGGCACTGGGTGGGCTTTGAGGTCCCTCCCAAGCCAAACCACTCTGGGATTCTGTGATCTTCCCTGTTGTTTAGAGGAGAAAACAGTAAAATTGTATTTAAAGAATTAATTTTTCTATTTCCCCTTGTGTGAAAGGGGGATAAGGTACTTCCTGCAGACCCTGACAGTTTGCTGATTCTTGTCTCCACTTTCACCCCATTTTCCAAGTGTTTGAAAATAAGGTGGTTTGATTTCTTCTCTCTGTATCTGTGTGTTTGTTTCCTTTGCTCAGAGAAAGCTCCTTTAACCATTTCTGCTCAGGAGGATGTAAAAATAGTGTATTATAGAGCTCTGTATCCTTTTGAATCCAGAAGCCACGATGAGATCACCATCCAGCCTGGAGACATCGTCATGGTAAGCAGGGATTGGGATATTCCTTGAGAAAATTCCTTCAGCTTCTGCCCTATGTGATTTCAATTTTCTATGGCAGGAAAGGAAACTTCAAATCCTGAATATTTGGTTGCAGGTGTGTTGATACAGAATAATTCCCTGTTTTTCAGGGATGTGGTCAGTGTGTTGTGTCAGACTGAAGCAATGGTTGCTTTTGTCTCTCTCAGTGATAACTCCGTAGTTAATGGCTGCAGGGATTAAGTGGATATTAATATTAATTAATCATTAGTGTGTTCTTAACATGCAGAATGAAAATTCCTGGGGGAATTCTTAAATACTGTTCACTGGGGAAGGTGTATTCCCCCAGAAACAGTGTTCTGCCCAACAGAATTGATTTTAAGAGCTTTCACATTTAGCTCAGTTTAGTAACTGTGGATTTGGGAAAAAATACACTTTGTAGGCTCCCCTAAATTGTAAGGATTCATATTTTTTAAAAACCTGTTCTGAGAAATTGAAGCTTTTTGGGGTTTGTTTGGCTTTTTACTGATTGGATGTTTCTGACATAAGAATTTGCTTCTGGAAAATCCACAGTGAATCCTGGCTCGGTGTCACTGCTGAGGACTCTGAGTAGGGATACAACAGGTTGTAAAGCTGCAGCAGGAAATGGTGTTGGGCAGGCAGCTGGGAAAGGGGAGAGGAGACAGCTGGGCAATGCTGGGATGCCTTGCTTTCCTGGGAAATGGGGGGTGGCCTGGGCTTGCAGGTCATTCTGTGGGCAAGAGTGATCCCTGTTAGGCAGACTTGCTGGGAAAATAACAATTTCCCCAAAAGATGTGATTTTAAGAAGCATTTCACACATTTTTAAATTGAGATTTGCAGTGACAATAACATTTTTCCTCAAAATATGTGATTCTGGGGAGCTCTGCACATATTTATCCCTGCTACTGCAGGGAAAAGAACATTTTTCCTCAAAATATGTGATTCTGGGGAGCTCTGCACATATTTATCCCTGCTACTGTAGGGAAAAGAACATTTTTCCTCAAAATATGTGATTCTGGGGAGCTCTGCACATATTTATCCCTGCTACTGTAGGGAAAATAACATTTTTCCTCAAATATGTGATTCTAAGGAGCACTGAAATAATTTTTAAATAGAGATTTGCAGGGAAATAACATTTTTCCCAAAATATGCAATTACAAAGAGCACTGAAGTAATTTCTAAAGAAAGCTTTGCAGGGAAATGAGATTTTTCCCCCAAAATGCGTGAGTCTAAGGAGCGCTGCGCTTCTTTTAAATAGAGACTTTGAGACCATCCAAGTCTTGTTATCCGTTGCTTTTGGACTTGATTTTAACCCACTCAGCCCCAGCAGGGTTACTGCTCTCTAATGCCTTTCCTGAAGTACTTCTGAGCACAGTTGAGGCTGGTGCTGGGGGCTGTGCCTGCTGCCCTGCAGGAAGGGTTTCCGTGGGCTGCTCTGGCAGTGCTGGGCTGGGTTGTAACCGTGCCTTGCTTTGCATCCCTGCTTCCCCCTGGAGGTGAAAAGGGACTGGGTAAGTGCTGCCAGGGAGGCTCTGCCCTGGCTCCATTTCCATCACCAGAGTTGGTTCCCCTGCAGTTCCTTGGGTTTGAACCCACCCGGGCTCAAATTAACAACCACAGCTTGTTATCAAAAGTAATTCAGACACCCTGGACCGAGGTTTACTTTTGATGCTGCCTTTGGGCTCCCCCCTCAGCCCTCCCGTGTTTGTCCTGTGGTTCCAAAGGTCCCAGGGGGTGCCTTTCCTTGGAAAACAGCAGTTTGCAAGCTCAGTGTTAAGGTGAGGCTGACTGGTGACATCAATGCAGCTGCAGTGGAGCTGAACTCCAGCTGGGAGCTTCCTGCCCCACAAATCAGTGTTCCTTGGACTAACTGTGTTCTGACATGGGCAAATTGAGCATTCCCACATTGGAACCCAAATTCTGACCCATGGCAGGTCCTGTCATGCAGCAGGGCAGGAGGTGCCACCCAGAGCCCAGGGCTGGCTCCCAGTTCTGGTGTGGGAACGGGCTGGAATCCTGGCTGGAATTGGGACTGCAGAGCTCATTCTGTCACAGGAGCTGGGGCTTTAACAGAGCTTGGGAATGATCTTTCCAAGAGTGTCAACTCTTCATCCTGGGCACAGATCCTGAGCCCTGGCTGGGGGAATCAGGGAGAAGGGTGGGCATTTCTTCAGGAAGGAAAAGGATTTGCCAGTCTGGGGAGGGCTCTGCTCTGCCTGACTCCTGGGGAAATCACCACTGGATCTGGTGCCATGGATTACAGAATTACTCTGGTTTTTAAATTCTCCCACTTTTAAATTATCTTGCCCTTTCAATGTACTTTAAATTTCTTCCCCTGTAACTTTAGATTGATTTTAATCCTGGCTATAACTCAACCAAACTTCTGTGTGGGAACAGATACTCTTCCCTGAAACATCTATAACAAATTCTAAGGACAGTTTCTCATCAGTTTTCTTAGTTATTGATTGTTGGAGTTGGAATCAATCTTCTGAATCAATCTTCTTTATGTGATCCACAGAACTAAGAAGTTGTCAGCTGTGGCTCTAAAGTACAGTTGAATAAATAGAAAACAACTTCCCACACACTGTAATTCACTATTCAGGTGTGCATTTAATGGCTGATTGTATTTTGGAAAAAAATAATCTGGGATTGTTGTTGGGGCTTGTGGATGGTGGGGGTAAAAATATGAGGAAATTGGAACAAATTAGCTTTAAAAAGGTTCAAAAGAATTTATTTAAAATTCCAGTACTGTACTGCAAAACCAGATGTGACTTGTATTTTATATGAAGAAGAAACCAGAGCTGATATGAATTATGAAGTTGAAATTATCCTTCAAAGTGCCTTTTCATGAGTATACTTAGAGAACCTAATTGGGTTGAATAAGCATAAATCTGAGTATCCTCATAGGCAGTTTTAGAGTTATTGTAGCTTCAGACCCTCTCCTGAAGAGGCATTAATTGGATGGGTCTAAAACCTTTTGGTTGGGTTTTTTTTTCCCCTTATGCCTGAGGAATCCCAGTGGTTTCTGTATGTCTGTGGTTCACCTCAAGGATGCTTTTTTAGAGCATCTCCACAACCCAGATTTGCCTTTCCAGTGCTGTTTGTTTCCTTTGTGTGTGGTGATTGCAGTTCCTGCCCCAGTGGGTCCAGCTGGGTGACTCTGATCGCTGTGTGGATGATTCAGCCTTGGGTGCTACATCCCCTTTCTCCCAGATCCACCCCCAGCTGTGCCCTTCCCTCTCCCATCCTGCTGCTTGCCCATCTCTGCTGCAGTGGAAATTTTGCTCTGCACTGCAGGAGAAGCACATGGGAGCGGTCAAGCACAAAGTGCCTTTATTTCTGGGACTGCCTTGGGCTGACAGGGACTGAGAGAGGAGGAGGACCCAAAACCGCAGGAATAATGGATCGGTTTGCACCAAAAGGGGAGGGTGCATGCAAATTCAGTGGGAGGCACTGAGTCAATAAATGGCCCGAGGCAGAGGAATTTGTCAGCAGCTCCTCTGAGGAGTCCAGGGGTCCAGGGGCAGGGATCCATCCATGCCCTGGGCTCATCCCAGCGTGGGCAGCAGGAAATGCATTGGAATTGTGCCCCTGGGCCCAGCACAGGGAGGACGTGGAGCTGCTGGAGAGAGGCCAGAGGAGGCTCCAGGATGAGCAGAGGGATGGAGCAGCTCTGCTGGGAGGAAAGGCTGCCAGAGCTGGGATTGTTCAGCCTGGAGAGGAGAAGCTTTGGGGTGAGCTCAGGGTGGCCTTGCAGGGCCTGAAGGAGCTGCAGGAAAGCTGGAGAGAGACAATTGCCAAGGGCTGGAGGGGCAGGAGCCAGGGAATGGCTTCCCAGTGCCAGAGGGCAGGGCTGGATGGGAGATTGGGCAGGAATTGTTCCCTGGCAGGGTGGGCAGGCCCTGGCACAGGGTGCCCAGAGCAGCTGGGGCTGCCCCTGGATCCCTGGCAGTGCCCAAGGCCAGGCTGGACATTGGGGCTTGGAGCAGCCTGGGACAGTGGGAGGTGTCCCTGCCATGGCAGGGGTGGAACGAGACAGGTTTCAGGGTCCCTTCTGACCCCAGCCATTCCATGATTCTGTGATTTTTAGCTTGGGAGAAAGAAAAAATAAAAACTAATTGTCAAGCCCTCTTGCATTGCAAAAAGTTCCTTACTGTAGAGAAGATGGGTTGTTTTCAGTAAAATTTCCATTTGCAGGGTGTGTTTCTTAACTCTGTAACTTCCTGTGTCTGCAGGTGGATGAAAGCCAGACTGGAGAGCCAGGGTGGCTTGGTGGAGAACTGAAGGGGAAAACTGGATGGTTCCCTGCAAACTATGCAGAGAAAATTCCGGACAGTGAAGTTCCAGCCTCTGCCAAGCCAGCGTCCGAGCCCTCTGCTGCTCCCAAAGTGTCCGTGCAGGAAACCTCCACCCCCCTGGGAGCCCCTGCCCCTCCTGAGGGTCCTGCAGTGGCCAACAACTGGGCAGACTTCAGCTCCACGTAGGTTTGGGTGCTGCTGAGCACTTCAGTGTGTGGAGTCCTTTGGAACTGGCACTGAACACAGGAGCCAGAGTGCAAACTAAAAAGACCTTCTTTGAAGTGAGAGATGCTTTCTGTAGGAATCAGTGAAAATTGCTGCCCTGTGGGACTTGAGGCTGCTCCCATCACACCTGCCTGGGGACAGCAAGAGTGGGAGAGATCCCCAAGTGAGGATGTGGGCATGGTGGAAATCCAAGGTGTTCACTTCCCTTGGAACCACAGAATCCCAGACTAGTTGGGTTGGAAGGGCCTCAAAGCCCACCCAGTGCCACCCCTGCCATGGCAGGGACACCTCCCACTGTCCCAGGCTGCTCCAAGCCCCAATGTCCAGCCTGGCCTTGGACACTGCCAGGGATCCAGGGGCAGCCCCAGCTGCTCTGGGCACCCTGTGCCAGGGCCTGCCCACCCTCCCAGGGAACAATTCCTTCCCAGTATCTCACTTACATTTCCCCTCTTCCAGTGGGAACTCATTCCCCCTTGCCCTGCCACTCCTGTTCCTAATGAATAATCCCTCTCCAGCTTTCTTGGAGTCCCTTAAGATACTGGAGGCTCCTAAATCCCTTTCTCCTACATTAGTTGCCACCAAGCCTTATCAAAGGCTTCCAAATTGCTTATGTATAATATGCTAATGGCAGAGAGAACATGAAAATATGATTTAATTCCTGATCACAGCATTAGTAAGACTGATGGAATTCGAACTGTTGCTCTTCCCTGGATGTCCTAACTCAGTACACTGGGCACTTTTATCAACTGCAATTCCTTATCCTTTGGCCATGAAATCCATATTTATAAACTGATATCTCAATAGGAGGCTCTGGCACAGGGTGCCCAGAGCAGCTGGGGCTGCCCCTGGATCCCTGGCAGTGCCCAAGGCCAGGCTGGACATTGGGGCTTGGAGCAGCCTGGGACAGTGGGAGGTGTCCCTGCCATGGCAGGGGTGGCACTGGATGGGCTTTGAGGTCCCTCCCCACCCAAACCATTCAGGGATTCTGTGTCTAAAGGAAAGAGATGTGAGAGGTCAGTGATTTGCAGGTGGGAAGATTTCAAACCAGTTTTGGAAAGAATGATTAATTATTTTTCCACTGTGTGTAATGCAGCCTGCACTGCTTGAACTTCTGTTTGTTGGGACAAATTTCACAGCTAAGAAATGAAATAAAAACCTGTCCTTCAGGGGCAAGGACAAGGAGCTCAGTTTGGATTGCCTTTGAAGATAAAGTTGTGGTTAACCAGTGTTTGATGGCACTGCTGTACCTGGAGCCACGGTGCTCATGGATACTCATTGAAAAGTAATAATGTAGAATGTAGAAATATTTGTTCTATGTGAGGTTTTTTTCTTCCTACTATTAAAAACAGTAGGAATTACATCTTTCTTTTTTTTTTTTTTTTTTTTTTTTTTCAGCTGGCCAACAAACACCAGTGAGAAACCAGAGAGTGATAACTGGGATGCCTGGGCAGCTCAGCCATCCCTGACCGTGCCCAGTGCAGGGCAGCTCCGGCAGCGCTCGGCCTTCACTCCTGCCACTGTCACAGGCTCATCCCCCTCCCCTGTCCTGGGCCAGGTGAGCTCCTGGGCTCATCCAAATGTTTTGAGCCAGCACAAAGGCTTGGAGAGTAAAGTGTGAACCTCAGCTATGCATTAAAACACTCACCTGGGATAGGTGGGCTCTTCCAGGAGGGGTGACAGGGAGAGTCCCACCTGCAGAGCTGCCCCAGCCCTGGGGCCCAGCACAGGGAGGACGTGGAGCTGCTGGAGAGAGGCCAGAGGAGGCTCCAGGATGAGCAGAGGGATGGAGCAGCTCTGCTGGGAGGAAAGGCTGCCAGAGCTGGGATTGTTCAGCCTGGAGAGGAGAAGCTTTGGGGTGAGCTCAGGGTGGCCTTGCAGGGCCTGAAGGAGCTGCAGGAAAGCTGGAGAGAGACAATTGCCAAGGGCTGGAGGGCCAGGAGCCAGGGAATGGCTTCCCAGTGCCAGAGGGCAGGGCTGGATGGGAGATTGGGCAGGAATTGTTCCCTGGCAGGGTGGGCAGGCCCTGGCACAGGGTGCCCAGAGCAGCTGGGGCTGCCCCTGGATCCCTGGCAGTGCCCAAGGCCAGGCTGGACATTGGGGCTTGGAGCAGCCTGGCACAGTGGGAGGTGTCCCTGCCATGGCAGGGGTGGCACTGGATGGGCTTTGAGGTCCCTTCCAACCTAGGCCATTCTATGGATCTTTGATCCAGTGGCAACATCTGGGGCAGGATTTAACACAAAGCAGTTTCTGGTTTGCTGTTTCAGGATGGCTTTTTTAGATTTTGGTGGTCCAGTTTTGGGTCACTTCCTTGGGGCTTTCTTGACTCCCATGACAACCTTCACTTCCAAGTGGGTTATGTGGTGAAGTGGAACAGCAGTGGCAGAGCTTCACAGCTGAATTCTGTCCATCTGTTCAGGCATTTCCTTTTCCTCAGTGGAACAGCAAACTGTTCTTGGGAGCCTGTGTGTTCTGGAAAGTGCTAAATATCTACCTCAGAGCAAAAGTAAATTGGAATGTGCCATGAATAACATGCAGCAAAGCATCATTGTCCATAAAATGGATTCTTAAGTCCTGCCAAAGCAGCTTCACGAGAGTTTATTACATGTGTCTCTTAATTGTAAAAGTAATTAATTTAATCTTGATGATGTGTTAACAGACAAATTCAGGAGGACTGTAAACAATTCTGGAATTACTCTGGAAGTTTAAGTGATGCTTTAGTTGACAGAGAATCTGTTTGTTGCTGTCTAAGCATTCTAAGAATATAATTCCTTAAGCAGCTTTCTGGATGAAAGGTAGAGCATGACTGACTCCTCTCTCTCTCTTTTTGAAGGGTGAAAAAGTGGAGGGGCTTCAAGCACAAGCTCTGTATCCTTGGAGAGCAAAAAAAGACAACCACCTGAACTTCAACAAGAACGATGTGATCACAGTGCTGGAGCAGCAGGACATGTGGTGGTTTGGGGAGGTGCAGGGACAGAAGGGCTGGTTTCCCAAATCCTATGTGAAGCTCATTTCAGGCCCCATTAGGAAGTCAACGAGGTATTTTGTTTGCTTTTCCTGTCCTTTACTTCTCTGCTGGGATGGAAGGAAATAGGAAGAGCTGCACACTTGAATTTCAAAGTTCTACCCTATAAAAGGGCCCTTTTTTTTTATGTGGAGGGTTTTTACTTCCAATCCTGAAAATCTTTGTCAGCAATAAGAAAACTGACCTCAGTTCTCCTTGGGTCTTGCCTCACCAACAAAAGATTAATTAACCTTCTTAATTTTATGTGACTTTCAACTGAAAAATGAATGTATTGGACTTCATGAATTACAGCTGTGTAAGTCAGAGCTTCTCTCTCCCCAAAAGTAAAAGGTATTCCTCAAATCTAAATCACTTCTCATTATTCTTGGAGGATTAAACATTTAAAATCTCATTTTATGTAATGTGAAGGCAACGTTAGCATTAGGAATACAAATGAGAACAATTTCAGATCATTTTTTTCCTGAAGAAAAAGAGGAGATGCAGAAAATTCTGTATTTAAGACAGTTGCTTAAAAGTGACCATGACAGGATTCAAAACTTTCTTTTGCACATTTACTGTCTCTTCTTTTAAAACCCAGGGAGTTCCTTGTGGGTGCACGTGCAGTTTTGAGTTTGAAATAGAGTAATAATTTTTATCTGAAGAGATTGAATTTCTTAAATAACCATTATTTTCTTCTAAAGCATGGATTCTGGTTCCTCAGAAAGTCCTGCTAGTCTGAAAAGAGTAGCATCCCCAGCAGCCAAGGCAGCGATGTCAGGGGAAGGTGAGTCCTGGGTGGGAGCCTCTCACTCTGGCATTAAACACAAGAACTCTGCTTCATGCCAAAGTCAGGAATCACACTGTGGTGGTCAAGTGGTGCTAAAATCCAAGTGCAAATCAGTTTGCCTCTAGAATAATTGGGAATTATTATTAGAGTAAGCATTTATGTGTGTTGTGAAGGGATAATTTCCCATATCACAAAAGATACGAAGATGTCTTTTGTAGTTTGTACTTTTCCCAGTATTTCTATTTTTTTGCTGTTATTTGATAACATTTTCTGATCTGGAATGGGTTTTTACAGAGGGCCCAATAAGAACATCTGTGCATGTGTCCATGATGTCAGTAAATGTCTCAATGTCCCCCAAAGCTCATTCCCAATGTTTCATTAAAGCTCTTAATTAAGGCAGCGACAGTCACTTATAGAATATTTGGATCCTTATGGTCCATTTTAAAGCTGGAGCCTGGGGCACAGGCACAGAATTATCAGATAATTTTCAGTCCTCTGAAGGGTTTTAAAAGGGGAATTCCTGGCTGTTGCCACCCTTCAGCTGGAGGGGAATGTCCTCACATGAGCTGCCTTAACTCTTAATCCTCTCCAGTGCAGAGTCAGCTAAAGGCTAATTAAATCACAGGCAGAGGAAATCAATTAATCTAAATGTAGGTTACAGGAGCATTTGTGTATCCTCCCTACAGCACACCTGAAGTTTGTAACTGCAATTCCAGGTACAGTTTTAGGTACATTTACATTTAATTTGCCTCTGGCATGAGCACCACAGAAATGAAAAGGAGAGAACAGCAGAGAAAAGGGAGATAATCAATTATTTCAAAGTATATAATATTCCATAGACTCCCAGGTGGTTTGGGTTGGAAGGGACCTTAAAGATCACCTTGTTCTGGTTTTCCTCGTATTTGAGGAGAAGGGGTTGTGGACATGCAGAGTCTTGTCACAGGTGGGATATCTCAGGTGTTGTGTTTGTATTAAAAAGGAACACAGCTTCTGTTTAAACAATTCAGAAAAGCTGTGGTGTTGAGAAATCATAAAGCAGGGATTGAACATCTTCTGTTGAGAGGATTGAAGAAGAGCTCATGTGCAGAAGGTGATTTTTAAGCTGTGTGGACTTTGCATCCCAAACTCTGAAAATTCCACTCATCAGCACAATCCAGAAACCACTGGGAAACATATTTAATATCTAAATGAATGATGTAGGTACATTGTAATGATAATAGCAAATTATATACAAGACCCCCCTGAGGCAGCCTTTTGACAGATCCTGTTCAGTTCTGACAGATAGGATTTTATTCATTAAATATTGATGTTTCTATGAGTAATAAAGAATAAATTTGCCTTCTGCCTAGCCCGTGATATTGATGAGGTTTTGCAGAGGCTCCCTGAGGGTTTCTCAGGAGTTTGCCATGTGCTGTATTTCCCTTTTCCAGAGTACATTGCCATGTACACCTACGAGAGCTCGGAGCAGGGAGACCTCACTTTCCAACAAGGTGACCTGATCCTGGTGACAAAGAAAGATGGTGACTGGTGGACGGGAACGCTGGGTGATAAATCAGGAGTTTTCCCATCTAATTATGTGAGACTCAAAGATTCTGAGGTAGAGAAATGTTTTCTTTGGGGTTGTAGTGGTAGCTGCAAGGCAGGGCATCGTAAGGGAAATAAAAATATGTTGCAGATTTCCTGACTGAGATTGGAAAGGAATAACAATGACAATAACAACAGTAGTTGCATTTTACAGCTTAATATCATAAATAACTTGGGGGATCATCCATTAAAAGAATGCCTACATTAATAGTGCAATTGGCAGTTTTGTAGACACTGGTCAGAACAGCCATGATTATTTTATTGCCCTGGTAAGTTCTTAATGACTGAGCTGGATCTTACTGCCATTATTAAAAAACCCCAAAAATCCAGAGAGTAATATTTCAGTCTATTCTATTTTTTTTCCTGTCATTTTTTGCAATCAAGGAAAACAAATTTTGCACCCAAACTTTGCTAACTACTGTATTTATTTGACAGTTTTTGACTGAATAATGGAGGTTCTGTTTCATCTCTTTTTATCTTGAAATAATTCCACAGAACATGTCCCTTTTTTTTTTTTGCTTTCTTTTTAGGCATTCTAAAGAGAGATGTTTTCTCATTCATATGGCTTAAATGGATAATTTATCTACTAGTAGGAATTAGTTTAGATTTAAGACTTGGGTACACAACTGATCTCTTGAGAAGAAGGATTCTGGTTTATATATCTAGACTAATGGGGGGTTAAAGGTAAATAAATAAAAATCAGTGGATTTTGGAGAATCTGGATGGTAATGCACAAGAACTCAGTGAAAGACTCTGCAGCACTGAGCCTGAGCAGAGTCACCCCGTAAAACCATTCCTGCTGTGGAAAAGCCAAAGGCTAAAACCTGCAGTGAAACCTGCAGCTGTAGGAAACCTTTGAAGAGGAAATCTCTGGAGTGTCAGGAAATTCCAGTAACATCCTCTGTGACAGGATTAAAAAACTTGTAGTTAGTGTTGTTTAGTGTTGCAGCCCTTGGGAGAGCTGGGATTGGGGCACTGTTGGCAAATCCTTGTGGAGAGCTCTGGTGTTTCATTGGGAGCCCCTTTTTCTCAGAGAGCTCAGTTTGGTGTTTCTGTGACCTCAGCTTGTCTGGGGCTGCACCAGCTCATTGCACTTTGCCCAAAAGTGCTCCAAATGCCCTTTTTGCTGGTGAAAATCCCACCTTCAGCTCAAATCTTGATGAGAGAGGGAGGAAAAAGCACAGAGCTGGTGGAGCCCTCACTCCTGGGATGTTGTTTCCATCCCAGGGTTCCTGTGCCTGCAGGACATGGAGCTGGCTCCAAGTGGGTAATTGGGTTTTGCTCTCCAGCCTGGTCCCAGAGCCAGTTTTTGCAGAAGATTTCACAGTCCTGGCTCTCTGGTCACTCAGATGTGCTGCTGTGCTTGGACAGCTGCCTGGGGTGGAAAATGTTCTGAAAAGAGAAATCATTTAATGTGTTCTGCACTATTGACAGGCCTAAAGAAAAGCAGGGGTGATCTTTCAGCAGCAAGGACAGAGTTTCTAGAAATGACTCAAAATCTCAATGGTTTCTACAGCAGAAGAATTTTTTTAATTTGTTCTTCTGTGCCAGGCTGTGCCCATTCACCTCAGGGTGCTAAAAGAAACCATTCCCTGTTCCTTCAGCTTATTAAAAAGGAGGGAAAGTCTTTGTTCTTCAAAGGAACAATGGCACAATGCTCCATTCTCAGGGTTTTTCTCAGGGTCAGGTGGATGGATACAGAGTGGAACAGGGTTTTATTCTGGACCCTGGTGAGAATTCCCTCTGTGGGGACAGAGCTCACAGAGGGCTTGGAAACACAACAATTTCAACACATCTCTGGTTAGAAAATTTTGCATAGAAGTTGAGAAGATAATCCCTGAATGGATCAAGGCAGGGTTTGAAGGGTCCTGCTGTACAACACAATTGGCAAGCTTGCTGGGGTTTATTAAACTGACAAAGCAAATTCTGCTGTGCTGGTCCAGGAGACTTCATCCCTGGTCACAAAATCCCCTCAGATGTTTAGTGAGTGTCCCAGGCGTGCAGGGGGAGATAGAACAGGGTCTGTCCTCGCTGCTTCCTCAGCAGAAGGAATAGGAAATGCTTCTCCATCTCCTGACTGGGCCAGAAATTGAGACCATCCTAAATGCATTATTTATGAATTTAGTTATTTATTTATGTACTGTAGGACTTCTCCATGTGTTTCTTCTGCTTTTTCACTGAGGAGCCAGAGAATCCTCAAACACAATTCAGACTCAGTCTGGTCAAGGTGATTTTGAAGTTTCTATTTTAAAATCATCTCTCTGTGTTTCACAGTAAAGATGATATCCCAGCCTGTTTGATCTGTCCCTGTGCTTCTAATCCAGCAGCATGGATGCTGACCAAGGGATATTCGGGAGGAGGGTGTTCTCTGAAGGTCCAGTCACTTGTTCTTTCCTGGGGAGGGCAGAGGGTGTTCCTCTGCCAGAAACACTTCCAGAGCAGAAGGAATTCCTGGTATCACCCCAGCAGTCCTTTGGTTCCCCCCATTTCATCCCCCTCTGTGGGGCTGTCGGGACCATCTGCCCTCATCCCCAGACCTGCACTGGGATTTGTATCTGATCCCTGTGTGGGGCTTTCCCGGGTCCCTGCTCTGTGAACACAGCTCACAGTGGTGTGGGGGAGGCTGGAAAACTGAGGATAATCAAATGAATCCAGGGAGGAGAGGAAGATTTGCTGCTCTTGTGGGGTGTAACTGTAATAATCTGACAGTGACACAGGAAGGGAGCACTGAGACATCAAGGCAAGCTGAAGATGTGTCTAATAATCGTTTTTATAGGTGACCCAAAACCCACACATGGGTTTGAATGGCCCTTTTCTCTCAGCCATTGAGCTGTTCTTTAGTTACTCCTCAGTTTAGTTTCTGCCAGAATCCCCAAGTTTTCAAAGCATCAGCTGATAGGGAGAATATGGAGGAGAAAACTGTACTTTTCCACAGGGGAGTTAGGATTCTGTGGAAACCTTCAGGTCATTTGATGTTGGCTCCAAGTTTGTAAGGAGGATCCTGAAGGTGAAGGGGTGAGGTTGAGGGAGGTGGAAATGTTGAAGGCAAGAGGACATTTGTGGTTCCCAACATTTCTGGCCACAGTACAGCTTAGATTTAAGTCTCTGTTAGCCACCTCAAACCTCTTTACTGCAGGACATAAAACTGGGAGGAAACTGCAGGAATTATTGAGGGGGCAGGAACTGATCTCAGGTTTTGCTGGATTTCTTGTGGCTGTTCAAAGGCTTTGCTTGCCAATCCCTTGGCCTGGATGCTGATGTTCATCCCTCATCTCACCCTGTCAGGATGCAGGGAGTTTGCAATCCAGCTATTTGAAGGGAGGAAAACTTTTTTTGTTGTTTTAGCTCACCTTGACAGAATTCCCATTCTATAGATACATGGATTTGCAATTCAAATGGGACAGACTTTGGAATTACAAACGGGAGAGACTTTGCTATTTGCAGCCCATGAAGGGGAATAAAAGTCTGTACTTCTGCATTAACAAATCATCCATTTGTGCTTGGTATTTATTCCCAGATTATTTATTGCCATCTAAAATATTAAGGATTCCTGTAAGAACAGAATTTCATGTGAGTTTTTGACTCCCATGCTTGTTGAGTGTGTTGAATGAAGCTTTATAAATAATTTTCATGTACTGTAGAAAGGAACCTGAGTGCTAAACTTGCATCTTGTTCTCCATTTCAAGGCTCCAGGAGCAGCTGGGAAAACGGGAAGCTTAGGGAAGAAACCTGGTGAGTCAAATATTGTGACAGCACCTTCTCTCTATTCTTAGTGTTTCATTCAATGGCAACAAAACCTTTTTCATGAAAATAAAGTCTGTTTGCTTTTGGTCATCTTGGAGTAGTTTGCACTGATGAAAACCATTATAAAATAACTGGAATAAATGCAGTTAATGAATAGTGTAACTGTAATAAAAGAATTCATCCTCTCTAATCATTCCAGCGTGTCAATCACTAAATAACATGTAGCTAGAGAATAAAATCTGCTTGTTCAAAAATCGATGTAAACTTCTGCTGGATTGCTCAGCAGAACAGTGGGAAGCCATTCCCTGTGTCCTGTCCCTCCATCCCTTGTCCCAAGTCCCTCTCCAGCTCTCCTGGAGCTCCTTTAGGCACTGGAAGGGGTTCTCAGGTCTCTTCTCAGTAATTCAAGACTTCAAAAACCACAATTTAAAAGCCCTTCATGGAATGAAGAATGGAACCCATTTCTGGGTTGTTTTATTTTAACCTTTTTTTTTTTCTGAATGCTTTTCTCTTAACTTTCTGCTTTTCTGTGACCTACAAGAGCTGAGTGTGAAACTTGTCATTTGTACTGGAACTTGTTTAACACAGTCCCCAGTAAAGCTCCTTTATGCTGCTGGGTGGGGGAGGAGGAGGATGTTGGATACCCAAAGCCTTGTAAACCACATTTTGTAGACAAAAATGAGACATTTCTTGTTCTGAGAGAGATACAAAGTGTAAGATTTTTGCTCTCCCACTGTGACCTACTGAACATTGTAACTGCTGTGGTAGCAAGGGAGGGTTTCCCGATTTTCACAAATTCCCACCATTCCTTTGTTTGTTCATTTTGTCTCCTCAGTGGCTCTGGTGTGAGGGATTAATGGGAATCTGTGGAAATCCTGCAACTGCAGGGAGCTTGCAGCCTTTCCAGCAGCAGAGCTGTGTTCCCTGCCCAACAAATCCTTGGCTTTGCCCAGGACAGACTCTGCTCCTGGTTTTTCTCTGCTTAAACCTTTCACTCTCCTGGCAGCACCTGCTGTATTTTACTTAGAAATTCCTTCTTCTACTTTCTGCTTTCACAGCTAAGAAGCCTGGAGAGGGACTTGGGACAAGGCATGGAGGGGCAGGAGCCAGGGAATGGCTTCCCAGTGCCAGAGGGCAGGGCTGGATGGGAGATTGGGCAGGAATTGTTCCCTGGGAGGGTGGGCAGGCCCTGGCACAGGGTGCCCAGAGCAGCTGGGGCTGCCCCTGGATCCCTGGCAGTGCCCAAGGCCAGGCTGGACATTGGGGCTTGGAGCAGCCTGGGACAGTGGGAGGTGTCCCTGCCATGGCAGGGGTGGGAATGGGTGGGCTTTGGGGTCCCTCCCAGCCCAGGCCATTCCATGATTCCATGAATTTGTGTGCTAATCCCAGATCCAGGTTTTAAGCACCTTTATAACTCAGCTCCAGGCCTTTCCATCACCTGCCTGGCTCTCCCTGTCCCTGCCTCTCCCTGCTGACAGATCCCAAGGGAGGTTCTGCTGTAGTTGATCCCTGTGCCATTTGCAGTGTCCTTTGAGGAGTGGATTGCTCTTCATCCCTCTGTTCCTCATCCTCCTCATGCTGCTCATTTGTATCTCAAATGCTTCTCTGATAATTTTAAAATTTTCCTAAGGGTCCTTTCCTTCTAAATTTCAAGTCAATCATTTGATCATTTCCATGTTGGTCTTCAACTCTCTTTGTATCTTCCCTGCACCAAACCTTCCCTCATTTCCCAACCTTCCAGGGTTTATGGATTCCTCTGCCTCCAGCTGCCTTTGGAATGAATCCCTAAGGGATGAGTTACTGCCCTGGGATCCCAGGGAAGGTTCAGCAGCACCAACACCCCTCCCTGTGTGTTAAATGTGTCCTCCTCACCCTGCACATGGTTTGGTGACAGGGCTAAGCCTGGCTTTGGGAGGACACCAAAATTCCTGCAGCTCCTGTCAGTTCCAATTGGATCGAAACATGGGTTAACCCTGTGAGACTTTGTGGGGAGCAAAATCATTCCCTGCCTTTCCACAGTCTCTGTAAAGGAGAGTGAACTCCACCATCTACTTTGGGAAATTCCCTGGAATTGGGAGCTCCCAGTTCCTCTGTGTCCCCTTGTGCTGGGAGGGGACCAAACAAAGCACCTGCTCAGTGAGAACCTCCAGGGAATAGAGATTCCCACATAAATCCTGTTTGCTGCATTTGGAAAACATTCCTTTTTGGGTCAGGTGGTGAAAAATTTTCTGCCAGCCCTAATTTGTGCCTCTTGGTGCAACTTCATTATCTTGTCATTGATGAGTCTCCTCTTCCTAGGGAGTCAGTCCAAAGATGTATTTATTGGAAAACACTGGATTTTAAGAGCTGTACAGTTGTTGTTGTTATTATTATTTATTTATTTATTTATTTACTTATTTACTTATTATTTATTATTCTCTATTTCAAGCATTTTTTGTCTCCTACCATAGAGCTCCTGCACCTCTGGTTTCTTATTTATTTATTCCTGTAGTACTCTGAACCTCTCATTTGTTTTACAACTACCTCATCTATTCATGGAAATACATAAATCCATGACAATTTTATGGAAAAAAACCCCCACAGTGTTGTAGCAGAATAATGATGGATAAAAAATGTTCAGGTTTTTTCAAATTAATCTTCTTTTTCTCCTCTGCTTCAACAGAAATTGCCCAAGTTATTGCCTCTTACACAGCAACGGGCCCAGAACAGCTGACTCTTGCTCCTGGCCAGTTGATTCTCATCAGAAAGAAGAATCCAGGTGGTTGGTGGGAAGGAGAGCTCCAAGTTAGTTCCTTTTTCTTTCCTAGTCAAATTCCACATCAAGAAAATTAGTTCATTTTTAGTGGTTCAAATTGCTGAATGTGTCAGTGATGAATAAATTTGCCAGCGTTGTGCAGCCCAGCAGTTCCCAACAAAGCACCTTTCCAAGGATGCACACAGCCCTTGCCATCCCTGGATTTGGGATTGGCTGGGAGGCAGGAGAGCAGCGGGAGCCATCAGCCAGGTGGGAAATCCCTGGGGTGTTTCCCTGGAGAACCCTCAGCAAGGAGGGGAGTTCAGGGCTTGGTTTGGCTGCTTTAGATCCTCCCAGGTGTTTTTAAGAGTAGAACTTGACAATTTGGTCCTGCTGAAGGAGGTTCTGTGTGGTTTGGGGGTTTTAGCAGGAGATAGGAGATGGGAAAACGCCACTGATTTATTTGTGCCGTGCAGATCTCAGACTAATTCAGTTATTTTTTCCACTTTGTGCCTGCCCATTTTGCCTTTCTTGGTGATACTTTTTTTTCTTCTTTTGTGGAGAAATCCTCTTCCAAGATTCCTTTGGGTTTTGCTCTCACTAACCTTGATGCTGTTGGTAGCTTTTAGCTTTAAAGAGTCTCCATTAAATGTATTTTAAGAGAGAAACAAAACTTCTCTGGGCAAGAGCTGCCAGAGTTCTCACTGAGCAGCTGCTGTGAGGCTCTGAAACAATCAAATTCTGGCTGTGTAAATACTCCCATGTAACTTTGAATACTTCAATGTCTTACATGTGGTTTTACAATTGGGATTTATTTCATTAGCAATCCCATTTCTGTTCTTTTTATTCTCCTGTTCCACACTTGGGGGTCAGAGTGAAGGGAAAATAAGGCAGATGTTTTAAGCATTACATTGCTGGTCTAATGTAGGATTGAGAAATATCTTAAAATAAATGATCTAAATACACTTTAGATCAAGTGTTTTCTTTTTTAATAAAGATTTAGACAGGGAAGAAAGTAGTTAAAGGATAGTTAATCCATTAGATGTTTTTTTCACCAAAGTTAACATTAATCTGTTTTTAAAAGGCAAAATTCTTCCTGCCCAAAATGCCAACCTTATTCTAACATAAACAGAGAATAAACAGTTAAAATCATTCTTGATATAGATTTAGAAATTGGGATTCAAAGTTTTGGAAGAACCTTTCTTACTGTAAGGAATTTTTATGGATTTGATTTGCAATGGACATTGGATTTGGGGAAATAACAGGATGAGGTTTCCTGCTTTGGTGACACAAGGGATTGAAGGGCTTGGATATGGTTCTGTAAAAGAAAATAGGGAATTTGGATTCTTAATCTCTGTTTAAACTGTCACAATCTGGGGATCTATTCAGATGTAATTCTTTACATCATGAACAAGCATTTCATTGGAAATATTAGTAAGATTGTATGTTAACATTACAGTATTCAACTAGTGCCACAAAAATAGCTGAGCTTTTCCTCATAAAATCCCCTTTCCTGTCCTAAGATAGCCTGTTAGTTGAAATCCTGGCTGCCTTGCCCTGCCCAAGGCTCCGGGCTGTGAGCAGCGCGGTGTCTCCGCAGGCCCGCGGGAAGAAGCGCCAGATCGGCTGGTTCCCGGCCAACTACGTGAAACTGCTGAGCCCAGGCACCAGCAAGAGCACCCCCACCGAGCTGCCCAAGGCTGCAGCACCCTCAGGTGAGCCCTGGCTGCGCCTGGGGCCCGTTCCCTGGGTCCCTGTGCCTGTGCTGCGCCCTCAGCTGGGACGGCTTGGCTGTTCCAGAGCCTCTGGGATGTTCCTGCATCCCCCAGACCATCCCATCCCTGCACTGACTGTGGGACAGGAGCTCTGGGATGTTCCTCCATCCCCCAGACCATCCCATCCTGTCACTGACTGTGGGACAGGAGCTCTGGGATGTTCCTCCATCCCCCAAACCATCCCATCCCTGCACTGACTGTGGGACAGGAGCTCTGGGATGTTCCTCCATCCCCCAAACCATCCCATCCCTGCACTGACTGTGGGACAGGAGCTCTGGGATGTTCCTCCATCCCCCAGACCATCCCATCCCTGCACTGACTGTGGGACAGGAGCTCTGGGATGTTCCTCCATCCCCCAGACCATCCCATCCCTGCACTGACTGTGGGACAGGAGCTCTGGGATGTTCCTGCATCCCCCAGACCATCCCATCCCTGCACTGACTGTGGGACAGGAGCTGGAGAGGCTCAGGAGGATCCAGGGCTGGGCATCTGGGGCTCCTCTCCTGCAGAACCCCCCCTTTGTCTTGAGGTGACGTGGGACAAACCCCCTCCATGGAGAGGGAGTGTTTCTCCTGCTTTAAGGGTTATGAAAGGGGACAGGAGCCACAGAACATGAACATTTCCACAGAATCACAGCTTGGGTTGGGCTGGAAGGGGCTTTCCAGGTCACATTCCATGACCCTGTGTTTGTGGAACTGGTGCTGGCTCACCCCTCTGATGGTTGTTACAAAGATCTGGGAAATGCCTTTTCTAAAGCCTCGTGAATTTAGGTTTAAAATGGGAACTCAGCACTGAGACACAAACTTTTACATGGAAACATGATGAGGTTTTTTTATATTTTTTTGAAATTCTTTCAGTTTTGACAATCTGTGACTTTCCCCACATGCTGAATTTTACAGAATAAACTTTTTCAGCACTTTCTGCATTGGCTGCAGAACATCAAAATCTTAATTAAACTGTAATGTAAAAAAAGAGAGAGAAACTGTTTGGCAAATTGAAATAAGTTGCTGGCTCATTGCAGGGATGAAAATAAAAGCAAATTTTAGGATTAATCCACTGGAGAGAACCTGCCAGCAAGGCTCATTAATAGAAGTCTGGTGGGAAAAACCAGAAGCCCTGTGGCCTGGCAAAGAGAAAACAGCAGAGAAATAGAGGGGATTGTTTATTTAACTAAACAGTCCTGCTGCTTTAGAGAATTCAGGAAAGTGCTTTGTCAGAAGTGATCAGAACCAGCTGTATTCTGAGATTGGATGAGTTCCACTGCAAGGAAATAGAAAATCCGCTGCTGGAACCAGTCCTGGGGTGCCAGAAGGGCAGCCTGGATGGCTTGGGATGCTTTTTGTCCAGTTCTGTTAATTATCTCTCATATTTTCCAAGATTTTTGTGTTCTGAAAACCTCAGTGGGACAACAAGGACATCACCATTGGCTTTCTTTTGGATTATGCAGCTTCCAATAGTGGAAGTTCACATGTGTCCCAGATCTTCCTGTCCATTGACCAGTCCTGGTGGGGGTTCCAGGCCAGGCTGGAGCAGCCTGGGACAGTGGAAGGTGTCCCTGTCCATGGCGGGGGGGGGGGGCTGGATGAGTTTTAAGGTCCCTCTCAACCCAAACCCTGCTGGGATTCCATGGAACTCTTTGGGATTTTTAAACCCTTGGAGTCAGTTTGGGTGGGGCTGAGCTGAGGCCCAGGGTGGGCACAGCAGGGGCAGGGTGGGCTCAGGTCACTGCAGGGTCCTGGGGCTGCCCTGAGCCATGGGCAGTGTCCAGAGGTGACCTCTGCATGTGGGCAGGCTCAGGCTGGAGAGCAGGGAAAGGTTCTTCCCCCAGAGGCTGCTGGGCACTGCCCAGGCTCCCCAGGGAATGGGCACGGCCCCGAGGCTGCCAGAGCTCCAGGAGCGTTTGGACAGCGCTGCCAGGGATGCCCAGGCTGGGATTGCTGGGGGGTCTGGGCTGGGCTGGATCAGAGATCCCTGTGGGTCCTGCCCAGCAGGATGCCCCGTGCTGGGGTGGCTGCAGCCCCCAGGTGACCCCTGTCCCTTGCAGTGTGCCAGGTGATCGGGATGTACGACTACAGCGCCCAGAACGACGACGAGCTGGCCTTCAACAAGGGCCAGATCATCAACGTGCTCAACAGGGAGGACCCCGACTGGTGGAAGGGGGAGGTCAACGGCCACGTGGGGCTCTTCCCGTCCAACTACGTGAAGCTGACCACGGACACGGACCCGAGCCAGCAGTGTGAGTGTCCCGCGGGCGCGGCGGCTCTCAGGTGGAACATGCAGCATTGCCGGGCCCCGCGCTGCCCCTCGGGGCCCCGGGCCCAGTCTCTTTGAAGACCTTCTGTCCCCCCGTTCTGTTTGGTTGGTTTCGTTCCCATCCCCGTAGCACGTCCCCTCCCCACCCCCCCCCGATCATTTTTGCTCCATGCCTTGCCATGCCTGCCTCATTTCCCTAGCTTGAATTTGCTCATTGTTTTGTTTTGCTTATGTGTTGTTTTCCTCCTTTTTCTAGGAATCATATGTTGTCCATCCCCCACTCAGGCTTGAAAGTCCTCAAAGAGACCCACTATCCCATAGCAGTGCCCAGAGGGATGATGGGAGATGCAGCCTTGATCATGTGGCTTCCAGCATGATCATCTACTGCCTTCTGAGTCAAGAACACACTGCACAGCAGTTTTACCTCATTTGACATTTAGTTGCATGGAATCGCAATGGTTGAGTTAATTACCGACAAAATTAAACTGATTCAAACAAAACAAAACAAAACCACACACACAAAAAATAAAAATCAGAGGATAGTGGGTCCTTTTGTGGCTTTCAGAGTTACCAAACTAATTTTTCCACCTTCGCACAGGTGCTTTCAGTAGTTTTAAAAATTATTTTTTAAAAGATATATTTTAGCCTTTCAAAGGAAAAAGTATAAATTAAATTTCTTCATTGCAATTTTGTTTGTGCAAAAAGACCCACTATCAAGGAATGCTGCATGTGCTATTAAAATTGTTCCAAATGTCCATGAATTGGAGACTTTATGTATCTTTCTTTTTAATTGTTCACTTGTCCAGTGTTGTCAATATGTCTTTTTTTTTATTATTTTAATTTTCTTTTTTTTTTTTTTTTTTTTAAATTACAAAAGAGCAGAAGGAGTTAAAATCAGTTTAAGGAAGTTTAAATGTGCCCAGTCCCAGGTATTTTGTTGTAGTTACTGTACTGTTTGTATCAGGTGTTGTTGTTGAGTGTGTAACCCATTGTGGAGAGGAGAAATGCCCTCCTCCCGTGCCAGAGACAAACCTGGAGTGATGTTTTACCCAGCTCTGTTCATTTGATTTTGCACATTACTTGTAGCTGCAAACAGTTAGCAAAGAGCCTGGCTTGTGTCGTGTCCCCCGGTTTGTCGCATTCCCGGGTCAGAAATGGGTGGAATGTTCCCTGCTGGGGGGGCAGAATTCCCCCCGTGCTTCCCACCTCGGGCACGGGCACTTGGATTTCTCAGTTGTGCTTTCTGTGGAACAACACGTTCTGAACGAGTCATTTTCCTGACAAGAAAGAATGTATAGAACTATCTCCCTGCAATTAATTTCCAATGTTTACATTTTTTTAAACTAGACTGTGGAATTTATACAAATTAATATGAAATGGAGCTTTTGGTGGAGTTGTAGCTGTGCTGTAGCCAAGCCATGTCTGTCTTTGCAGCCTTAGTTCCCGGCTCTTGCTGAAATGCTGGTGCTGGCAGTGCCCTCCTCCCAATGCCTCAAGCACAACAGAGCCCTCCTACTAACGATTTACCACTGAGTTACGTCCTGGTTTATGTGTCTCACTCTCCCATAGCTCCTGCTGGCAGCCTGTAGCATTCCCAGCCCAGCTCCCCGCTCCCAACCCGTCCTGCGGTGCAAAGGACAAGTGAAGCTCCTTATTCAATTGCACTTCAGTATTTCATCACTATGAATGTAAATTATATAAATATATAAAAACCTGCAGCTTTAACAACTGTAATACAGCCTTTCCAATTAGTTCCATGTATAGAGAATTAAATCCTTCGTACAAAAGAGGCCGACACGTGTTTGTTGTCTCGTTGCTGGGTCACACCGAGCTCGCCACGGGCCCTGAGAGCACCGAGGGATTTGCCACCAGCACAGCCTGGAGCCCTTTTTCCCTCACAGTGACACCTGCCTGGGTTCTTGGAACATTATTTCAATGTGATTATTTAGATTCATCATGGTTATCTGCAGCCTTTTGCCCCTCTGGCTCGGGGGGGATTGCTGGGGTGTCCTTGGACTCCTGGTGGGTCCCTTCCGGCTCAGGATGTTCTGTGATTCTCTGAGTCCCTATCCAGGGTTTCTACATGGTGCAAATCAGTTGATTTTGGTTTTTATAATAGATAAATTAAATATTCTTTCTTGGCTTGCCATGGCTTTACCTGGATTTGGGATGTGTATTATGCCAGAAGCTGGAGTCTGAAAATATGCACAGATGCTCAGATTTTCCTTCTTTTTAGGACAGTATTTAAATAGTAATACATCTTTCATTTCTACTATAAAAAAAAAAAATTCTTCTCCATCATGGCCACTTGCTGACAACTGCAGAAATGGAACAGCACATCCCACTTGTGATTTTCAGTGCTTGGCTTTCAGAGTGGGTGGAGCCAGATTTCACTCCACTCTGTCAATATTTCATGCATTAACTGCTATTTGAACGAGAGGATCTCTCTCTTTTCCCATCCTGAGCTGCTGGGTTGAAAACTGATTTGACTAAAAGCATTGGCCCGTAGGGACGTTGTGGGTCCTGTGACTTCAGGCCAGAACTGCATATTGAATCTGTAGTGAAATATTTACAATTCTTCAGCTGTAGGGGATTCAGGTACTGCTTTTTCCTTTCTCTTTACATCAAGTGAGAAGAAAAATAAAGCTCCTACAGTGACCTTCAGGGTGCAGGTTCTCTAACCTGGGTTTTCCAAGAGCTGAGACTGGAGCCTTTCAAAATCACTGAGTCCTAAAAGCTCCTGGGGGCAGCTTTGCAGTGACATGGGAGGACCAGTCTGGAGCTGTCCCTCTGTAACTCACAGGGAATCCCAGGATCCCTGAGGCTGGAAAAGCCCTCCCAGCCCAGCCAGGCCCAGCTGTGCCCGATGCCCACCTTGTCCCCAGCCCAGAGCACTGAGTGCCACCTCCAGCCCTTCCTGGGACACCTCCAGGGATGGGCACTCCAAACCTCCCTGGGCAGCTCTTGCCAAGGCCTGACCTCCCTTTCCATGGGGAAATTCCTGCTGGTGTCCAACCTGAACACACATGAGGCACTGGTTGTGCCAGGAGCAAAATAACCTCATTTACAGAGTCCCAGACAAAGACACTCCCTTGTGGCTTAAGTGACAGACATTGTTGAAATCCCTGTAATGTTTATTTCCTCCATGACTGGAGTCCCTAAGGGTGCTCTGATAGCTGGGCAGGGAATGTTTCATCCTCCTCCTCCTCAGGGATTCTCCTTGAGCTGCAGGGAACAAGGCATTGCAGTGACCGCTCTACTGCATTTGTCTTTGATATAAACAAATATAAATACATATATATGAGATGGGAAGGATGGCAGTGATTGCCTGGAGAAGCTGTGGCTGCCCCTGGATCCCTGGCAGTGCCCAAGGCCAGGCTGGACATTGGGGCTTGGAGCAGCCTGGGACAGTGGGAGGTGTCCCTGCCATGGCAGGAGTGGCACTGGATGATCCTAAAAATCCCTTCCCACCCAAATCGTCCTGGGATTCTGTGAACTGGTTCTTCATATTCACTGCCCTGTGCCAAGCACCTTCTCCCATTGCACAGGAATTGTCACATGAGGGATGGAGAGGAGACTGGAATTCCAGACACTCCCAGCAGTGCTGGATTTTATTCTTCACTGTTTTTCCTGTTTATGGGAATTCCCTCTGTATTCAACTGCTGACAAAGAATTCCCATGGATGTTCTTTCAGGGAATTTGTTCCTTTCAATACTTGAAATCCGTCCAAGACAACTCCAAGTCTGAAACAGGGCTTTATCAAGAACATTTTGATTTATATTCAGGATCAGTTTTATTTAAACCTCAATTCTTTTGGAGCTTTAGTGGCTTCACTTTGTGTCCCCATGAGCTCACTGAACACATTTTATTCCCATAACCAAAATAACTGAAATTCTGGTTTTGTCCTCTGGCTCTAAAGCACTTTTTAGTTCTTTGTGGTTATTGACTCCAGCTATTTAACTTGTTAAACAGCAACTTCTGTGCAATAAATTCAGATGACAAATGGCTTCTTTTTAACTTTATTTTAGACAACTTCAGTAAATTCAGGGACAGTATACCTCAAATATTATTGCCTCAGTTGAATTGACACAGACAACAGGATAACAAACTCCTCCTTAGCCAAACACGGTGCTGAGATGACCTTTGGGTTCCAGATCCTGAGGGAAGGGTTTCAGGAGGTTGTGCTGGTGGAGTTAAAATTGAAAATTGTTTTTACCAAGACTTCACTGCCCACCTGGAAACTTTAATGGGCAAAGCACTTAATTTGAGCTGGAAGGGACCCACAGGATCACTGATCCAGCCCCTGGCCCTGCCCAGACCCCCCAGCAATCCCAGCCTGGGCATCCCTGGCAGCGCTGTCCAAACGCTCCTGGAGCTCTGGCAGCCTCGGGGCCGTGCCCATTCCCTGGGGAGCCTGGGCAGTGCCCAGCAGCCTCTGGGGGAAGAACCTTTCCCTGCTCTCCAGCCTGAGCCTGCCCTGGCCCAGCTCCAGCCGCTCCCTGGGTGCTGTCCCTGTCCCAGGAGCAGAGATCGGAGCTGCCCAGCTCTGCCATATGGAAGTGAAGAAATAATAAAATGTTTGATAAAAGGTTGGAACATTTAAAATACTGCATTTGGTTCCCATATTCCTGGTTCCAAGTGAAATGCCTGCACAGCCCCTTTATTTGTGGAATACCCTGTAAAATGGGGCTGTGCAGTTCCTTCCGCTTGGATCCACGGCTGCTGCTCTTGACTCTGCTCCTTCTGTGCCCTGAGTGCCCAGGGGCTCAGACCAGTCCTGGGTCACAACTCAGAGGTGAGATTTAGTTTCCTGATGCGTTTTAAACCATTCTAGGGCTTGGTTAACTCTGTGATTTACATTTTTAGATGCATTCTTGCCTTCACATGTAGGATTTTATTCTCCTCAAGCAGCCTCTGGAAAGGGATTGCTAAAATCACTGATTCATGGAATGGTTGGGGTTGGAACCACCACCAGTGAACCACATCCTCAAGTGCCACATCCACACCTTTTTTGAACACTTCTAGAGAGGGCAATTCCTCCACTAAATAATGCTTCAAGTTTTGCAAGTGGGACTGCCCAGGCTCATTTCCAGGTCCTTCCGTGCACCTCGGAGGGAAGTGCTCTGCTCTAACAGGAAATGGGTACACTGGTCTGGTTGAGAAATTCCAAACGTGCTGAAATCATTGAAAATAGCTGAGAAATGGGATTTGGCATCTGATGCTTGAGATGGAGAGCTTTGTTTGATCCCAGACAATGTCCTCAGCAAAAGCCTGGGATGGTCTCTCAGTGGAGAGTCCATCCCACAAGGTTTAAGGGGAATTGGTTGCAGCTGAAACAGGTGATAAGAAGGTTGAATGTTGAAATGCTGTGATTTAAATAACTCAGCCCTGGCTGTGGCCAGTTCTGGGTCCTCACTGCAATAGAAACCTTGAGGGGCTGGAGCGTGTCCAGGACAGGGGAAGGGGCTGGAGCCCCAGGAGCGGCTGAGGGAGCTGGGAAAGGGGCTCAGGCTGGAGCAAAGGAGGCTCAGGGGGGACCTTGTGGCTCTGCACAAGTCCCTGACAGGAGGGGGCAGCCGGGGGGGTCGGGCTCTGCTGCCAGGGAACAGGGACAGGAGGAGAGGGAACGGCCTCAGGCTGGGCCAGGGGAGGCTCAGGGTGGACAGCAGCAGGAATTTCCCCATGGAAAGGGAGCTCAGGCCTTGGAGAGAGCTGCCCAGGGAGGTTTGGAGTGCCCATCCCTGGAGGTGTCCCAGGAAGGGCTGGAGGTGGCACTCAGTGCTCTGGACTGGGGACAAGGTGGGCATCGGGCACAGCTGGGCCTGGATGGGCTGGGAGGGCTTTTCCAGCCTCAGGGATGCTGGGATTCCATGCATGATTTACCTGAGTGAAGGGCTGCTCTCCTGGTGTGCTGTTCCCTTCTCCTTAAGAATTTGGAGGGAAACTGTGACATCATTTTTGCCTGCTCCTGGTTCCCTCTATCAGGACAGATTCCTGTCTCCTGTGACCTTTTCACTACAGACTGGGCCAGCACGAGGCTTACAGGGAAATCTGGCAGTGGCACTGGTTAGAAAACCTCCCCAATGAAAAGGAATCAGCAGCTGTGCCCATGAATGTCAATAAGTGATTTCCAAAACAGAACCTCTCTTCCCAAAAAGCAGCATCTTGTTTTAGGCTTAATGTTTATCTTGGGAGACCCAGATCTTCAGGGCTGACTTTGTAAGGAAGAGGAACAATATCTTTACTCTAAAGTGATTTTTTGCATTTCTAGAGCCCTTTAATCTGCAGGGACTGTGGTGATGGGAGGTCAAGGCACAGATTTGTAGTTACAGCATTTGTCTGTTGGTTCTCCAAGTCCAGCCTGAGGAGCAGAATTCATGGATTCACACTCCTGAGAACAAACCAAGTTAATTATTGTCATTTCCCCATCCTTTCCTGGCTTTACTGGATTGAAGCAAAGAATTGCCCAGAGCAGCTGGGGCTGCCTGCCCCTGGATCCCTGGCAGTGCCCAAGGCCAGGCTGGACATTGGGGCTTGGAGCAGCCTGGCACAGTGGGAGGTGTCCCTGCCATGGCAGGGGTGGTGCTGGATGGGCTTTAGGATCCCTCCCAACCCAAACATTCCATGATTCTGTGATCAGTGGAATTCAGTTCACCAATACTCTTTGGCATCCATGAAAAACAAGCCAGGCATTTCCACCTGGAAAGAAACCCAGTTTTAATTCGGTGTTTTTAATATAAAGACAAGAAAATCTTTGTACCTGTGCACCTCACAAAGAAAACCCCATACCAGAAAAGTCTCTCCTGCATGTTCTGCTCAGATTTGGGCTTCTTTCCCAAATATTTCATACCCAAAAGCAGAGTGTTTATCATGGTTCAGAGCAGCCCATTCAGACCCCAGCTGGCTGCCAAGGGAGCCACTAAAATGGTTCATTATTCAAAATGTCAGTGCTTCCTCCAAGGGGTTGGGGGTTGGAAATCACCTTCAGACCAAGGTTGTCACATCTTTGAACAGGAGCTTCCCCAGGGAGAAGTAATTAAACACTTGGTTCACTTCTAATGAAGCATTGGGAGAACTGGGCCTGTTTCTCAGACCTCTGGTTTACTTGGTACCAAAGAAACAGCTCTGAAATCAGGCATTTATTCAACAGAAAGGAAACTTCTGGCTTTTGAGAGGGCCCAAAAATTCATTGTTTTGGCATAAAGTTGATATTTCTCCAAATCTGCTTCTTATTCCAAGCAAAGTTTCAGCTGCACTTTGTAAAGGGCTGTGACATCCCGTGTCTCAAGGGAGCCTTATCAATGTGCCTCTGCTTCCAACCTGATCCCAGCTTCCAACCTGATCCCAGCTTCCAACCTGATCCCTTCCCAGCTTCAGAGTCAGAAACAGCCTTGACTGTCTGTATCTCCCTTTCTGGCTTTGTTCCATTTGGTTTTGTTTGGGTTTTGGTTGGTTTTGGTTTTTTGGTGGTTTTTTTTGTGGTTTTTTTTTTTTTGTTTTGTTTTGTTTTTTGTTTTTTTGTTATTTTAAAGTCAAATCCATCATTCCCCTTTCAGGAGCCCAGATCAGTTAAAGCAGCAGTTGCTGGTATTCCATGGAAATAATGGTGATACACCTGGACCTTTCCAGTAGCATTGTCTGAGCTCCATTCAGGAAGCTAGAAATGCAGGAAATACTCCCTAAGTACTGACTTTATATGCAGAGAGTTGAAAGAGTTACCTGGGGCCTGATGTTTCCATGAGGACAGTTTGTTTCCATGGGAAATATACTGGATTTGCTGAGGGGTGAGGGAAAGAATTCAACTGGGGAGTTTTGGTTGTGTGAAAATAGTTGAAAATAGATAATTTTCAGAGCCAAACGTTTTCCACCTGTTTGAAATGAACTTTGCTTTTTGAAATGCATTGTATTTCATGCAGAGAAGTAGCAAAAACTGGAAGAAAACATTCTGTGTTCCTGTCTCAGAAGAACTTAATTAGGCTCAGCTGAAAAAATAATGGCCTGCAGAAGAAAGGATGGAATTAATGTTCTGTCTAATTCAGAGTAGAAAACAAAAAGTGAGATTGTGGAATTGATAGAAAAATCCTCCCATCTACAGGGGAGGATCAAGGGAGGTTTGCAACAATGAAAGGACAAAACTGATGGAAGATGAACTCTTAGTGACAACCTTTTCCTGGGCTTTTAAACATAAAGGAGAATAAAATCCACCCCTTTGGCTTGGCCCAGAAATCAGTGAAACTGGGGATCTCCAGTGACCTTTGTGTATCCTGGCTCGAGCCCTTCAAATATTTAGGAGCAGTTTTTAACTGAAATGTGAAGAAGTAAAGAGGCCCTGCAGGCCCTTCTTGAGCAGGATCTCTTTGACCAGAAGGGTAAAGGTGAACCTTGGATTTAGGCCATCCATCATCTGAGGGAATCATTCCAAAGTGTCCCTCGGAGCGTTAGGGTCACTGCAGCTCTTCCCTAACTCCCTTTGGGGTGTCTCTGCATTTTCCTCACACCACATGAAGTCTTTTCCCCTCTTTTTCATTGCCAGCCATCCATGTGGGATTGGAATGACACAACCCGAGGGGTCGGGGACCTCCAGAGTGAGGTTGGGAATGGGCAGGCAGGGTGAGGGGGGCTTTTAAGCTTGGCCACCAGGGAAGAGTTCACACTCAGGGATGGCCTTTGTTTTAATAAATAAAATAAAGGTGTTAAATGGAATGTTTAGAGTCACTGTGAGGTGAAGCTTCGCTGGGACTGTGCCATGTGAACAATAATGAAGTGACCGAACAGGCAGCAGTTCCTGTTCACTCAGTGCTGCTGTAGCTGCCACAGGCCTGAATCCCTCTGCAAACAGCTGTGAGTAAAGCCCAGGGTGCTGTTGTGTTTTGCAGGGTGTGCAGACCTGCACCTCCTGGACATGCTGACACCCACGGAGAGGAAGAGGCAGGGCTACATCCACGAGCTCATCGTCACCGAGGAGAACTACGTCAATGACCTGCAGCTGGTGACAGAGGTGAGGCAGCTCTGCGGGCTTGGGCCACTCTTGGCCCTCAACCAATTCAGTCCTTGCACTGTGCAGTTATTGCATTTCCCTGCTGGCTCTGCCTCCCTTGGGGGCTCTCTGTCCAATCCTCATTTGTGTGTGTTTATACAGATGCAGCTGTGGGGGAGTGTGGGTGGGTGCAAACCGTGTCAGTCCCTTGTGTTACCATCAGCAAAATGCTGATGTTTGAAGTAACATTTTAGCAAAGGTTTGCTCCTCACTCTCAGTGTTTATTTCTCATGTACAAGTTCTGAAACTTAATCAAATTCTCTTAAATGAAGCACATTTTCCATGCTTGCAGTGGGGCTCAGTTATCACTTCCTGTGATTGGCTTTAGAGGTAGAAAAAAGAGGAATTAGTACAGACAACTATGGACAATTCGTTTGACAGAGAAGCAAAGCCCTTTTCTGAAGAAGAGTTCAAGATATACGAACCTGAGACACTCAGAGAAATCAGAACTTCCATAAAAGAGTCCAAAGGAAAACCTATTTTCAGCTGCATTATCAAAGGAATTCTGGAGTCTTTTGCAGGAGACTTCTGGCTAAAATTCCCAGGTTTCAAACAGATTATCCAGATCAGAATTAACACCACCACCCCTACAAATTCAGAGTATTCCCTGTTAAAGCCCCTCGTAGCTGAGGGTCTCCTTATCCCACCCATTCCAGGGAACATGATGGCTGTCTGGGACAGGGAGTGTGCTGGAAGTGTCTGTACTTACCCTGTATGCTCTAAATGGCCTCATTTCTGCCTCCCCAGATCTTCCAGAAACCGCTGATGGAATCTGAGCTGGTCACAGAAAAAGAAGTTGCCATGATTTTTGTTAACTGGAAGGAGCTGATTATGTGCAATATAAAACTACTGAAGTAAGTTGGTTTTTCCCCCCATACTTAACAAAAACAGAATCCTGGGCCTCTCCCCCTGCTTCTCCTTTTAGCTGCATGAAAATATTTGCCACTTACACAAATCCTAACCGGAAAGGCCACGTGTTTCTCCTTGTGGGAAAAAGCAAACCGTGGACAGCGTTTGCTGTGAGTTGTTGAGAAGAACCCAGCAGTTCTCTGCCATTTGCACTCACTTTGTTCCTGTGCTCCAGAAGGCAAATCCTCCTCTCCCCTGAAGAGCAGGACTTGCCAAGGCTTCCCACAGGACAGGAGTTGCCCTGCCTCTGTCCCAGTGCAGCCCCAGCCACAGTCCTGCTGTCTGTGAGTGCAAACCAAGGCACAAGAACCTCCCTCATGCCAAGCTGGCCGGGGCATTGCCATAATGAGTGTGGGCTGGGACCTGGCTGTGCTGAACAGAGCCTGCTTCCCAAAGGATTCGTGCCCGGAGCACCCTTCTCCAAAGGCTCCCAGCGCTGCTGCCCCAACTCACTGCCAGGGAAACTGAGTGAGGGGAGGGTTAAACCCTCACCTTGATAAGCAAGAGCATTAATAAAGTTCTTTTCTTTCCCTACTGAGCTGCTAATTTTCACTGAACCTACAGGGATTTTACAGCTTTGCAGTATCCCCTTTTTTTTTGTAAAATGTATTTGAAAATGGCTCACAAGTTGAAAAGTTGTGGTGGTGACAGGACAAATGACAATGAACCTTTCCTTAGGAAACCAGGTGCAAACTTGGGAGTAGCTTTGAGGTCGAAGTGATGGGGGTTTTCCCTCCCTCCCTCACACATCAGTGACTCTCTTTCTAAACTAATAGAAGAGGAAATTACCTTTTTCTATCACCTCTGATCTGACATTGCATTAATTTCAAACAGCAGCTGGGTGACCACGAGAGGGAAAGGTGTTGGCTGAGGGTGCAGCCTTGGTTATTGCATCCTTGTAGTAAATCTTGTGGCTGATGTATTTATCATTCTCTGGGTTTCAATAATGAATAAGAACCCACCCCTTTATTCCATAACTGAGGAGTGGCTCTTTGTCCAACCCCCGTGCCCTGCTCCTGCTCAGGGCCCTGCGCGTGCGGAAGAAGATGTCCGGGGAGAAGATGCCGGTGAAGATGATCGGGGACATCCTGACGGCCCAGCTGCCCCACATGCAGCCCTACATCAGGTTCTGCAGCTGCCAGCTCAACGGGGCCGCCCTCATCCAGCAGAAGACGGATGAAGTGCCCGAGTTCAAGGAGTTTGTCAAGGTAAGAGAAGCGGCAACCCCTGGGAATTCTGTGCATCTTTTCACTTGGCCCATCTGCTGCATACGAGGCCCCACCTCGAGGGCTGTGTCCACTCCCCGGCCACTCACTTGAAAAAGGACCTGGAGGGGCTGGAGCATGTCCAGGGCAGGGAAGGGAGCTGGGAAGGGGCTGGAGCCCCAGGAGCAGCTGAGGGAGCTGGGAAAGGGGCTCAGGCTGGAGCAAAGGAGGCTCAGGGGGGACCTCACTGCTCCCCACAAGTCCCTGCCAGGAGGGGCAGTGAGGGGGGGTCGGGCTCTGCTGCCGTGTCCCAAGGGAAAGGAGTAGAGGAAATGGCCTCAAATGGCACCAGGGGAGGCTCAGGTTGGAGATTGGAAACAATTTTTCCCTGCCAGAGTGGTGAGGCCTTGGGATGAGCTGCCCAGGGAGTGGTGCAGTCACTGTCTCTGGGAGTGCTCAGGAGGAGTCTGGATGTGGCCCTTGGGGACAGGCTTTGGGGTGCTGCTGCTGCTGCTGGGGTGGCACTGGGTGATCCTGGAGGGCTCTTCCAGCCCTGATGATTCTGGGATTCTTGTCCAGACAAGGCAGGTGAAGAAGTGTTGTAAAAACCACAAGGAATTCTCCTCCTGATGTTGTGATCTCAGAGCAGATTTAGCTGAGGATTGGTGCTCATTTATTGCCTTCCCTTTTCCTTTCTTGGAGGAGCTCATTTTTCAGGGTTTGAACCACCTGACTAACCAGATTTTACCTCTCTAATGTTTCAGAGGTTAGCAATGGATCCTCGCTGTAAAGGAATGCCACTATCAAGTTTTCTACTAAAGCCTATGCAACGGGTAACCAGATACCCACTAATAATTAAAAATGTACGTTCCTTTGCACATGTGATGGGTTTGGTGCTGCTTTGCTTATACCTTAATTACAAGGTTGTTTCTTTATTTGTGTCCGGCTTTGTCACTGTGAGATTTCTGATGTGCTGGGGAATGTGGGGTGTCCTTTAATACTCGATTCCAGTATAGAAAGTGGGATAATTCCTCAGGCTTTAGCAAAACAACTTGGTGTTTCTATTAAAAAAGGACATGAAACTTGCACCCAAAGAACCAGAAGGCAGCGAGTGCTGAATGAAAACTTAGAATTCAGAGAACAGAAGCAACAAGTCAACCTTGTGCTCATATTTGGCTTTCCCCACAGTGCCATTCCCGCCCCACAGGCTGGGAGGTGATGCTGAGCCTGGATTGCTGCCGGTTCCCCCCCTTCCCTGTGCAGCTGATGGTGCTGGAGAACTTCCAGCCCTTTCCTAACTTCCATTTGGTGCTTAACATTTCCCATCCCAAATGATGCCATGGAACTTGGCCCAAGGCTTTCACAGGGAATTACAAACTGGATGTTGGCATTTCAGGGATTCCTGCAGCAGTCGTGGCTGTGCTTCTGTATTTGGCTGCAATGTGTGTGCTTCTGTCAGAGGAGCCAGCAGTGTCCTGGTGCAAAGGCTGTGCAGGCAGGCCTGCAATCCAGCTGTTCCCACAAAGTGTTTGTCTCCCATTTTTCATGTCTTTCAAGGAGGAAAATGAATGTGGGACATATTGGCTGGAAATAAAGCCCTAGAATGGAAGTGTGGGGCTGAGAGAGCGAATGCAGCTGAGCTGTGGTGACAGAAGCCTCGTGCTGGGTTTCTTTGTGTGCAGATAATAGAGAACACCCCCGAGAACCACCCTGACCACAGCCACCTGAAGCACGCCCTGGAGAAGGCGGAGGAGCTGTGCTCGCAGGTGAACGAGGGCGTGCGGGAGAAGGAGAACTCGGACAGGCTGGAGTGGATCCAGGCCCACGTGCAGTGCGAGGGCCTCTCCGAGGTAACGGGGACTCGCTCGGGACCGGCCACGGCTCGCTCATGGCACCGCAGCACAGGGCACACGGGCACCAGTCAACCCCACAGTCCCACTCCCTGCTCCCACCTGTCCTCGGCTCCCTTCCCTCCTGCACGTCATCCTGGTTGCTGCTCGTGTTCCTGCCCCCCCGGGGTAAATCCTGCTTGGTTGCCTGGCTCCGGACCAGTCCCGGGTTCAATGCTGCAATTTGTAACCACAGCTTCCCAGTTTCCCAGTTCTTTATGGTACAGTGGTTACGGGACTGCTGTATCCCACCCCAAAGCTGCACCTGACCACTTTGGAGTGCTTTAAAAACCAAATATTTAGAAATATTTTCTGTGATAAAGCTTTGTATACAATTGAAAACTCAAGAATACTGCTCAAGTCTCTGGAGACTTTACAGAGAGAATCCCTGCCTCCCATTCCATGTTATTTTTTATGGTTACGTGATAAGTTTCTAGAAATATTGTGTTTGTATGTCCTGCAAAAGGAGGGAGGATATTCTGATGGCCTTCCTGTTGTTGGTGGAGGTAACAGAGGCAGACAGATCACAACTTGATTTTCAGTGTTTTCGGTTCTAAAAGGTAAAAAAATAACAAGTACTGGTTGGTTCATAAAGTAGAAAAATTGCATTTCACCTCAGGAAGTCTGACTGTCCTGGGAGAAGGATGTGTGTGACAATGTCAGCACAGTCAGCTGTCTGCCAGCCACTGCCTGAAGGAAAGGGGCTGCTTTTATCTTCTGTAGGTACTGCCTGGCCCCAGAACAGCAAATCCATACCCTGAAAGAGCCCGTGGTGCTTGCTGCCACTGCAACACCAGCAGCAGCCTCCAGCCCGTGGCAGGGAACAACCCAGCCTCTCCCTGTTGTCTGTCTGAGGGGTTTCCAGCCTGCCAAAGGAGCCACTCCAGATCCAGCTGCCCAGGGTGGTGAGAGCTGGGCCATTCCCTGGTGAAAATAAACCTGAAAATGGCACTTTAGGCAAGGGCAAGACTCTGCTCATGCCTAACAAGCCCCGGCTGAATCTGGGATTGTGCCAGTCCCAGTGGTCAGCAGCTCTAACTTGGGGTATTGTGGCCATCTGGAATCCTTTGGGGTATTTCAAGGGGTAAAATTCAAACACAATTCAGAATCCATCCCTTAAGGAAGCTCAGCCTGTGGAGAGGCCGTTTGCAGAGCTGCTGCTAATCCAGGACAGGTCCCCGTGGCCCAGTCCCACTCCTGGAGGTGCATGTGCGTGGCAAGGGGGCACAGATGCTTTTGGCTTCCCCCTGCCTGCCCAGCCGTGCCCCTGTGACTGATGGGCTGCCTTCAAGGGGACTCTCACGGAGCCTTCTGTGACTTGCACCGCTTGTCATGCTCGAGGCATCGCTCGTCATCCCTGTGACACAGACTGGAACCAGGACTCAAAACTGTATTTGGTCTCTTGCAGGGCAGCCCCGATTGTTTCACTTTATACAGTGCGTTGTTGTTCTTCTTCTACTTTTCGCAGCAACTCGTTTTTAATTCAGTTACAAACTGCTTGGGACCACGCAAGTTCCTGCACAGTGGGAAGCTCTATAAAGCCAAGAGTAATAAGGAGCTGTATGGTTTTCTCTTCAACGACTTCCTCCTCCTCACTCAGATCATAAAACCTCTCGGCTCTTCCGGCACAGACAAGGTCTTCAGCCCCAAGTCCAACCTGCAATACAAAATGTACAAGACTGTAAGTGCTGCTGCGACACGGGGATGGGGACAGGGCTCAGTAGCTCCATGCTGGGGGCGTGGGCAAGAGCCTTCCTAGAGAAGAGGTTGGAAAGCTTTGGGGTTCAGGGACTGATGGCAGGAAAGGTGGCTGTGTGCTCCAGTGAGATAAGAAAAGATGCTTTTGAAGTTTTGCTTGAATGAAACTCTTCCATGAGGGCTCGTGCGCTTGAGGCAGCGGAGGGAGAGCGGCGTTCGCTGCTCTCAGGGAGAAGGAGACAATGCTGTGCTTGGCTGTGCTTGGCTGTGCTTGGCTCTCTCCAGGAGTGTTTCCAGGCTCTGCAGGCACCTCTATCTCTGTCAACTTTTAAAATTTTCTGAAGAAAGATGGGAGGCAGAAGAGGGGAGATACTTGGGGCATGCAATAAACCTGCTGTGAGCTGATGTGTGCTGAATGCCCCCATTCAGACTCTGCAGTACAATTCCAGCTTTGCTGATGTTTTACAGCCCATTTTCCTAAATGAGGTACTGGTAAAATTACCCACAGACCCTTCTGGAGATGAGCCCATCTTCCACATCTCCCACATTGACAGAGTCTATACACTCCGGGCCGAAAGCATTAATGAAAGGTAAGTGCCTTCATGAGCCCTTGAAAACTTTGGTGCAAAGGTAGGATGGGAATGGTTATGATGGAAACTTGCAGAGCAGTCTCCAAGCTGGTCATTTTACAAGACTGGAAAATTCCTTTTTGAGAATATGGTGATCTGAAAAGGAGGGAGAAATAATGATGTTCCCTGAATTCCAGCTAGAAAGGGCTGAGTGTGGATATTTAGGCTGCATTTCACATTTTATGGTAGTGTGAGGAAGCCAAAAGATGCAATTCTATCTTCTGCTGTTACCAGCTGTTTGTCTGTGCAGTGAAAACATTTGTATGGCTGGATGTTTAAGGAGATCAAGGAACAGGTCAAAAGTGGAATTTGAAGCAGAACCTACCAAACTAAACCATGTTAGTTTTACCTAATTCAGTTCAGAGTGGAAAAGTCAAAGGGAAGACGCCCTTAAATCCTCAGCTGGAGGTTTTTGTCTCTGGCAAGGTTACAGAGAGAAAACTACACTGACTTACCCTGGAAAGGCTTCTCTTTGCAAATGTAAGGTCTTGGAAGAGAACTTTTCCTAAAAACTGAAAGCTGAATGTGCATCAAACCCCTCCCCCTAGTGCAGATACCGTGTTGTCCCACCTGGGAAATGTAGGACCCTCCAATTTCTGATACACAAAATGTATAAAACATCTTGAGGTGTGTCTGCCCCATCCTGGGAAGTGTCCAAGGCCAGGCTGGACACTGGGGCTTGGAGCAGCCTGGGACAGTGGGAGGTGTCCCTGCTATGGCAGGGGTGGCACTGGGTGGACTTTAGGATCCCTCCCAACCCAAACCATGAATGTCCTGTGTAGCAGCAGCTCTTCAGTTGGGGTTCAGAAATGGATCCACAGCTTCCAGATTCTCCCTTGTTTCCTTGACTCAGGTCTCAGGCTCCCTTGTATGTCACAGCAGTTCTTCTAGGCCCTCAAGGTCACTTAGTAGCCCATCTTCCACCCTTTTTCTCTGTCAGCCTTCCCCCTCAGTCTCCTTCAGGCACAGGCTGGGATTGCTGGGGTCAGGAGCTGGACTCAATGATCCATGTGGGTCCCTTCCAACTCAGGAGACTGTGTGGTTCTTAAGCATGAAATGATTTCCCAGAAGGGCCCATTCACCACCTGTGGACTCTCCAAGTTATGCTTTTAATGTCCCAAGAGTCAGAAGAATTTGGTAGGAAGTCTCAGGGACCAAGGACAGTGGCCACCTCAGCAACCCCAGTGTCTTGTACCTCCTGGCTCCTAGGAGTCAGTTTATTGCAGGAAGCAAAGGGCTGGATGAAAGCAAATCTGTTCTTTAGACATTTTGTTTTCTCATCAAGTGTCTCTTGCTCGTGGTTCTCTTGAGCTTTCTTTGTGTGGTGGGATTTGCTGCCTGGAATGGTTACATCCTGCAGGTGCTGTGAATTCCAGTAAGATCCCTTTCAGGCAGACAGCTGTGGGATGGGGCCAGAGCCTTGTGAAGGAGGGACAGCTTTAGTTTTGTCTGCTGTGCTCCAGCAGGGAAAAATGGAAATGGCATTTTACAATTTTTTTTTTCTCCTTTCCTTCCAAAGGACTGCCTGGGTTCAGAAGATCAAAGCTGCTTCAGAACTTTACATAGAGACTGAAAAGAAGAAGAGGGAAAAGGCCTACCTAGGTACAGCACAGGATGTGGGGGGTCTCATCTTTTGAGGGAAGGTCCATGGGCAGGAAGATCCATTGGTGACGTTTCTGCTCTTCTGTTCCACCACAGTTCGCTCTCAGAGAGCAACAGGCATCGGGAGGCTGATGGTGAATGTTGTTGAAGGCATTGAACTAAAACCTTGCAGGTCCCATGGTGAGTGCCTTGGCTTTCTTTGCTCCATCGAGAAGACATTCCCATTTGCCAGCCTAACTCTGCAGGGGTTCTGTCCCAGACATGATTTTGTTAATGATGTGGGTTTAATTAAGGTAAAATAGGAGGAAGTGAATTTGTGCAGCTCAGCTGTGGTCCTGCAGTTGTCCTGCATGAGGCTTTTGTTTCAGACTGACTGAGTTTCCACCAAAGCAGCCATAAAGTCCTGAAGGGAAGAGTGGAGGGTGCTCAGCACCCAGCAGAGCAGAGTATTCACTGTGATGTTAGTGTAGCCCATTGCAAAGGCAGTGAAGCAGAGCCTGGGATGGGGCCAGAGCCCTGGTGTGGCCAAGGTCTTTCCCAGCTCAGTTGGCTCTTGGAGTAGAAGGAAGCTCAGGAGCAGGATCACACAGCTGAAAAAGCCCCACTCGTTTCTGTTTGTTCCTATCTTCCCAGGAAAGAGTAACCCCTACTGCGAGGTGACCATGGGCTCCCAGTGCCACATCACCAAGACCATCCAGGACACCCTCAATCCCAAGTGGAACTCCAACTGCCAGTTCTTCATCAAGGACCTGGAGCAGGACGTGCTGTGCATCACGGTGTTCGAGCGGGACCAGTTCTCCCCGGATGGTGCGTACGGGGCTGCCCAAAGGGCGTTTGCAAAGCTCTGTTAGGAGGTGCAGTCCTGCTGAGGGAAATCCGAGGGAATGGGCTGGGCTGGGAGATGATCTTTAAAGATACCCCAGATTTGACCCCCTTTGCATATTTGGGAGTCAATTTACCCTTGCTCCACCCCAGTATCAGCACAAAAAGAGTCCAGCTCCCTCTGGGTTTTGAGAGTTCCTTTTCTTGTGCGATTGACAACAACTAAAGTGTGGTTTGTAATCCTGCTAAGACTCCAGAAAGCTCTGGATGCTGCTTGCCCATGGATGGGTTCCTGCAGGAGGAAGAGAAATGCCTTCCTGTTATATAAAATGAGCCCAGGATTCCAAACCCAATAGAATGATGGAACGGTTTTGGGTGGGAAGGGACCTTAAAGATCATCCAGTTCCAACCCCTGCCATGGGAAGGGACACCTTCCACTATCCCAGGCTGCTCCAAGCCCCATCCAGAGTGGCCTTGAACACTTGCAGGGATGGGGACTCCACAGCCTCTCTCATTCTTATTTCATGAGCTGGGATAAACATGTGGAGCATCACAGGGTGTATTCTGGAGTTGTGATCTCTCAGGCAGTGTTTGGATGGGACTGGTACTGGCCCATTGACCTCATTGCTGGGCTGATGCCCTGCTTGGCTCTGTCATCTCCAGAGGCTTCACACTCAGGTTTAACTGTTCAGCAACTTTTGGTCTTCTTCTAACATAGCATAAAATCAAGAAGTCCCTGAACCAAGGCAGCTGTGAATTCCATAGTTGGATTTTCCGCTTATGACCCCATTTACTTTTAATGCTGCTGCTGTCTAACGTGGTCTGGCTAAATCCCCTTCTATGCAGCTTGGCAGCCTTTGGCCCTCTTCAAGTGCACGAGTAGAGTTGGACTGAAGGCTTGTTTTCTCTTCTGTTGTGTGTGGGTGGAAGTTCAGGTCCTTCTGCAGACTCTGGTTTCCCTTTCCTGAGCACACTGTGTTTTTGCATTCCAGACTTTTTGGGCAGGACAGAGATCCGTGTGGCAGACATCAAGAAGGATCAGGGTTCCAAGGGACCAGTTACAAAGTGTCTCCTTCTGCACGAAGTCCCCACGGGAGAGATCGTGGTGCGCCTGGACCTGCAGTTGTTTGATGAGCCTTAGGAGAGAGGGGTGGATGTCGGAATTCAGCCGGAGTTCACTGCAGGAGGTGTCTGCAGAAGCTGGCACCGAGTCCTTGCTGGTGTAGCATGAAACTACTGCTCGCCCTTCACACGTCAGAGGGTTATCAAAGCAAACAGGAACATCTTTGTGCCTTGATAATTCTCACTGAACACATGAATCCCAATTTAGTGAGGAGATCTCCCTCAATGTCTCTGTGTGGAACTTGGCGTTGGTTCCCTGGGCTGGTGAAACAACCCTGTAGTTCCTTGTGCTGCAGTTGGGATGGCTGGCAAACCACAGAGGTGGCTGTTGCCCTGCTCTTTAATTTCCATGGAGAAGGCAGTGTGGGTGTGTTTTGGAGGATTTCTGCAGGGTTTTCCCCCGTGAGGAGTTCTGTGCCTATTGCTCAGCAGAGTGGGGTGTAAATGTGACGTGAATGGAAGGAGCAGTTTCGCAGCAAGAAGATCTTTGAAGATCTTCATGATGGTACTGAAAAGACTTAGAAAATAAATAGTCTATATCTATAAACAGAGAAGATTCTATGAACATCCCACTTCATAACTCGTGTTGCCCCTGAAAATAAAAGATGTCCAGGCCTTCTGCACAGAGATGAATTGCACTCCAGAAGAGTCCACCCCTCGGTCCCTTTGGAAGTCCCTGTTGTCCAGAGGACTGGAAGTGCTGGGACAGGAAGCCAAGGGTGAGGCACAGAGCCCTGCTGGATGCCATGTGTACCTCTCGGTACTCCTTTACTGCTGCTGCTCCCAGGGGTGATCATCACCTGCAGTGGGGGAAAAGAAACAATCACGGCTCCAGCTCGGGAAGCGAATTTCCAGCCCGCAGAGCCTGGTTTGCAAAGCAGTCCGTGGTGCCCAGGTATGGAGCTGTGCCAGGGATCGGGGCAGCCACGTCCTGCAGCTCCCACAGGGCGGGTGCTGGATGTGACCAGAGAGCTCGTGGTGGTGCAGAGTGGGGAACCCAGAGCCAGCGGGGGAATGCCAGGGCTCTCCATCCCTTTTACCCCATGGATACACACGTCCAGGCCCACATCCCCGTCTGGCAAAGCTCCCGGCTTCAGGCGGGCACTGACGTCTGCTTTCCCTCAGGCACCGTGAGAGTGCTTTGCTGAGTCTGGACTCGGGGGAAGGAAGACCCCTGAGAGTCAAATTCTCTTTGTTCTGCTGGGATTCCTTTTGTTCATGCCCTGCCACGCATCCACTGGTATTTTTGTAAGGACTTCATTCCGGATGGGAGGTGCCAGCCCGTGTCATTCGCATGTGAACGTTCTCGTGGAGCTGTTGTTAGGTTTTGGTGTTCCTTGCATGTCCTTTCAGTACTGGTTCCCACCTCTCCTGTGTCGGCAGTGTTCTCTAGCACTCCAAGTCTTATTGGTTTCCATTAGGAAATTAGGATATATCCATAACAGGTAGGTAGGTCAGTATGGTAATAAGTGTAAACTGTGCTGGGAAGTGTCTGTGTATTATAATTTCCTAAAAGACCACTGTAATGTTTCAAGCAATGGGAAGGAAAAAAAATGTGTGTTGGAGGGACAACAAAGTTTACATTTCATACTTTTCAGAATCGCTTTATTATTTATTTATTGAAGATAGTGTAGAATTTTGTATCAGAAATGACAGACATACTTATGTATTTTTTGAAACAAAACAGAGATACACGCTTTAGTTAGAAACTTTCAACTGACCACGTTTTAGAGGGAGTGTGACTTCCTAGGCATGCATTTGTTTACCACTAACTGGCTGAAAACACGGTTAAGAGAACTTTAAGTTTCTATTTTTCAATGTTGTTAAGAAAATTGTTTCAATTAATATATGTAAATAGTACTAAACCCATGCCTTCCTAATTCCATATCAAAACATTTTATTAAATATAGTGTATATGAAATACACATTGTTGTGGTAGGCTAAAGAAAGTGATAAAATCTATTACTGGAGTACCATTAAATGTCATTGTCTAACCTTTTATTGCTGTCCTAATTTTACTCAGTAGCTGCCAACAGGGTGAACATTCACTTCAGTGTTTCACAAGTAGCATCACTTTTTTTACAGTATCATTTCCCCAGCATCAATGACAGTGACACCTGAGTTGGCCAAGAGGACAAAAAAGTCTCGTGGCTGGAATGCAGGAACCTTGGGGAGGGTTTTGGAGGGAGCCCCAAGGAGCTGCACCTGCCTGAGGCTCATCTGGTGCTGCAGGTGGGGGAGCCTTCACTCAGGGGCCCCCTCAGATTGCAACCCTTGACATCAGAGCATCCCAGAATGCCAGAATGGGTTGGGTTGGAGGGACCTCAGAGCCCACCCAGTGCCACCCCTGCCATGGCAGGGACACCTCCCACTGTCCCAGGCTGCTCCAAGCCCCAGTGTCCAGCCTGGCCTTGGACACTGCCAGGGAATTGTTGTACCAGCCTGTACAATTGCACCCTTTGGGGAATTGTGACAGAACAAGAACCTTCCCAGCCCCATGGGTTGGGATTTCCCACTTCCCCTCGATGCACAGCAGTGTTTAACTCCCGTCAGTGCCAGCAGGAGTTATTCAAACACAGTGATGAGGAAAGGCTGGAGTTTGGCTCACAGATATCCGATGAATCCCTCATAATGGGTCCAGTCCTAAAGGGGAAGCTCATCCTGTCCCTGGGCATGGAGGACAGGATGTGTCCACGCCCCGGTGACAGCGTCGCTGTTTGCTCGCTTGCCCTTGGAGCTCCATGGCACATTGGCACTGTCGGCTTCCCAGATGGGACTGTGCTTCCTGGAATCCCAGAATCCCAGGATCCCTGAGGCTGGAAAAGCCCTCCCAGCCCAGCCAGTCCCAGCTGTGCCCGATGCCCACCTTGTCCCCAGCCCAGAGCACTGAGTGCCACCTCCAGCCCTTCCTGGGACACCTCCAGGGATGGGCACTCCAAACCTCCCTGGGCAGCTCTTGCCAATGCAACACTCTTGGAAGTGCTGTAAAACAAAACACCCCCAGGCTGGCCTTGGCTCAGAAATGCTGAGGGCCTGCCCAGGGCAGGGCTGATGGAAAGCTGGCCTGGAAAGCCAGGAGAGGCTGCTCAGAGCTGGGGAAGGCACTTGGGTACCTGGAAGACATTGAGCCAAATCACTGAGAAATTGCAGCAAGTTTTTTTGGATGGACTTAATTATTCAGTACTTTCTCAACATGAGTTTTTATGAGGGGACCTTTTCAACACTCAGTTGACCATATTTTTACCCTTTAAAAACAGTTCAGTCACTTTTTGTTACATGTGAGGAGGACTGGGGTGGGAAACATTGTGGATAATGGAGGTTTTTCTTCCATATGTTCTCAGAAGTGAGATGTGACAAGTCCAGACTCTGACTGCAACAGCAGTGTGTGGTTCCAGACTGCTGTGCTTGTCTCGGTGAGATCTCAGTTCATTCAAATCCCGCAGTCAAAGCCCTTGGAGCAGGGAGAGGCTGGGAATCAGGGGAAATGGCTTTGAGGGTTTGCTCTGTACATACATCCCACATCTACCCTGGCTGTGTTCAGCCTCTCCACTCCTGTCCTCCGTGCACACTGCTGTATCCAGAGTTGAGTACGTGCTTACAGATGTACATGTAGATACAATATAAAAGCACAGCTCTGTTGTCATTGTCAAATGCCGAGTACATCTCACAGCAAAGCGTTTAAAGGCACCCGGTTTTGTTTGTTCAATATTTTAAAAGAAGGAGTGTCTTCAGGAAATTATTTTTTCTGTATGTTGGGGGATATATTTAGGATCTCATTAAAAAAATAAAGAACTGCAGTGACAATCTCGTAAACTGCCCTAATTACTTGATAGAGTTGTCAAAGGCTCTGCTGTGACCGTGGGTCAGTTCCTTGGCTGCCTGGAGCTGCCAAAGCGTCGCTGCCCTTGGATTTCGGGACCGCTTCTGGGATCTGACAGTGCTGTGCAAGCAAAGGGAGCTGGGGCATCCTCCAAGCCCCTGTCAAGCCCCTGGGCCCAGCTCCTGCCCCTGCTCTGAGCACAGGAGAAGGGGAGAAAGAAGCAATAGGGACAGAGCCAAAAGGTCAGAGCTTGGTGAGCAGCAGCAGGAACTCTGCCCTCCCTGCGCCCCCCAGAAGTGGGTGGGTGTCCAAAGGGTGCTGGATGGGAAGGGAAATCCCTCCCAGTTCCGGGAGATGCTCCGTGGGAAGGGGACTGTGGTGTGACACAGGAGGAAGAGAAGGTTGGGTGTGGGACCATAGTGCTGGTCCAGGGGCTTGGCCCTGTCCTGGCCCTGCTCTCCAGGGAATCACAGGGTGCTTTGGGGGGACCTCAAAGCCCACCCAGTGCCACCCCTGCCATGGCAGGGACACCTTCCACTGTCCCAGGCTGCTCCCAGCCCCAATGTCCAGCCTGGCCTTGGGCACTGCCAGGGATCCAGGGGCAGCCCCAGCTGCTCTGGGCACCCTGTGCCAGGGCCTCCCTGCCCTCTGAGAGGTGCTGCTCCCTCTTCCCCATTTTACCCTGCCTTTTTAGTGCAGAGCTTGCTTTTTGCCAAACAAATGGTATGGATTTGTTTCCTTATCTTCTTCTCTTTTAAGAAAACCAGAGAAAAATTCTACTGTCTGTAGAATTTATATGATCCTAAAAATTACAAAGGCAGTATAAAAAATGCTCTGGCCAAATAGGAGAAAAAGTTACTCTTTATTTCAAGAAAATGCAATTAATTTGTACTGTTCATTTACATCACATTTAGCTACTCCTAGTAAAATATCTGTACTGTGAAGATGGCTCCTTTTGTTTTTTAACGCATCTGTAATAGGTAAGCATCAGGCAACACTGTCTCTCAAAATGCAATTTTAACTTCTTTCAGTTGCTGTGAACGTCTTGTTTCCTCAGTCACCCCTGGTTAAACAATTCTATTTACAGACAAGGTATAACTAAACAAGAGTCCTTAAACTGTGTCCCCCTGTGTGAGGCATGGTGCTGTTCCCAGCTGTGGTGGCACAGCTGGTGTGGGGCTGTGCAATGCTGGACACAGCTGAGACTGGGATTCTGCAAGTGAAATGATGCAAGAATAAATGCAGGGGGTTTAAAGTTACCTGTGTGCTGCCACGTTCCTGAGAAGTGCTGGAGAAGAGGGAGATGGAGTCAGGAAATCTGCAGAGGAGTCGCTCTTCCCTAAAGCTCCGATCTCTGCTCCTGGGACAGGGACAGCCCCAGGGAGCGGCTGGAGCTGGGCCAGGGCAGGCTCAGGCTGGAGAGCAGGGAAAGGTTCTTCCCCCAGAGGCTGCTGGGCACTGCCCAGGCTCCCCAGGGAATGGGCACGGCCCCGAGGCTGCCAGAGCTCCAGGAGCGTTTGGGCAGCGCTGCCAGGGATGCCCAGGCTGGGATTGCTGGGGGGTCTGGGCAGGGCCAGGGGTGGGACTGGGTGATCCCTGTGGGTCCCTTCCAGCAGAGCAGATTCCATGGTTCCAGGATTTTTTATGCTGCCAGCACCCGCCTTGCTCCCGATGTGGACCAGGCACAGACAAGCACAATGTAAGAAGCAGCAGCTTTTATTAACGTGTTGTGATCACCCACCCCTAAGGGGAGGGAAGCACCCAAGAATCGTAAATGCTCAGGGATGAAAGGAGCGATAAAAGCTGGAGTGTCCACAAAATAATCAGAAACTTTTCTTCAACACTCTTATTTTTATTAATATATGAATGTTTCATTAATTTTACTTATTTCTACACAACTGCTACACTAGTCCCTGACCTACAATGAAAACACGTGGCAGTGAGTTTGGGATTGAACTAAAGAAATTCAGCCAAATTAAATTTAATAAAGAAATAGATTTTATTCCGCGGCCGAAAGATCGGTCACAGAGAAAGCCACGATCGGAAAAAGGTCAGCCCCGAGCCCGGGGTCGGAGCTGGGTGAACACAGATCCGACCTCTGTCGCGTCAGACCCCCAAGGTCCCGGGTGCTGCTTCGGCTGGTCCCTTCTTATACAGCTCCTGGGCAGAGCCCGAATTAATTCTATTCTTCTCGCAGTTTGGCACATCCATGAAGTTTTCTTGTCCCGAAGTTGGGCTGCACAAAGCCTTTCCTGGGTCTGAGGAATTGTCTATCCTGGGTGATGAATTTGTCTGTCTTCGATTCCTGGAGCCCTCAATGGAGCTCCCGGAATGTCCAATTCCTTATCAGCTGAGAGGTGGATATCAGAAGATAGCGATCAAGCCCTCACAGTGTTAATGTCCTGGCGACATTAACAGCCCCACCTGGGGTGGAATCCTCACCTATTGATTACATCTGTGCTGAAAGAACTTCCTTTTCAACTGCTCCAGTGTTGTAAAATTTTCCTCTCAGCCAGGCTGGTGGGGAGGGGGGAGTTGAAACTCTGGCTCTGTATAGTTTAATTACAGTTCATTTTTATACATAACAGCACGAATTACAGACTTCATTTATAACAGGATAAAGGGAAAGGATGAAAGGGAAGAGACAAAGGAAGGGGTGAATTAGAGAGGGGCAGAGAGAGAAAGAAAGACAAGAAAAGAGGGAGAAAAAGAGATGATGGCTCCTGGTTCCAGCATGGTCCTGGCTGACAGGAGGTCACCCTTGTTCCCAGTGAGATAAACAAAATTGCCCAATCAAAATTTATAAAGAAATGACACTTATTATGCGACCAAAATATCGGTTTCAAAAGCCACGATCGAGAAAAGCAGCTCCGAGCCCGGCGTCGGAGCTGGGTGAACACGCACAGATCTGATCTCTATCGCACCAGACCTACCAAGGTCACGCCTGCTGCTTTGGCTGGTCCCTTCTTATACAGTTTTTGGGTGAAGTCCGAATTAATTCTATTCTTCTCGTATTCATGAAGTTTTCCTGTCCTGGAGTTGGGCTGCACAAAGCCTTTCCTGGGTCTGATGAATCGTCCGTCCTGGGTGATGAGTGGGTCATTTCTGCTGATGGATGGGCCATCTTGGGTTCCTGGAACAGTTATTTTTAGTTCCCGGAATGTCCAATTCCTTATCAGATGAGATGTAGATACCAGAAGGTGTTGATCAAATCGTCATAGTGCAAATGTCCCGGTGATAAGATCCAACCCCACCTAGGTCGAATCCTCACTTATTGTGAGGAACTTCTTTTGGTGTTGTGAAATTTTTCTCTCAGCCAAGCCGGTGGGGGGGGGGGGTTGAAACTTTGTCTCTACATGGTCTGATTACATTCTAGTTTTATATATAATAGCACGAATTACATACTTTATTTATAACACCAGCATGGTTCCAGATGAGAGGACGTCATTCCTGGTTCTGATGCCTTTTCCTGGTCTTAAAATCAAGAGTGAGACACGGTTAGAAGGGAAAAAGGGATTTTACCTTGATGTACCCAAATATGAATATTGATCTAGTATCAATACCCAACTGAGATGGACAAAAGCTCTCAGTTCAGAGTTAGAAAGTGAATGTTTTACTGGCGCCAGACAGCGGCGTGGAACAGCTTCCTAATGCGCAGTGCCCAGGTATGAACGCTTACAGAGGTTATTTATCCACAAAAGTTATGAATATCCAAAATACAAATACATATTTATAGCAATGACCCCTCCTATTCTCCACTTTGTATGGAAATTAGCTTTAATGTCATTCAGCATGCCTAGTATAGTTTTTAAATTGGATCATTATTAATTGAGGAGTGGTCTTGAAGATGAAGGAATAATGCTCTTCCTCACCTGAACTTTCCACCCCCCTGGGTTTTGACAATACAAATGGCCTCTTGGGGAACATCCAGTTTCTTCCTTATGGCTTCTGAATAGTATCCAGATGGGAAAAATTAGCAATTGTTTTAAATTTCTTTAGCTCTATCTATCACTGCTTTCTGGTTCTTATTATAAACACAGCTAAACAAATATAAAAAGACAATTAATTATCTGCAACTTAAAAGCTTGTTTCTAACTTAACTCTTATTAACTCTTAATTAGTCTCAGGTGGACCTACTTCCTCTAACTAATTCTAGCAAAACTTATCTTTAACTAAAATATTAGAGTCTTAAATGTTTCCTTCGATATCTGTGTTTCAACCTTGGTATCTCTTTGAAGGATCCTTAGGTGCACTACGTGCAGTTTGAATGCACCTCCATGCGCACCCCAATGCCCACCCCAAAAGATCTGGTGTAACATTATAGGTCTTACTAATTACTAATCTATCAAAAATTCCCCAAGGAGAGGCTCGAATGAGCCCCCACTCCCCAAGGAACCTTCCCCTGGATGGTTCTGTCTTAATTTACAAAATGTGTTCTGGAGAGGACCTTGGGCTCTGGGGCACACTGACCCCTAACTACGAAGCTTCTCAAATGTTTTGTCTCCTAGCTTAACAAACAAGGCCAAGAATGTAGGGGAAAAGCACTAAGAATACAGGAGCTGTAAAAAGCTATAACAGGGGTATAAAAGAAAAGGCAAAAATATTCACGGCACCAGTTCCAGCGTGGTTCCAGCTGAGGGGGCGTCACTCCAGGTTCCAGCGTGGTTCCAGATGAGGGGGCGTCACTCCGGGTTCCCGTGTGGTTCCAGCTGAGGGGGCGTCACTCCAGGTTCCAGCGTGGTTCCAGATGAGGGGCGTCACTCCAGGTTCCAGCGTGGTTCCAGATGAGGGGATGTCACTCCAGGTTCCAGCGTGGTTCCAGATGAGGGGTGTCACTCCAGGTTCCAGCGTGGTTCCAGATGAGGGGCGTCACTCCAGGTTCCAGCCACAATCCAGCTGTTGGGATGTCCAGGGTCATGGGCTTGGTGGGGGTACCCTTTTCTGGACTGGGTTCCCCACCCTGCAATGGGTTTCTCACCTCCATGCAAATGGGGTCTCTTGCACAGTCCGTTCTTTCAGACCCTTCTGGGAAAGGGTCGGTGCCTTTGGGGGTCTTTGGTGCTCCTGATCCCCCCTACGATCCGTGGCCACTTGTTGGCCCGATTCCTGCGCTTGCTGTGCTGGGCTGTGCTGATCTCCAGGAACCACAGCTGGGACGTTTGTCCCGCCCAAGGGCTGCTCTGCCTCCACCTCCAGGCCCGGCCTGGCGCCGGCGTGGGCGCTACTCCTCCGTCTGTGGCGCCAGGCAGGGGCACCGGAACAGCGCCCGCAGCGCCTGCAGCGCCCGCCTGAAGCGGGAGGGACGTTTCCTGGAGACCTGGCTCTGTGCCTCTGTCACCTCGGGAGCGAGAGGCTGGGGCTCCTCCTCCTCCTCCTCCGAAGCTGCTGGCTTGGCATCCGTGTGATGCCCCAGGGCAGGAGAGGCGCTGGGCAGGGCACGGGCTGCCTCTGCTGCCACCTCTGCACCCACATGCCTGGAACAGCTGGGTCCCTCCAGGGAGTCCTCATCATCCACAAGGCTCAAGGGTTCGCTCCAGATGTCCTGGATGGCATCTTCCGCTTGGAATAGCTCTTGGAAGCGGAGGTGCCTCCATGTGGAAAGCATTTTGCCACCGACATTGAATGCAAGAGATGACATGGAGTCCAATGGGTTGTGCTGTGGGGCCGCCAACTTGTCCTTCCACCATTTCTGTATGGCCAGTCTTTGTTGTCTCTTAGCTTCCTCATCCTCAAGTCCATAATCATCGGGGAAGTTGGCTTCCAGCCACTCCAGCACCTTCTGATGGCTTGACATCTCCTCCAGTTCTGGCAGTTCTGGTGATGAGCTTTGATCTCTCCTCATACCACCAAGCAGGATCCTCCTCATCTGCTCTTCGTTGTCATGTTCGTCCCAGTGGGAGAGCTCTTCATCCTCATGTTCTTCACATTGGGAGAGCTCTTTGTCCTCATCTTCTTCCCACTTGGAGAACTGTTTGTCGTCATCTTCTTCCCATGGGGACATGGCTTGGACATCATAGCCTCCCCCAAAAGACAGCTCTGTGTCATGATTGTCGTCTTCTGGGGAAAGCTTCTCATCCTCGTAGTTATCCCCTTGGGACACCTCTTCTTCATTCTTCTCCTCACCCTGGGACAGCTCCTGGTAACTCCTGTTGTCCCCTTTGGAGAGCTCACTGTCATCTTCCATTGGGGACAGCTCCTCATCACTGCTGTTTTCCCCTGCGAAGAGCTCGATGGCCTCGTCCACTGGGGACAGTGCTGGGTCACTCGTGCTGTCCTGTGGAATGACCTCAATGGCCTCTTCCACTTTGGACAGCTCCTCGTCACTTGGGCTGTCCCCTGGAATGACCTCGATGGCCTCTTCCACTTCAGATATCTCCGTGTCATTTGTGCTGTCATCTGGAGTGACCCTGATGGCCTCGTCCACTGGGGACAACTCCTCATCATTTGGGCTGTCCCCTTGCAAGAGCTCGCTGTCATCTTGTACTTCAGACAGCTCCTGGTCACTTGTGCTGTCCCCTGGGAAGCACTCGCTGACTTCTGTCACTGGGGACAGCTCCTCGTCACTCGTGCTGTCCCCTTGCAAGAGCTCGCTGTCATCTTCTACTTCAGACAGCTCCTGGTCACTTGTGCTGTCCCCTGGAATGACCTCAATGGCCTCTTCCACTGGGGACAGCTCCTCATCACTTGTGCTGTCCTGTGGAATGGCCTCAATGGCCTCTTCCACTTCAGACAGCTCTGGGTCACTCAGGCTGTCCTCTGGAATTACCTCGATGACCTCTTCCACTTCGGACAGCTCCTCATCACTCGTGGTGTCCTCTGGAATGACCTCGATGGCCTCTTCCACTGGGGACAGATCCTGGTCACTTGGGCTGTCCCCTGGAGTGACCTCGATGGCCTCTTCCACTTCAGATATCTCTGTGTCACTTGTGCTGTCCCCTGGGAAGAGCTTGCTGTCTTCTGACACTGGGGACAGCTCCTCGTCACTCGTGCTGTCCCCTTTGGAGAGCTCACTGTCGTCTTCCATTGGGGACAGCTCCTCGTCACTGCTGTTTTCCCCTGCGAAGAGCTCGATGGCCTCGTCCACTGGGGACAGTGCTGGGTCACTTGGGCTGTCCTGTGGAATGACCTCGATGGCCTCTTCCCATTGGGACAAATCCCAGCCACTTGTGCTGTCCCCTGGAATGACCTCAATGACCTCTTCCACTGGGGACAGCTCCTCATCACTTGTGCTGTCCTGTGGAATGGCCTCAATGGCCTCTTCCACTTCAGACAGCTCTGGGTCACTCAGGCTGTCCTCTGGAGTGACCTTGATGGCCTCGTCCACTGGGGACAGTTCCTGGTCACTTGCGCTGTCCCCTGGAGTGACCTCAATGGTCTCTTCCACTTCAGATATCTCCGTGTCATTTGTGCTGTCATCTGGAGTGACCCTGATGGCCTCGTCCACTGGGGACAACTCCTCATCACTTGTGCTGTCCCCTTGCAAGAGCTCGCTGTCATCTTGTACTTCAGACAGCTCCTCGTCACTCGTGCTGTCCCCTTTGGAGAGCTCACTGTCGTCTTCCATTGGGGACAGCTCCTCGTCACTGCTGTTTTCCCCTGCGAAGAGCTCGATGGCCTCGTCCACTGGGGACAGTGCTGGGTCACTTGGGCTGTCCTGTGGAATGACCTCAATGGCCTCTTCCCATTGGGACAAATCCCAGTCACTTGTGCTGTCCTGTGGAATGACCTCGATGACCTCTTCCATTTCGGACAGCTCCTCATCACTCGTGCTGTCATCTGGAATGACCTCAATGGCCTCTTCCACTTTGGACAGCTCCTCATCACTTGGGCTGTCCCCTGGAATGGCCTCGATGGCTTCTTCCACTTCAGATATCTCCATGTCATTTGTGCTGTCATCTGGAGTGACCTTGATGGCCTCGTCCACTGGGGACAGCTCCTTGTCACTTGTGCTGTCCCTTGGGAAGAGCTCGATGTCATCTTCCACTTCAGACAGCTCCTCATCACTTGTGCTGTCCCCTGGGAAGCGCTCGCTGACTTCTGTCACTGGGGACAGCTCCTCATCACTTGTGCTGTCCCCTTGCAAGACCTCGCTGTCTTCTGACACTGGGTACAGCTCCTGCTCACTGCTGTTTTCCCCTTGGGACAGCTCGCTGTCATTTTCCCTTTGGGAATCCTGTTTCTCCAGAGCCGTGCCCCTGACGCTGCACTCCATGGCAGGAGCCCCCGAGGGAATGGGCGGCACAGGCAGCAGCTGCGAGCTCGGGGACACTCGGGCTGTGCCCTCCTGGGCCACCCTGAGTGGGGGCAAGAACACCCTGGGCATGGGGGTGTATGGCTGCCAAGGACAGGGGCTGCGGGGCTGAGGCTCCCCTGCACTCCCCAGCTCTGTGTCCCGGCTCCGAGTGTCCCTGGGGCTCACCAGGCAGGGCCGTGGTGGCAGCGGTGCCGGCTGTGGCAGAGGCGGCAGCGGTGGCAGCAGTGCCAGCTGTGGCAGAGGCGGCAGCGGTGGCAGCGTGTCCCCACGGAGGGACAGGGCCTGGCCCCGGCTGCCCTGCGGCGCTGCCCGCGGCTGCCCCAGCTCCACCTGTGGGACCTTGAGGTGCTGGAGCTTTCTGGGTCCCACCTTTGGCTGCCCGAGGTGCACTGGCGGCAGCTTGATGTGCGTCCGTGAGGAGGAGGCGGCGTGGGACGGAAAGGGCTCCCTTGGCAGAGCAAAGATCCCGGCCCTCTCCGTCCACTGGCCTCTCCTTCCTGCCTCATCCCTCACTCCTGGCCTCCTCCGCAGGCTCAGCAGTTGGCCTTCGGCGGGCTGGGAGTTGGGGTTCCGCTTCTTCTCCATGTTCTCAATAACCTCCGTTGCTCTCTAGAGCAGACGAGCACAGGGAGCTGCTTCCTCCGCAGAGAACGGCTCTCCTGTGATGGGCACCGCAGGGCTCTGCGTCCCTTAGATACCCTCAGCCAGGGCCGGGCTCTCTGATGTCACAAGGGTCTCTGGCCACCACCATGTCCCACATCACAAAGGGCCCTGACACCACACGCCTGGGTCACAAAGAGCCATCCCCGGCACCGCAACAACAGCGGGGCAGAGAGGAACTGGCTTGGAACAGCCCCGGACTCGTGGCCTTGCGGCCCGGCTGTGCCCAGAGTCCTGAGGGCCTTTGGCCACGCTCCCGCACGACAGCCCCAGCCCCAGACTGCAGAGCCCGGCGTTTGCAGGCTGCGCTGTGCAGGGCACGAGGAATCGGCCGCACGGACGTGCCAGGGACTCGTGGGCAGTGGCTCCGCGTCCCGCGGGAGGCCGGGGACCAGGGCTGTCCCTCAGGGCTCTGCCTGGGCTCCGGGGCTCGTCAGCGCCTTTAGCAATGGCAGCCGGCGGCTCCGAGCGCGCCCTCGGCGCCTTTGCAGGGGACGGGAAGCTGAGCGGGGCAGGGGCACCGCGCAAGGCCGGGGCCATCCACAGGCACCTGGACAAGCTTGAGAAGTGGGAGCGCGAGAAGCTGGCGCGGTCCCACAAGGGCAGGGGCCAGGTGCCGCCCCAGGGTCGGGGCAATGCCTCAGGCACCGACTCCTCCAGGTCTCCCCTCGCCCGTGCGGCGCCTCGGGGACAGAGCCCGGGGCCGGGGCTCGGGCCCCGCTGCCACCAGGGCGCTGCCGAGCGCTCCCCGCCCGCCGGGGCCGGGCCCGGGCGCTGAGGGGGCGGCGCCGCCATTGCTGCCGCCCTCAGGGGCTCTGAGGGGAGCGCGGCTGCCGCCGGCCCCGCTCCGCCCGCACAGGCAACACAAACACGAAGCACAGAGCCAGACGGGGCTGGAATTGTGTCCGTGCGCTTCCAAATGCACACGGACAGCGGCCCGAAGGGCTGGGCTCGGCTGCGGCAGCATCGCCACACGGCTGCCCCAGGGCCCAAATGCCCTGTGCAGATACCGGCGCCGGGCTGTGCGATGGGACGCGAAACACACGGGGTTCAGCCTCTTCGGGAGAAAGAAACGAGTGCTGTAGCCTATTTGGGAGAGAAAACTACTATCGATGGCACTCGTCTGTTGTACGTGGGGTTCAGAATTAATAACCAATACTAGAAAGGTGTAATTAGAAATACACGTGGCTCAAAAGTCATAGAGAGGTAGTTAGGAGCAGCATCTCCACTGACAAGAGATATAAAAAGAGAACAACTATTCTATTAAAAAATCTTTCTTCTGCAGTTCTGTCACTTGTTGCTCTTGCTTTTTAAAACTTTTAAATTTCTTCTTCCCTGTGATCTGCTTTCTTTTGCAAACGTTGAAGCTGAAATGAGCAAGGTCGGGAAAACACCAACAGCTGGGTACAAAGCTTCAGAGTCCATGTGGAACAAGTGGAGGATTCCCACGTGCTCAAAAGCATCTCTCCTTTCCGAGGCTGCATGGCAGCACGCAAGGAGCAAAATCAGAGTTGCTCCTGTTGGCACAGTAAAAATGCCTCCTGTGCAGATTCCTGCTGCAACCAAACTAGTGACCACGCCACAACATTGGATTCCAGAAGCTGGGAGCTGGGGTACCCTTTCTTCTTGTCCATGTCTTCGTCCTAAATTCTTATTCCTATTGCTCTTCTTCAATATCTTCATCGTCTTCTTAGCGTTTGTCTTCTCCATCTTCGTCTTCTTCGTCCTCGTCGTTCCTGTTGCTGTTTGTGACCCAGCTCCCAGTGGTGCCGGCAGCCCCGGGTGTGCCGCAGCCCCGCAGGGAGGGAGGCTCTGGGAGCGATCCCTGCTGCGGGTGCCCTGTCTGTGCTACTCCTGCGGCTGTGGCACCGGGCAGGGACACGGGCACAGCCCCCGCAGCGCCCGCCTGAAGCGGGAGGGACGTTTCCTGGGGGCAGCCGGCTGCCCGCGCAGGGCCTGGGCTCCCAGCGGGGCGGGCGAGGGGCTGGGGGAGCTGTGCGGGGCAGGCACCGGCCCTTGGCTGCACGGCTCCAGTGCCGGGCACTCAGCCGAGGCCTCACAGGTGGCGAGCACTGGGATCCCCTCTCTGGAGGAAGTGCTCTGTCCTGTGAGTGACTCCAGCTCATCCAGGAACTGCCAGTATTTCATTTCCTCCTCCGAGTCCTCCATCCTCTCCTGCACTGCCAGCACTGACCCTGCTGCTGTCCCCTCCTGCTGCTCCCTGAGGGCCTGGGCTCCCAGCGGGGCGGGCGAGGGGCTGGGGGAGCTGTGCGGGGCAGGCACCGGGCTCTCTTCCCCTTGGCCTGTACCTGTTGCTTCTACAGCCATCCATTGCTGCAGGGCATACTCTTCCTCCCGCTGCTGCCTCAGCTCCAGCATCTCCAGCAGCGCCTGGCTCAGCATCTCCCCGGTGATGTTCTGCTCCTGGTACACTGAAGCCTGGCTGCTGGCCGGGGTGGTGAAGGGGACGCTGGCTGCGCTCTGGGGCTCCTCCTCCTCCTCTGCAGCTCCGGCCGGGGCAGCAGCTGCCGGCTCGGCCTCCGTGGCACTGCCCGGGGCAGGAGAGGCGCTGGGCAGGGCAGGCGCTGCCTCTGCCGCCACCGCTGTGCCCACGGGGCTGGGAGAGCCGGGCCCCTCGGGGGGACAAGGCTGGGGCTCCTCCTCACTCACAGGGCTCAAGGGTCTGTCCCAGATCTTGGAGCTGATGTCAGGGCCCCATGGGGACAGCTCCTGGCTGCTCACTCGCTCTTCCCTCTGGGACAGCTCTCGGACATCGTCCCATTGGGAATCCTCTGGGGCTCTCACATCTCTCTGTAGGGACAGCTCGTGGCATCTCTCATCCTCCTCCCGTTCCAACTCCTGCTGCCCTCTCTCATTTGCTTCCCACTGGGACACCTCTTGGGCTGTCACACGTTCTTCCCATTCCCACAGCTCTTGGTACGCCTCACCTTGTTCTTCCCCAAGCCTCTCCTCTGGGCTGGAGCCCTGCAGGGCAGCTCCACCAAGAACAATTCCTCTTCCCATTGCAGGAGTCTCCTTTGGTGTGGAAAAGAAAGAAAAAAAAGAATTCCTGCCTTCCCCTCTCAGGGCTGGATAAGTCCTCAAACTTCCTTCCTGGTGCTCCCAGAGAGAGGAACGCTGGCCTAGGGACTCTCTGCTGTTGGATATCGGGAAGGGAGGAGGGAAACACTTGGTTGTTGCTGTACACAGAAGAAATGGGTGAACATCCAGTCCCAAACACTCATGTGAGTCATGGATTCATCAGGGTTGGAAGAAGCCTCCAGGATCATCCAGTGCCACCAGCAGCACCCCAAAGCCTGTCCCCAAGGGCCACATCCAGACTCCTCCTGAGCACTCCCAGAGACAGTGACTCCACCACTCCCTGGGCAGCTCATCCCAAGGCCTCACCACTCTGGCAGGGAAAAATTGTTTCCAATCTCCAACCTGAGCCTCCCCTGGTGCCATTTGAGGCCATTTCCTCTTGGGACACAGCAGAAGAGCTTGACCCCACCTCACTGCCCCCTCCTGTCAGTGGAGTTGTGGGGAGCAATGAGGTCCCCCCTTGGGCTAAACAACCCAAAGGTATTTCCCCAAAATCTGGTAGCCACTCACCTCCCTGATGTTTCTCTCTCTCAGTGGGGCTGGAAGACAGCTGAGGTTTGGGTTTACGATTTATTCTCAGGCTGCGCTTTCAAAGGGTTATCACCCTCCAAGTTAAGCAATGGCCCCTCGGAGCAACAGGAAATTGATATTAAATTGAAATAATTACCATAAGAATGCTAGAATCAAACTTTGGCCTAGAACATAACCCGTATCACATTCTACCAGCTCAGGCACAGAGGCTGGGTTGTATCTCCTAAGAAAAAAGGGAGAGACACAGTGATATTCATTCCTGAGGAGCATTCCTGAACAAAGAGAAGATTATCTGGCCCTGCTGGTTCCCTGAACAACAAAAATCACAACTGATAACTAAAAGTGATGAAAAACCCAGCAAACACCTCATGCCAACACGAGGCCTTTGTTTCCAAGACCAGTTCTCGTTCCTGGCACGAATCTGCGAGGGTGTCATTGCCCCCCTCGGCGTGCCACAGGAGGGCCACCAAGGCCAGGTGCCCCCAAGCTGCCGGCAGCACCCTCGGTGGCTCCTGCCAGCAGCGGGGACACGGCCACCAGCGCGGCCACCAGCAGCCACCGACCGCGCGTGCCCCGTGCTCAGGGACCTGCAGGGATGCAGGGACACGGCCCCGCAGCCAAAGGGCACAGCGGGACCCGGCAGCGCCGCGGGGCCGCACCGAGCGCAGCCTCACCGGGACGTCACCGGCGCCCCAAAGGCTGGGAAGGACCTGACCCTCCTGCCAGACACGGAGCTGCTGCAGGGGCTGAAGAGGAGTGCCCATCCCTGGAGGTGTCCCAGGAGCGCCTGGACGTGGCACTCGGTGCTCTGGGCTGGGGACAAGGCGGGCATCGGGCACAGCTGGGCCTCCATGGGCTGGGAGGGATTTTCCAGCCTCAGGGATTCCGGGATTCTGTGCAAGTTATCCTAAAACAACAGAAAACTTGGACATTGGGGCTTGGAGCCACCTGGGACAGTGGGAGGTGTCCCTGCCCACGTGTCACAAGCCGATGAGGGACAGATGCCTCTGCCCCACTTAAGGGCAAATGAGACCAGAGGACGGCAACACTGGGATCTTACTCAACCACACAGACTTGATTTCTCAAGAAGCGGCAGGGAGGGAGGGAGGGAGAAAGAAAGAGCAAACACCTGTCAGAGAGGGGGAGACACAGAGCCGGAGATAATCAGCTGGAACTACATGAGCTTCGAGGCCCCTGCCAACGCCACCCGTTCTGTGGCTGGAGAAGTCGGACGGGCTCCAGAAGTGACCCCACAGCTGCTTTCTGCTGAGCGGGCCCTGGGCCAGGACAGGGGAGCAGAGGGGCGAGGCTTTAGGCACAGGGGCACCTGCAAGTTCCTTCCGGTGGATTCTTTGTGTGCAGAAGAGAAGTGCGAATGGTGAGAAGAGCCTTCCCAGCACTTCACAGGCACGGCGAGCCTGGGCAGCAGCAGCCGCTCCTCCCTGCCCACGCCACCCCCGCGCTGCCTTCCTAAGGCCGCTCGGCTCCCTGGCCGTGCTCAGCGCCGGAGCGCGGCTGGGGCGGCTCCGCTGTCCCGGCTGCGCAGCCCCGCTGCAAAGGCGTTTCCAGCACAGCTCTCTGCCAGCCGGGCTCCGCGGGCGGCTTTCGTTCGCCTTGGGCGAGCAGGGACGGCCCTGCCCTGCCGGCCCGGCCGGGAGCTCTCCCGCTGCCGCTGGGGCTGAGCAGCCGCTGCTCGCAGGGACTCCCTGGGGCTGAGTGTGAAAATGCATCAGCCCCTCTGAGAGACAAGAAGTGAAACCCGGCCACTCTTTTCTCGTGCCTTGCACGCTTTCTTAGAAAATACACAAATTCTCCAGCAATGGAACAGTGTTCTGTCTTTCTTTGGTTGTTTCCTGGGAAATTATAATGTACTGCAATTACAACAAAGTGGATATTCATGTTTTTATTTCACAGACTGGAATCTAAAGATGCAATATGTAATAAAAGAAACTATTTCCTAATTTTACTTATCAATTACATTTTATCTTCACTTTTGTATTCTTAAATTATTCTTCTTATTCTTCTTCTTACTACTCCTCTTCTTCTCTGCTTCTTCTATATATTTCTAAATTCTTATTCTTATTCCTATTCCCATTCCTCTTCTTCTTCTATGTATTTTCAAATCCTTATTACTATTCTCTTTCTATGTATTGTTAAATAAGTCCCTTCTGTCTTCTCCGTCTTCTTCGTCTTCTTCATCTTCTTCGTCTCCTTCCTTGTTGTCCTCATCTTCTTCATCCGATTCTTCGTCTTCGTCTTGTCTTCTTCCTCATTGTCTTCATCTTCTTCATCTTCCTCCTTGTCTGTTTCAGTCCTGGGGCTGTGGCGCCAGGCAGGGGCACCGGAACAGCGCCCGCAGCGCCCGCAGCGCCCGCCTGAAGCGGGAGGGACGTTTCCTGGGGGCAGGCACCGGGCTCTCTGTCCCTGCCTCTGGCACCGGCTCCTCGAGGGCAGGAGAAGCCGCGTGTCCCACGGGGCCTTGGCCTTGCAGGGCCGCGGGCGAGGCACAGAGCGGCCCTGGGCTGCACGGCTCCGGTGCCGGGCCCTCAACCCAGGCCTCACAGGGGACAGGCACTGGCAGCCCCAGTGCTGCAAAAACTCCCCGCTTTTGCTCTTCTGGGGGCAGCTCCAGGACACTCAGCTCGTCCCGCTCGTCGTCCTCTGGGTGCAAGGGCTTGGTCCCGATGCCGTGCTCGGCCTCCTCTTCCCAGATCTCCTGCACGAGCTCCTTGTCGCTGTCATCTTCCCAGCTGGACTGTGCTGAGGGTCTGCTGCCGTTCCCTCTGGACACGTCTTGGCCAATGCGGGTTTCCCCTTGCGAAAGGTCTTGGCCAATGTGCTCTTCCCAGTTGGAAAGTTCTTCACAGCTTTTGACATCTCCTTGGGACAGCCCTTGCTCCAAGTGTTCTTCCCAGTCGGACACCTCCTGGGACAGCTCCTGCTCAGGGCACTCTTTCCCCTGGGACATTTCTTGGGAGTTGTTAATTTCTCCCAGGGACAGCTTTGCCTTTTCCTCACCTTCCCCCTCGGACAGCTCCAGGTCTCTCACCAGGAAAGGCTCCAGATCATCCAGGAACTGCCAGTATTTCATTTCCTCCTCCGAGTCCTCCATCCTCTCCTGCACTGCCAGCACTGACCCTGCTGCTGTCCCCTCCTGCTGCTCCCTGAGGGCCTGGGCTCCCAGCGGGGCGGGCGAGGGGCTGGGGGAGCTGTGCGGGGCAGGCACCGGGCTCTCTTCCCCTTGGCCTGTACCTGTTGCTCCTACAGCCATCCATTGCTGCAGGGCATACTCTTCCTCCCGCTGCTGCCTCAGCTCCAGCATCTCCAGCAGCGCCTGGCTCAGCATCTCCCCGGTGATGTTCTGCTCCTGGTACACTGAAGCCTGGCTGCTGGCCGGGGTGGTGAAGGGGACGCTGGCTGCGCTCTGTGTCCCTATTGATGGCCGCTCCTCACTCATTACAGAAGGAGTTGGTGCCTTTTCCTCCTCCGGAGCGAGAGGCTTGGGGGGCTCCTCCTCCTCTGCAGCTCCAGCAGGGGCAGCAGCTGCCCACCGGGAAAGCTCTCGGTCCATGTCGGGGATGGCCTCGTCCACTGGGGACAGTGCTGGGTCACTCGGGCTGTCCCCTGGAAGGACCTCGATGGCCTCTTCCCATTGGGACAAATCCCGGTCACTTGTGCTGTCCTCTGGAATGACCTCGATGACCTCTTCCATTTCGGGCAGCTCCTCGTCACTCGTGCTGTCCTGTGGGATGACCTCGATGGTCTCTTCCACTTCAGACAGCTCCTCATCACTTGTGCTGTCCCCTGGAGAGAACTCAAAGGCCTCTTCCACTTCAGAGAGCTCCAGGTCACTTTTGCTGCCCCCTGTAAAGACTTCGATGGCCTCTTCCACTGGGCACAGCTCCTGGTCACTTGTGCTGTCCCCTGGAATGGCCTCGATGGCTTCTTTCTCTGGGGACAGCTCCTCATCACTCGTGCTGTCCCCTGGAGAGAATTCAATGGCCTCTTCCGCTTCAGACAGCTCCTGGTAACTTGTCCTGTCCCCTGGAGTGGCCTCAATGGCCTCTTCCACTTCAGACAGCTCCAGGTCAGTGTTGCTGTCCCCTGGGAAGCGCTCGCTGTCTTCTGACACTGGGGACAGCTCCTGCTCACTGCTGTTTTCCCCTTGGGACAGCTCGCTGTCATTTTCCCTTTGGGAATCCTGTTTCTCCAGAGCCGTGCCCCTCACGCTGCACTCCATGGCAGGAGCCCCCGAGGGAATGGGCGGCACAGGCAGCAGCTGCGAGCTCGGGGACACTCGGGCTGTGCCCTCCTGGGCCACCCTGAGCGGGGGCAAGAACACCCTGGGCACGGGGGTGTATGGCTGCCAAGGACAGGGGCTGCGGGGCTGAGGCTCCCCTGCACTCCCCAGCTCTGTGTCCCGGCTCCGAGTGTCCCTGGGGCTCACCAGGCAGGGCCGTGGTGGCAGCGGTGCCGGCTGTGGCAGAGGCGGCAGCGGTGGCAGCGTGTCCCCACGGAGGGACAGGGCCTGGCCCCGGCTGCCCTGCGGCGCTGCCCGCGGCTGCCCCAGCTCCACCTGTGGGACCTTGAGGTGCTGGAGCTTTCTGGGTCCCACCTTTGGCTGCCCGAGGTGCACTGGCGGCAGCTTGATGTGCGTCGGTGAGGAGGAGGCAGCGTGGGATGGAAAGGGCTCCCTTGGCAGAGCAAAGATCCTGGCCCTCTCCGTCCACTGGCCTCTCCTTCCTGCCTCATCCCTCACTCCTGGCCTCCTCCACAGGCTCAGCAGTTGGCTCTGGGTGGGCTGCACTGCAGATCCCCTTCTCCTTCTCCATCTCCTCATCCATCTCTGCCGTCCTCTGCTGCAGCCTGTTTCAGGGAGCTGCTTCCTCCCGACAGGCAGAAGGTCCCTGTCCCCTATTGGGACAGCTCATTGGAACAGCTTCAGGCGGGCGCTGCGGGGGCTGTGCCCGTGTCCCTGCCCGGTGCCACAGCCGCAGGAGTAGCACAGACAGGGCACCCGCAGCAGGGATCGCTCCCAGAGCCTCCCTCCCTGCGGGGCTGCGGCACACCCGGGGCTGCCGGCACCACTGGGAGCTGGGTCACAAACAGCAACAGGAACGACGAGGACGAAGAAGACGAAGATGGAGAAGACAAACGCTAAGAAGACGATGAAGATATTGAAGAAGAGCAATAGGAATAAGAATTTAGGACGAAGACATGGACAAGAAGAAAGGGTACCCCAGCTGCCAGCTTCTGGAATCCAATGTTGTGGCATGGTCACTAGTTTGGTTGCAGCAGGAATCTGCACAAGGAGGCATTTTTACTGTGACAACAGGAGCAACTCTGATTTTGCTCCTTGCGTGCTGCCATGCAGCCTCGGAAAGGAGAGATGCTTTTGAGCACGTGGGAATCCTCCACTTGTTCCACATGGACTCTGAAGCTTTGTACCCAGCTGTTGGTGTTTTCCCGACCTTGCTCATTTCAGCTTCAACGTTTGCAAAAGAAAGCAGATCACAGGGAACAAGAAATTTAAACGTTTTAAAAAGCAAGAGCAACAAGTGACAGAACTGCAGAAGAAAGATTTTTTAATAGAATAGTTGTTCTCTTTTTGTATCTCTTGTCAGTGGAGATGCTGCTCCTAACTACCTCTCTATGACTTTTGAGCCACGTGTATTTCTAATTACACCTTTCTAGTATTGGTTATTAATTCTGAACCCCACGTACAACAGACGAGTGCCATCGATAGTAGTTTTCTCTCCCAAATAGGCTACAGCACTCGTTTCTTTCTCCCGAAGAGGCTGAACCCCGTGTGTTTCGCGTCCCATCGCACAGCCCGGCGCCGGTATCTGCACAGGGCATTTGGGCCCTGGGGCAGCCGTGTGGCGATGCTGCCGCAGCCGAGCCCAGCCCTTCGGGCCGCTGTCCGTGTGCATTTGGAAGCGCACGGACACAATTCCAGCCCCGTCTGGCTCTGTGCTTCGTGTTTGTGTTGCCTGTGCGGGCGGAGCGGGGCCGGCGGCAGCCGCGCTCCCCTCAGAGCCCCTGAGGGCGGCAGCAATGGCGGCGCCGCCCCCTCAGCGCCCGGGCCCGGCCCCGGCGGGCGGGGAGCGCTCGGCAGCGCCCTGGTGGCAGCGGGGCCCGAGCCCCGGCCCCGGGCTCTGTCCCCGAGGCGCCGCACGGGCGAGGGGAGACCTGGAGGAGTCGGTGCCTGAGGCATTGCCCCGACCCTGGGGCGGCACCTGGCCCCTGCCCTTGTGGGACCGCGCCAGCTTCTCGTGCTCCCACTTCTCAAGCTTGTCCAGGTGCCTGTGGATGGCCCCGGCCTTGCGCGGTGCCCCTGCCCCGCTCAGCTTCCCGTCCCCTGCAAAGGCGCCGAGGGCGCGCTCGGAGCCGCCGGCTGCCATTGCTAAAGGCGCTGACGAGCCCCGGAGCCCAGGCAGAGCCCTGAGGGACAGCCCTGGTCCCCGGCCTCCCGCGGGACGCGGAGCCACTGCCCACGAGTCCCTGGCACGTCCGTGCGGCCGATTCCTCGTGCCCTGCACAGCGCAGCCTGCAAACGCCGGGCTCTGCAGTCTGGGGCTGGGGCTGTCGTGCGGGAGCGTGGCCAAAGGCCCTCAGGGCTCTGGGCACAGCCGGGCCGCAAGGCCACGAGTCCGGGGCTGTTCCAAGCCAGTTCCTCTCTGCCCCGCTGTTGTTGCGGTGCCGGGGATGGCTCTTTGTGACCCAGGCGTGTGGTGTCAGGGCCCTTTGTGATGTGGGACATGGTGGTGGCCAGAGACCCTTGTGACATCAGAGAGCCCGGCCCTGGCTGAGGGTATCTAAGGGACGCAGAGCCCTGCAGTGCCCATCACAGGAGAGCCGCTCTCTGCGGAGGAAGCAGCTCCCTGTGCTCGTCTGCTCTAGAGAGCAACGGAGATTATTGAGAACATGGAGAAGAAGCGGAACCCCAACTCCCAGCCTGCCGAAGGCCAACTGCTGAGCCTGCGGAGGAGGCCAGGAGTGAGGGATGAGGCAGGAAGGAGAGGCCAGTGGACGGAGAGGGCCGGGATCTTTGCTCTGCCAAGGGAGCCCTTTCCGTCCCACGCCGCCTCCTCCTCACCGACGCACATCAAGCTGCCGCCAGTGCACCTCGGGCAGCCAAAGGTGGGACCCAGAAAGCTCCAACAGCTCAAGGTCCCACAGGTGGAGCTGGGGCAGCCGCGGGCAGCGCCGCAGGGCAGCCGGGGCCAGGCCCTGTCCCTCCGTGGGGACACGCTGCCACCGCTGCCGCCTCTGCCACAGCTGGCACCGCTGCCACCACGGCCCTGCCTGGTGAGCCCCAGGGACACTCGGAGCTGGGACACAGAGCTGGGGAGTGCAGGGGAGCCTCAGCCCCGCAGCCCCTGTCCTTGGCAGCCATACACCCCCGTGCCCAGGGTGTTCTTGCCCCCGCTCAGGGTGGCCCAGGAGGGCACAGCCCGAGTGTCCCCGAGCTCGCAGCTGCTGCCTGTGCCGCCCATTCCCTCGGGGGCTCCTGCCATGGAGTGCAGCGTGAGGGGCACGGCTCTGGAGAAACAGGATTCCCAAAGGGAAAATGACAGCGAGCTGTCCCAAGGGGAAAACAGCAGTGAGCAGGAGCTGTACCCAGTGTCAGAAGACAGCGAGCGCTTCCCAGGGGACGGCACGAGTGACGAGGAGCTGTCCGAAGTGGAAGAGAACTTCGAAGTCATTACAGGGCGCAGCACAAGTGATGAGGAGCTTTCTGAAGTGGAAGAGCCCATTGAGGTCATTCCAGGGGACAGCCTGAGTGACAAGGAGCTGTCTGAAGTACAAGATGACATCGAGCTCTTCCCGGGGGACAGCAACACTGACCTGGAGCTGTCTGAAGTACAAGATGACATCGAGCTCTTCCCAGGGGACAGCAACACTGACCTGGAGCTGTCTGAAGTGGAAGAGGCCATTGAGGCCATTCCAGGGGACAGGACAAGTGACCAGGAGCTGTCCCCAGTGGAAGAGGCCATTGAATTCTCTCCAGGGGACAGCACGAGTGATGAGGAGCTGTCCGAAATGGAAGAGGCCATTGAATTCTCTCCAGGGGACAGCACAAGTGACGAGGAGCTGTCCGAAATGGAAGAGGCCATTGAGGCCATTCCACAGGACAGCATAAGTGACCAGGAGCTGTGCACAGTGGAAGAGGCCATTGAATTCTCTCCAGGGGACAGCACGAGTGATGAGGAGCTGTCCCCAGAGAAAGAAGCCATCGAGGCCATTCCAGGGGACAGCACAAGTGACCAGGAGCTGTGCCCAGTGGAAGAGGCCATCGAAGTCGTTGCAGGGGGCAGCAAAAGTGACCAGGAGCTATGCGAAGTGGAAGAGGCCATTGAGGCCATTCCAGAGGACAGCACAAGTGACCAGGAGCTGTCCGAAATGGAAGAGGCCTTTGAGTTCTCTCCAGGGGACAGCACAAGTGACAAGGAGCTGTCCGAAGTGGAAGAGGCCATTGAGGCCATTCCACAGGACAGCACAAGTGACCGGGATTTGTCCCAATGGGAAGAGGCCATCGAGGTCACTCCAGAGGACAGCACGAGTGACGAGGAGCTGTCCGAAATGGAAGAGTCCATTGAGGTCATTCCAGAGGACAGCACAAGTGACCAGGAGCTGTCCGAAATGGAAGAGGCCATCGAGGTCATTTCAGAGGACAGCACAAGTGACCAGGAGCTGTCCGAAATGGAAGAGGCCATCGAGGTCATTTCAGAGGACAGCACAAGTGACCAGGAGCTGTCCGAAATGGAAGAGGCCTTTGAGTTCTCTCCAGGGGACAGCCCGAGTGACAAGGAGCTGTCCGAAATGGAAGAGGCCATGGAGGTCATTCCAGGGGACAGCCTGAGTGACGAGGAGCTGTCTGAAGTACAAGATGACATCGAGCTCTTCCCAGGGGACAGCACGAGTGACGAGGAGCTGTCTGAAGTACAAGATGACAGCGAGCTCTTCCCAGGGGACAGCAACACTGACCTGGAGCTGTCTGAAGTGGAAGAGGCCATTGAGGCCACTCCAGGGGACAGGACAAGTTACCAGGAGCTGTCTGAAGCGGAAGAGGCCATTGAATTCTCTCCAGGGGACAGCACGAGTGATGCGGAGCTGTCCGAAATGGAAGAGGTCGTCGAGGTCATTCCACAGGACAGCACAAGTTACCAGGAGCTGTGCCCAGTGGAAGCGGCCATTGAATTCTCTCCAGGGGACAGCACGAGTGATGAGGAGCTGTCCCCAGAGAAAGAAGCCATCGAGGCCATTCCAGGGGACAGCACAAGTGACCAGGAGCTGTGCCCAGTGGAAGAGGCCATCGAAGTCTTTACAGGGGGCAGCAAAAGTGACCTGGAGCTCTCTGAAGTGGAAGAGGCCTTTGAGTTCTCTCCAGGGGACAGCACAAGTGACGAGGAGCTGTCTGAAGTGGAAGAGACCATCGAGGTCATCCCACAGGACAGCATGAGTGACGAGGAGCTGTCCGAAATGGAAGAGGCCATCGAGGTCATTCCACAGGACAGCACAAGTGACGAGGAGCTGTCCGAAATGGAAGAGGTCATCGAGGTCATTCCAGAGGACAGCACAAGTGACCGGGATTTGTCCCAATGGGAAGAGGCCATCGAGGTCATTCCAGGGGACAGCCCGAGTGACCCAGCACTGTCCCCAGTGGACGAGGCCATCCCCGACATGGACCGAGAGCTTTCCCGGTGGGCAGCTGCTGCCCCTGCTGGAGCTGCAGAGGAGGAGGAGCCCCCCAAGCCTCTCGCTCCGGAGGAGGAAAAGGCACCAACTCCTTCTGTAATGAGTGAGGAGCGGCCATCAATAGGGACACAGAGCGCAGCCAGCGTCCCCTTCACCACCCCGGCCAGCAGCCAGGCTTCAGTGTACCAGGAGCAGAACATCACCGGGGAGATGCTGAGCCAGGCGCTGCTGGAGATGCTGGAGCTGAGGCAGCAGCGGGAGGAAGAGTATGCCCTGCAGCAATGGATGGCTGTAGGAGCAGCAGGTACAGCCCAAGGGGAAGAGAGCCCGGTGCCTGCCCCGCACAGCTCCCCCAGCCCCTCGCCCGCCCCGCTGGGAGCCCAGGCCCTCAGGGAGCAGCAGGAGGGGACAGCAGCAGGGTCAGTGCTGGCAGTGCAGGAGAGGATGGAGGACTCGGATGAGGAAATGAAATATTGGCAGTTCCTGGATGAGCTGGAGCCTTTCCTGGTGAGAGACCCGGAGCTGTCCGAGGGGGAAGGTGAGGAAAAGGCAAAGCTGTCCCTGGGAGAAATTAACAACTCCCAAGAAATGTCCCAGGGGAAAGAGTGCCCTGAGCAGGAGCTGTCCCAGGAGGTGTCCGACTGGGAAGAACACTTGGAGCAAGGGCTGTCCCAAGGAGATGTCAAAAGCTGTGAAGAACTTTCCGACTGGGAAGAACACATTGGCCAAGACCTTTCGCAAGGGGAAACCCGCATTGGCCAAGACGTGTCCAGAGGGAACGGCAGCAGACCCTCAGCACAGTCCAGCTGGGAAGATGACAGCAACAAGGAGCTCGTGCAGGAGATCTGGGAAGAGGAGGCCGAGCACGGCATCGGGACCAAGCCCTTGCACCCAGAGGACGACGAGCGGGACGAGCTGAGTGTCCTGGAGCTGCCCCCAGAAGAGCAAAAGCGGGGAGTTTTTGCAGCACTGGGGCTGCCAGTGCCTGTCCCCTGTGAGGCCTGGGTTGAGGGCCCGGCACCGGAGCCGTGCAGCCCAGGGCCGCTCTGTGCCTCGCCCGCGGCCCTGCAAGGCCAAGGCCCCGTGGGACACGCGGCTTCTCCTGCCCTCGAGGAGCCGGTGCCAGAGGCAGGGACAGAGAGCCCGGTGCCTGCCCCCAGGAAACGTCCCTCCCGCTTCAGGCGGGCGCTGCGGGCGCTGCGGGCGCTGTTCCGGTGCCCCTGCCTGGCGCCACAGCCCCAGGACTGAAACAGACAAGGAGGAAGATGAAGAAGATGAAGACAATGAGGAAGAAGACAAGACGAAGACGAAGAATCGGATGAAGAAGACGAGGACAACAAGGAAGGAGACGAAGAAGATGAAGAAGACGAAGAAGACGGAGAAGACAGAAGGGACTTATTTAACAATACATAGAAAGAGAATAGTAATAAGGATTTGAAAATACATAGAAGAAGAAGAGGAATGGGAATAGGAATAGGAATAAGAATAAGAATTTAGTTAGAATAAGAAGAAGAGTAATAGGAATAAGAATAAGAATTTAGAAATATATAGAAGAAGCAGAGAAGAAGAGGAGTAGTAAGAAGAAGAATAAGAAGAATAATTTAAGAATACAAAAGTGAAGATAAAATGTAATTGATAAGTAAAATTAGGAAATAGTTTCTTTTATTACATATTGCATCTTTATATTCCAGTCTGTGAAATAAAAACATGAATATCCACTTTGTTGTAATTGCAGTACATTATAATTTCCCAGGAAACAACCAAAGAAAGACAGAACACTGTTCCATTGCTGGAGAATTTGTGTATTTTCTAAGAAAGCGTGCAAGGCACGAGAAAAGAGTGGCCGGGTTTCACTTCTCGTCTCTCAGAGGGGCTGATGCATTTTCACACTCGGCCCCAGGGAGTCCCTGCGAGCAGCGGCTGCTCAGCCCCAGCGGCAGCGGGAGAGCTCCCGGCCGGGCCGGCAGGGCAGGGCCGTCCCTGCTCGCCCAAGGCGAACGAAAGCCGCCCGCGGAGCCCGGCTGGCAGAGAGCTGTGCTGGAAACGCCTTTGCAGCGGGGCTGCGCAGCCGGGACAGCGGAGCCGCCCCAGCCGCGCTCCGGCGCTGAGCACGGCCAGGGAGCCGAGCGGCCTTAGGAAGGCAGCGCGGGGGTGGCGTGGGCAGGGAGGAGCGGCTGCTGCTGCCCAGGCTCGCCGTGCTTGTGAAGTGCTGGGAAGGCTCTTCTCACCATTCGCACTTCTCTTCTGCACACAAAGAATCCACCGGAAGGAACTTGCAGGTGCCCCTGTGCCTAAAGCCTCGCCCCTCTGCTCCCCTGTCCTGGCCCAGGGCCCGCTCAGCAGAAAGCAGCTGTGGGGTCACTTCTGGAGCCCGTCCGACTTCTCCAGCCACAGAACGGGTGGCGTTGGCAGGGGCCTCGAAGCTCATGTAGTTCCAGCTGATTATCTCCGGCTCTGTGTCTCCCCCTCTCTGACAGGTGTTTGCTCTTTCTTTCTCCCTCCCTCCCTCCCTGCCGCTTCTTGAGAAATCAAGTCTGTGTGGTTGAGTAAGATCCCAGTGTTGCCGTCCTCTGGTCTCATTTGCCCTTAAGTGGGGCAGAGGCATCTGTCCCTCATCGGCTTGTGACACGTGGGCAGGGACACCTCCCACTGTCCCAGGTGGCTCCAAGCCCCAATGTCCAAGTTTTCTGTTGTTTTAGGATAACTTGCACAGAATCCCGGAATCCCTGAGGCTGGAAAATCCCTCCCAGCCCATGGAGGCCCAGCTGTGCCCGATGCCCGCCTTGTCCCCAGCCCAGAGCACCAAGTGCCACGTCCAGGCGCTCCTGGGACACCTCCAGGGATGGGCACTCCTCTTCAGCCCCTGCAGCAGCTCCGTGTCTGGCAGGAGGGTCAGGTCCTTCCCAGCCTTTGGGGCGCCGGTGACGTCCCGGTGAGGCTGCGCTCGGTGCGGCCCCGCGGCGCTGCCGGGTCCCGCTGTGCCCTTTGGCTGCGGGGCCGTGTCCCTGCATCCCTGCAGGTCCCTGAGCACGGGGCACGCGCGGTCGGTGGCTGCTGGTGGCCGCGCTGGTGGCCGTGTCCCCGCTGCTGGCAGGAGCCACCGAGGGTGCTGCCGGCAGCTTGGGGGCACCTGGCCTTGGTGGCCCTCCTGTGGCACGCCGAGGGGGGCAATGACACCCTCGCAGATTCGTGCCAGGGACGAGAACTGGTCTTGGAAACAAAGGCCTCGTGTTGGCATGAGGTGTTTGCTGGGTTTTTCATCACTTTTAGTTATGAGTTGTGATTTTTGTTGTTCAGGGAACCAGCAGGGCCAGATAATCTTCTCTTTGTTCAGGAATGCTCCTCAGGAATGAATATCACTGTGTCTCTCCCTTTTTTCTTAGGAGATACAACCCGGCCTCTGTGCCTGAGCTGGTAGAATGTGATACGGGTTATGTTCTAGGCCAAAGTTTGATTCTAGCATTCTTATGGTAATTATTTCAATTTAATATCAATTTCCTGTTGCTCCGAGGGGCCATTGCTTAGCATGGAGGGTGATAACCCTTTGAAAGCGCAGCCTGAGAATAAATCGTAAACCCAAACCTCAGCTGTCTTCCAGCCCCACTGAGAGAGAGAAACATCAGGGAGGTGAGTGGCTACCAGATTTTGGGGAAATCTCCACCTTTGGGTTGTTTAGCCCAAGGGGGGACCTCATTGCTCCCCACAACTCCACTGACAGGAGGGGGCAGTGAGGTGGGGTCAAGCTCTTCTGCTGTGTCCCAAGAGGAAATGGCCTCAAATGGCACCAGGGGAGGCTCAGGTTGGAGATTGGAAACAATTTTTCCCTGCCAGAGTGGTGAGGCCTTGGGATGAGCTGCCCAGGGAGTGGTGCAGTCACTGTCTCTGGGAGTGCTCAGGAGGAGTCTGGATGCGGCCCCTGGGGACAGGCTTTGGGGTGCTGCTGGTGCTGCTGGGGTGGCACTGGGTGATCCTGAAGGCCTCTTCCAACCCTGATGAATCCATGACTCACATGAGTGTTTGGGACTGGATGTTCACCCATTTCTTCTGTGTACAGCAACAACCAAGTGTTTCCCTCCTCCCTTCCCGATATCCAACAGCAGAGAGTCCCTAGGCCAGCGTTCCTCTCTCTGGGAGCACCAGGAAGGAAGTTTGAGGACTTATCCAGCCCTGAGAGGGGAAGGCAGGAATTCTTTTTTTTCTTTCTTTTCCACACCAAAGGAGACTCCTGCAATGGGAAGAGGAATTGTTCTTGGTGGAGCTGCCCTGCAGGGCTCCAGCCCAGAGGAGAGGCTTGGGGAAGAACATGGTGAGGCGTACCAAGAGCTGTGGGAATGGGAAGAACGTGTGACAGCCCAAGAGGTGTCCCAGTGGGAAGCAAATGAGAGAGGGCAGCAGGAGTTGGAACGGGAAGAGGATGAGAGATGCCACGAGCTGTCCCTACAGAGAGATGTGAGAGCCCCAGAGGATTCCCAATGGGACGATGTCCGAGAGCTGTCCCAGAGGGAAGAGCGAGTGAGCAGCCAGGAGCTGTCCCCATGGGGCCCTGACATCAGCTCCAAGATCTGGGACAGACCCTTGAGCCCTGTGAGTGAGGAGGAGCCCCAGCCTTGTCCCCCCGAGGGGCCCGGCTCTCCCAGCCCCGTGGGCACAGCGGTGGCGGCAGAGGCAGCGCCTGCCCTGCCCAGCGCCTCTCCTGCCCCGGGCAGTGCCACGGAGGCCGAGCCGGCAGCTGCTGCCCCGGCCGGAGCTGCAGAGGAGGAGGAGGAGCCCCAGAGCGCAGCCAGCGTCCCCTTCACCACCCCGGCCAGCAGCCAGGCTTCAGTGTACCAGGAGCAGAACATCACCGGGGAGATGCTGAGCCAGGCGCTGCTGGAGATGCTGGAGCTGAGGCAGCAGCGGGAGGAAGAGTATGCCCTGCAGCAATGGATGGCTGTAGAAGCAACAGGTACAGGCCAAGGGGAAGAGAGCCCGGTGCCTGCCCCGCACAGCTCCCCCAGCCCCTCGCCCGCCCCGCTGGGAGCCCAGGCCCTCAGGGAGCAGCAGGAGGGGACAGCAGCAGGGTCAGTGCTGGCAGTGCAGGAGAGGATGGAGGACTCGGAGGAGGAAATGAAATACTGGCAGTTCCTGGATGAGCTGGAGTCACTCACAGGACAGAGCACTTCCTCCAGAGAGGGGATCCCAGTGCTCGCCACCTGTGAGGCCTCGGCTGAGTGCCCGGCACTGGAGCCGTGCAGCCAAGGGCCGGTGCCTGCCCCGCACAGCTCCCCCAGCCCCTCGCCCGCCCCGCTGGGAGCCCAGGCCCTGCGCGGGCAGCCGGCTGCCCCCAGGAAACGTCCCTCCCGCTTCAGGCGGGCGCTGCGGGGGCTGTGCCCGTGTCCCTGCCCGGTGCCACAGCCGCAGGAGTAGCACAGACAGGGCACCCGCAGCAGGGATCGCTCCCAGAGCCTCCCTCCCTGCGGGGCTGCGGCACACCCGGGGCTGCCGGCACCACTGGGAGCTGGGTCACAAACAGCAACAGGAACGACGAGGACGAAGAAGATGAAGAACAAGAACAGGAAGAAGAATACTTTAAAACTATGAAGAAGAATTGTAATAAGAATAAGAATTTAAAAATACATAGAAGAAGAAGAGGAATAAGAATTTGAATTTATATCTACATAGAAGAAGTAAAGAAGAAGAAGAGTAGTAAGAATAAGGGGAATATGAAGAATACTTTAAGGATAGAGAAATGAAGACAAATCTAATGAATAAGTAAAATCAGCAAATAATTAGTTTTTATTGAATCTTTATATTACAGTCTATGATATAAAAATGTGAATATACAATATATTGTAATAAAATAGATTATAATTTCCCAGGAAATAACCAAAGAAAGATAGAACACTGTTCACATTATGGAAGAATTTGTGTATTTGCTAATAAAATTTGTAAGACATAAGAAAAGAGTCTACAGATTTCATTTCTTGTCTCTCAGAGGAACTGATGTATTTTCAAACTCAGTCCCAGTGAGGCCCCTGTGAGCAGCAGCCGCTCAGCAGAAAGCAGCTGTGGGGTCACTTCTGGAGCCCGTCCGACTTCTCCAGCCACAGAACGGGTGGCGTTGGCAGGGGCCTCGAAGCTCATGTAGTTCCAGCTGATTATCTCCGGCTCTGTGTCTCCCCCTCTCTGACAGGTGTTTGCTCTTTCTTTCTCCCTCCCTCCCTCCCTGCCGCTTCTTGAGAAATCAAGTCTGTGTGGTTGAGTAAGATCCCAGTGTTGCCGTCCTCTGGTCTCATTTGCCCTTAAGTGGGGCAGAGGCATCTGTCCCTCATCGGCTTGTGACACGTGGGCAGGGACACCTCCCACTGTCCCAGGTGGCTCCAAGCCCCAATGTCCAAGCTGGCCTGGGACACTTCCAGGGATCCAGGGGCAGCCCCAGCTGCTGTGGGCACCCTGTGCCAGGGCCTCTCCCCCCTCAGAGGGAAGAATTCCTTCCGAAAAACCCCTCAGAGTTCAGTCCCTGGAGCCAGGCTGGGTGTGTTCCTCACCAGTCCTGCCTGCCCTGAGCAGCCTTGTGCCAGGCGGGAGGGGTTCCCCCGGTGCAGCCCCAGCTGAGGCAGCAGCAGCTCTGGGTTGTTCCTGACACATCCCTGTGGGAGCAGCTGGACAGGGCTGTGCAGCCAAAGACCCCAAATCACCGCACACCCAGCAATGGAGCAGCAGCAGAGCACTGGGGCTGTTCTGCTCTTCCTGGGCAGCCCCGCAGGGCTCAGGGCCGAGCAGCTCTGGCTGGAGCCCGGTGTTGGCACGTCCAGCCTCGGGGCTGCTCCTGTGCTTCTCCAGGGCAGGGCCTTTCTCCGGGATTAAGTTTTCCTTCTTCTGTAGGGTAACTTTTACAGAATCCCAGAACCCCTGAGGCTGGAAAATCCCTCCCAGCCCAGCCAGGCCCAGCTGTGCCCGATGCCCACCTTGTCCCCAGCCCAGAGCACTGAGTGCCACCTCCAGCCCTTCCTGGGACACCTCCAGGGATGGGCACTCCAAACCTCCCTGGGCAGCCCCTGCCAAGGCCTGACCTCCCTTTCCATGGGGAAATTCCTGCTGCTGTCCACCCTGAGCCTCCCCTGGCCCAGCCTGAGGCCGTTCCCTCTCCTCCTGTCCCTGTTCCCTGGCAGCAGAGCCCGAACCCCCCGGCTGCCCCCTCCTGTCAGAGGATACACAAGGATTGCTCCTTTCTTAGGCCCTCTCCTGCTCCTCTTTGCTTTCCAAAACCAAATAAGGATCCCTGAAGGATGACAAAGAAATCCCACATGAGTATTTAGGACTGGATGTTCACTCATTTTTTCTGTGTACAGCGACAATCAAGTGTCTCCCTCTTTCCTTGCCCAATACCCAATGCCAGTGTCTCTCTCTCTCTGGGAGCACCAGGAGGGAAGGTCGAGGACTTATCCAGCCCTGAGAGGGGAAGGCAGGAATTCTCTCTTTCTCTCCCTCAACAAAGGAGACTCCTGCAATGGGAAGAGGAATTGTTCTTGGTGGAGCTGCCCTGCAGGGTTCCAGCCCAGAGGAGAGGTTTGGGGAATGTCAGATGTGATCCCACCTGCAGGTTGGGCTCCCCCTGGCTCAATCAGGGGCTTCTGGGTCAGAGCAGTGAAGCAAAGAGAAACCATGCAATCAAAGGTGAAGTTGGGTAACAAATGTGAAACAGAGACCAGAGGCAGCACTAATGACAGGTTTGAGGTGTTCAAACAGGGCTTTTTCTTCTCAAAATTCAGTGCTTTAGTCTGTGGTATTGCTCTAAGTGTGTGACTTATATTGCTTCCCTAAATCCTACAAATCTTTACTATTGATGGATGCCTTTTCCTTGGAATGGACAACCGACATTCCAGTGCGCAAGACACACAAACACACACACACATCATTTAAGAAGGAGTAAATAATGCAATACAATCATTATAAAAGGATTGGCCAATAGCAGAACTTAAAATCACACTGCAGAATCTCTGCTGGTTTTTGCTTTTCCAGCTTGGCTGTTGCCCATCACAGAAGCAATGAACAGAGGCATCTTCTGGTTACTTCATTCTCTTTGCCACATCCAAATATGCATATTCAATCTCCTGGTCAGCAGGGCACGTGTTTGTAAATTCATCTCTTGCGTATGCATTTTTCAAGTATCTCGAAATCCCTGTCATTTCAGGTGGAAAATGAAAATTTCGGTATTTTTTTGCAACAACCTTTCATTGAAAGAAAAAAGAAAAAAAAGAAAAATATCATTACACATATAATCTGCAAAAACCCCAAACATCCCAAGCCTACTCTTTATGCCCATTTTTCATTTCCAGTATGTGAGTCTGGTGGTGTTGGCGACAAAAGGGAAGAAGAGGGAAAGACATAAGAAGAAGATATGGGATGAAGAAAGCTGCTGAACTCACTGTAAAAGATTTGTTCAGTGTGTGTATATCTATATCTAGCTAAAGATATGCAAAGCTACATGGATCAGTAGAACATAGTGGAAGAGACACAGGTTAAACCAGCAAACTTAAACCCAAATTAACAGAATAATCCTATAGGAATAAATTGGCCCATACTTGGAAACTTTCACAGAAACAGGAAAAATCTGTATTTTGTATTTAAATCCTTAATTTCAAGTGATCAGGGAAAACAGATCTTGGCTGATCCCTAATCCCTGCCTGCAGGCAGCAAGAGTGATGTGACAGTGTGACATTCCTCCTCTGTCCTTCTCCAGACATTCACCTGACCCGAGGGGATTCTCCCCATGCTGGCCCTGGCTGCCTCCCAGGGTTTGCCGTGCCTGAGCATGGGAAAAGGCTCATCCCTGGCTGCTCTCTGCAATGGGATCAACCAGGAGAAGTCTGGGCAAAGTTTTCACTTGTGGAGGTGTCAGAAAGTGACTCTTCCTCTGACAAAGCAGGAGTCTAACAGGAAACTTCCTGAAGTGACCTTGTTTGTCTGTTTGAAAACCAATGACATTCCAGTGTGGTCATTTCTCTTCCAGAGCCTTGCAGAGTAGAATCACAGAATGGTTTGGGTCAGAAGGGGCCTTAAAGATCATCTTATTCCACCCCTGCCATGGCAGGGACACCTCCCACTGTGCCAGGCTGCTCCAAGCCCCAATGTCCAGCCTCGCCTTGGGCACTGCCAGGGATCCAGGGGCAGCCCCAGCTGCTCTGGGCACCCTGTGCCAGGGCCTGCCCACCCTAACAGGGAGGAATTTCTTCCCAATCTCCTATTTAACCCTTCTCTCCTTCAGTTCAAGGCCATTCCCCCTCGTCCTGTCACTCCATGCCCTTATGAAAAATCCCTCTCCAGCCTCCTGGGCTATGACAACACCAGTCCCAGGTCACTGAAGCTGTTCAGGTGTGTGGGGATGCTCCACAGCCCTGCAAGAGGAGGTGTGGAGCCTTACCTGGGAGGCAGCGGGTGGAGGCCACCCTGTCACCCTGACTGGTACCAGTGGGGATGCTCAGCAAAGCCAGCATTGGAGATTAAACATGGGAGAGACAGAAATTGGGGTGGACAATACAAGGTAACCTTCCTTGGCTGTGGTCATGTGCACTTTGCAGGTGACATGCAGATGAGAGCACTTCTCTGCAGCCCTGAATCCAGCGCTCATTTCATCCCCGTGGCTGTGAGCAGCTCAGCCGCTGCAGCCACAGCACAGACACGAAACAGCTCCTCCACACCTACAACCATCCAAGGGAGGATCTGCCCGGCTGTGCTGAAAGGAAATGGCCTCAGTGTCCATGGGTGTGGCCTCAGGATAGAGAAAGGATCCCTCTGCCTTCTAGAAAAGGATTTAAGCTGCTGTGCTTCCCTCCAGGAGGCTAAAAAAGCAAAGGCAAACCTTGATTATGTGGAGCTTTGGTAGGAGGTTGCAATCCGCTAAAGTGAGCTCATCTCCGTCCAGGAATTTCCGGCTGGAAACGGTGATCTCCTCCGTGCTGTAAGCATCGATTTCATCAGGCAAGGGGCTATTTAAATAGTTGTCCAGCTTCTTCAGGGCTTTAAGCAAAGATTTTTCCAAATCTGGGTTAAGAGAATAAAAAGACCGTTCAAGCCTGTACCAAGGGCCCTGTGGCACCAAGCAGCTCCTGCATCCTGTCTCCTGGCAGCAACCCAGACATCTGGCTGTGCCAACTCCTGCAACTCCTTCATCCTAGGCTTAAACCTTAATGCTGGGATAAGGGCTCTAAGGAGCTAAAGGGAGCTCTGGGAAAAACCACCCTGGGGCTGTGTTACCAGGAATGGCTCCTCAAACCCTCTGTGGGGCGGGCTTTGGAACCGTGGCCTGGCTCTGCCTTCACACTGACTCCTGCCTGGGGGGCCACGGGGCCAGTGCTTGCCCACAGGCAGGGCAGCACAGCTGGAGTGACAACAGCAAGTCCCTGGGATGCCACTTTGGGCTGTACAAAGCCAGCCCAGGGAATAGGCCTGGGAGCTGAAGGACAGAGACAGAATCCTGGAATGGTTTGAGTTGGAAGGGACCTCAAAGCTCATCCAGTGCCACCCCCTGCCATGGGCAGGGACACCTTCCACTGTCACTTAAGAGTTGGACTTGATGATCCTTGTGGGTCCCCTCCAACCAAGAATATTCTATGCATTCTGTTCTATCCCAGGGTGCCCCAAGCCCTGTCCAACCTGGCCTTGGACACTTCCAGGGATGGGAGACCACAACCAACCTGTGCCAGGGCCTCACCACCCTCACAGGAAAGGATTTCTCCCTAATATTTAATCTAACCCTGCCCTCCTCCAGCCTAGGGCCAGTCCATGGTGGTCATGAGGGTCCTGCTTTAGGGATGTGCCAAGGGGCTGGAGTCCTCAATATTTATGGACATATGGAATCTCTCACTTCTAAAGGGCCGTGCTTTTGGCAAAGCTGTGGGGAAGGTGCAGCCTCACAGACCCCAGAGCTGAAGGAATGAGGAGAGGCTGGAATTGGTGCTCCCATGGTGACAGCAGTATCTGCTTTCACTGATTCTGGGAATCCTCGACTAAAGGAGGGAACAGGCACCGATTTCCACAGCCTCCATGCTCTGGAAAATCCCTGAGCTGGAAATGGGACATCTCCAGCAGTGTCCTACAGCTGCACAGGCCTGGTTTCTCCCTCCCAGGGCTGATGACAGGACTGCAGCACCTACTTTCATTTGCATCTTTTCTCGGGTTCTTTATAAATGCAGAGAATTTTGCAAAGACATCATTTCCTGCAGAGTTCGACTCGGGGTGCTTCGGTGCAAGTTTGGGATACCTAAGAAGTTCAAAGAAACAAAAAGAAGCTATCCAATTAGCCTTTATTTTTGTCTCCATTAATTAATACACATGTATTTGTAGGGTGACCACATACAGCCACACAGGACTCAAAGGGAGCCATCCTAAACTCAAAGTCACCTACTTTAAACCCTACCTAAATCATCTTTTCCTGAGGGCAATGGGAAATGGCTGTTATTGCTGCAAGCACTGCCCAAACATCCCAGGTTTACCTCCAGAGGTGAGGCTGCCTGGAACGTGGCTCCTGCCATGAGGAGGAGTGGAGGGAAAATCCCCACTCGCAGGAGCTGCTGCTCCTCTCAGGCTCCTGGCCCAGCCCACTCGGGCATCAGCAAGGTGACAGCAGCCATTCCAGGAGCTGTAGCTGCCAGGGATGGATAAGGGTGGAAAAAAGTGGAGGGAAGCAGCTGCTTCCCTGGTTTAAGTCAGGTTCGGCTGATTGAGAAGGGAGCGCAGGGAGAGATGGATATCCCAGGGGAGAAAATATCTGTGGGGTAGGGGACACAATGCTGGGACAGTGGAGGGACAGCATGGTTTGGGGGAGGACAAATCCAAAACTGGGACCCTCACGTGCAGCCTGATGGACCCACGTGGACACTCTGAAAGAGCCCCAGCACATCCATTGTGCACGAAGCGCTCACTGCCCTCGGCTCCACAGAATCCCAGAATCATCAGGGCTGGAAAACACCTTCAGCATCATCCAGTCCCACCATCCCCCAGCACCACCAGCATCACCCCAAACCATGTCCCCAAGGCCCACATCCAGATGACTGGAACACTTCCAGAGATGGTGATCCACCCTGGGCAGCTCATTCCAATGCCTGACCACTCACAAAGGCCAAACATTTTTCCAGTCTCCAATCTGAACCTCCTTTGGCACAACTTGAGGCCATTTCCTCTCATCCCTTCACTTGGGACACAGCAGAAGAGCCCAACCCCACCTCACTGCAGCATCCTTCAGGTGGTTTTAGAGAGCAGTGAGGTCCCCTTGAGCCTCCAACCCCCTGCACCCAGGAAGCACAATTATTTGAAGAGGGAAACCTCAAACGATCCCAAGCAGAGGAACAAGGTCAGGCTTCTGCAGCAGCCCCCAGCTTTCCACGTGATGGATTCCATGCCCTGGGAATGACTCAGCAGTGAGCTCGGGGTGAAGGACGGCAGTGGGAGCAGCACAGCTGTGACTTGGGGACACCCCGGGGACACCCCAGTGACAGCCCCAGCTCCAGCTCTGTCTCACAGCAGCCAAAGTCACCCCTGAGCTGGAGCAGCCCCCTGAGCTGGAGCAGCCCCCTGGGGACCCCCCGACATGTGCAGCTCCCCGAGGGGAGCGGGAATGCGGTACCGGGGCGGCGCCAGCTTCTCCTCCAAGAACTCCTCGATCTTGTTGACGTCGGTTTTCACTTCCCCGTCAAAAGTCATGAACGGGGGGTTGGTGCCTGGGGCCAGGTTCTGCAGGTCTGCAGGTTTTCTGGGAAAGAAAAAGTCATAGAAAGTCCCTCTCCTTCTTTTTTATGAGCCCCTTTAGGTACTGGAAGGGGCTCTAAGGTCTCCTCGGAACTGTTTCTTCTCCAGGATGGACACACCCAGCTCTCCCAGCCTGGCAGAGAAGAGTCACCCTTTAAAATGCCTGTTTTGGTAAAGTTGTGCTAAAAAGTTAAGATCTCAGAATTAAAAGTCACAATCTCACCTTTTCAAATCCACGGTTGTGACATTAAATATGACACCTTTGAGCCACAGGATCATAAAGAGGCGCTGAGAGAACGGGCAGTTTCCAATACTTTCCCCATCACTGCCAGCCTACAATTGGAAAAATTCCAAATTATAAATACATCTGTGTATAAATCACAGCAGTCCCTCCAAAGGAAACAGCCTCCAGCTCATTTGTCTGCATGAACATAAATCTGCACAAGTCACTACAAGATTAAAACGAGTTAAATCAGCTTACGAGCACAGGAAGGGAACAGAGAAATATTTACCAGCCTAAAGAGAGATGTGATGTCTAAAGCACTGAAGAGAACAAGCAGAATCAATCAATTAATTAAGAATATCAAACTGAAGGGCTGTAGGAGTGGTGAGACAGTGGGCACAGAAGTGTTGCTCTCATGTAATTTATATTGCAATTTGTTAAGAGGCTTTGTTAAAATGAGGCAAAGCCTTGCAGAGCTGCTACTGAGTGAGACTTCATGTGACACTGCAAGAGATCAGGGGTCTCATTTTTAAGCCCTTCGCATGATTCTCCTAAAGCACAGCTTTAAAAGTTAGGCTAAATGTCAGGGGTAGACATATAAAAACCCAAGTGTCCCATTTATTAAGTTAATTCATTAAGGTTTGCAGCCCTCATAACCCAACAAGACACATGAATTAGACCAGTTCTGTCTGTCCTTTTTGCCTTGCTCAGTGCTACCAAACAAATCTCAGATACAGCCAAAAACTCCTCCATGAACACACACTGCACAGTGCTCACCTTCACAAAGAGCTCGATGGCTGGAAACGAGGGCCTGGCCTGGAGCAGGCAGGAGCTCAAGGGATGCATGGCAAGGACTGGATAAATTGTCTGGTTCTCCCTGTGAACCCGAAGAATCTCCCGGGACAAATCCCTGTGGTCTCTGCCCCTGGTACTGCAGCAACCACTGGGAAAACCAGGAGTGCCTCCAGCAGTGCTGGGGGATGAGAACTCTCAGAAATGCTACAACAGCTGGACTGCTGGGTTAGAGAAGTCTTGTTTCCGTCAGGAAAGCCTTGTTTCGTAGGTGGCAAAGCTGAGAGCTGCTCAAAAGCTGCCATTGTGGTTTTCCTCCTACTCAGAGCACTGCTCTGCAGTGCTGAGCAGCTTCCAGCAGCCAGGAGACACAAAACTTCTGTGGATCCTGTAAACAATGAGCCTGAAACGCTGCCAGCATGGCTCAGAACGGAGCTAAATGCACAACAGCACCATTTGGTCTCATCCTGCCTCTGACGTCAGGTGTTACCCACCCCAAAGGAAAAAGGAGGTGAAGAGTCTCATGGTGACTCCTCGGTGCTGGGAATGGGCACCCCCACCCTCTGCCAGGCTGCACCCAGGGGAGAAGCAGCAGCCCGGGGACACTGTTTGGGATGGGCCCTGTCTGGAGGAGCAGGCAGGGGTGTCTGGAGATGAGCTGGATCGCACCAGCTCCTTCCCAGCTGGCTCTCTGAAGTGCAGGTGTTGCCACAAACCCACTGCCCTTGCCCAGCTGTGCTGCCAGCTGTGCACCCAACACGATCCCAGACTGGTTTGGATGGGGAGGGGCCTTAAAGATCACCCAGTCCCACCCCTACCATAGCAGGGATACCTTCCACTATCCCAGGGTGCTCCAAACTCCATCCAAACTGGCCTGGGACACTTCCAGGAATGGGGAATCCACAACCTCTCTGAGCAACCTGTGCCAGGGCCTCACAGGCTGTGCTGGGTACACTGTGGGTCCTCTGAACTGGAGAGTAAAGAAAATCAGGGGAACTGAGGCACTTTGGGCAGCTGACCCAGCCATGGCAGAGCTGAGGTGACCAAGTGTCTTCCTGAGGATGCAGGGAGATGTTTGTCCCCTCTGGAGCAGCTGTGGATCAGCAGGATCCCTGTTGTGGTGACCTGGGAGTGCCTTCGACACCACATTTCCCAAGGCACCAGCTCTACCCAGGACGAGCTCAGAGACAGAGGGTGGGGATAGGGAGAGACCTTTGACTGAGCACCCATGGGGATGTGAGCTCTGCTGGGGAGAACCTGAGGGGATTTTGCTGATACAGCACAGGGGATCAGACTGATCCCAGAATCCCAGAGTTACTGAGGTGGGAAGAGCCCTCCAGGATCACCCAGTGCCACCCCAGCAGCACCAGCAGCACCCCAAAGCCTGTCCCCAAGGGCCACATCCAGACTCCTCCTGAGCACTCCCAGAGACAGTGACTGCACCACTCCCTGGGCAGCTCATCCCAAGGCCTCACCACTCTGGCAGGGAAAAATTGTTTCCAATCTCCACCCTGAGCCTCCCCTGGTGCCATTTGAGGCCATTTCCTCTCCTCCTTTCCCTTGGGACACGGCAGCAGAGCCCGACCCCCCCTCACTGCCCCTCCTGGCAGGGACTTGTGGGGAGCACTGAGGTCCCCCCGGAGCCTCCTCTGCTCCAGGCTGAGCCCCTTTCCCAGCTCCCTCAGCCGCTCCCGGTGTTTTCTAGACCCTAAACGTCTATTTTCTAGATGAAACTGTGTTCTGGCAGTGTGCTGTAACAGATACCCTCTTTTAACTAAAAAAATATTAAATTTAAGGTTTAATTATAATTTTTCTTCAATTTTAAAGGTTGTTCAATGCCCCCCCTCCATCCCTGGAAGTGTCCAAGGCCAGGTTGGAGCACCCTGGGTAGTGGAAGGTGTCCCTGGCCATGGCAGGGGGTGGAACGGGGTGATCCTTAAGGTCCCTTCCGACCCAAACCACTCTGTGATTCCATGAACAAAATACCCCATCTGCTCCTGAAGGACACAGTGGTTTTTACACCCTTGATGACTGTCCAGTGTTTCTGCAGAGTTCTACACAACTCAAACACTGAAAACCCCATCAAATTTACTTCTGTTTCAGCAATATTAAATATAGTAAATATAATAATATAATAATAAATAATATAGTAAATATATTAAAATTATATCGTGGCTATATAAAACCTTTTAAAAGTCCAAAATTACTTCTGTCGGGCAATATTACTGCTGTTAAAAAACGCCATAAAAATTAAAATTACAATTAATTTTGGTTCACTCGATGCAACTCTAATGCACGTATTAGCATTTTATGTGATGCTCAGACGCAGCACAGGCTCAGATCACATCCAATCCAAAGCTTTTTTGTCAGGAAGGGATCACCTGGAATTCTCTCTCTGCTGTCATTCCGTGGCCTCAGGCTGGAACACCCAAACACTGAATTTTACAGAATCCTTTTGATGCCACCTACTGGCCTTGAAATGTTGCTCTTGAGAGCATTGGAGATGCTGAAATTGTAATTCCAGGCTAAATTTGAAGCTACAGCAGCTGCAATTAAAAATACGTTTTCACGGGGAAAGTACCAATTTTGCCACTTAGTATTCCACTGCTTTTAAACAGCCCCAGAACTCTGCCTACCCACCAACATCCAACACTAAAAACAGATGTTTCAGCTGCTGTTTATTTTTTTCAGCCAAATAGAAGAAAAAGAAAAATCCTCTTTAAAATGTGATTTCTGCAGATAAATTGTATTTTGGTACTTCTGGGGTTGACTCTTGCTGTGTGTGACATCCCCAAAGTGAAGTTCAACAAGAGAGGTGTGAAAACAGCAGCTGGACACTCCTTCAGGGGGAAAAAAAATAAATAATAAAAGGATTTTCCCTTCATTTTTTTCTCCTATGAGAAAAATAAGCACCTTCCACTGTCCCAGGCTGCTCCAAGCCCCATCTAAGCTGGCCTTGGGCACTTCCAAGGATCCAGGGGCAGTCACAGCTGCTGTGGGAATTTCATTCCAGGGCCTGCCCACCCTCCCAGGGCACAATTCCTTCCCAATATCCCATCCATCCCTGCCCTCTGGCCAAGTTTTCCTTTCTCCTCATGGACACAGGGAAACAAACCTTCAGAGCAGCACCCAGGCACTACGAATTCAGTACTGAACAAATACAGAATAAAAAGTCTGCTCCCCACTTAAAAAGCCAACTGAAAATATTTATGCAAACCATTAGCAGGGATGTGGGAATGCCAGGGGATTTTTGGAAGGGTTTTTATAAAACCCTGTGTAGATTTAAGGCTTTTGGCCAAAGCTGGGCCTAAAGGAGATGCCAAGGGGGAGGGAATGAAAGGAAATGAGAGCAGGTGAAGGTGATAAAAGGAATTAACTTTACACCTGCACAGCTTTAGTGAGCACAGGACACCTCTGAGCTGGTGTTGGTGATCAAGGATTAGGAATATTGGCTCAAGGCTGAGTTTCCCTCGAGCAGGGCATCAGCTGAGCCAGTGCAAGGCTGCCCTGACCCTGGGCTTGGCCTGAGCTCCCACCTGCAGGAATGAGGAAACTCTTACTCCCTCCTATTGTAAGTCTTGTGCAGGTTTATCCTCCCAGCCTGGCCACTGAGTATCTCCTCACAGCCACCAATTCCATTATGAAGGCTTTTCCCATTCTGTTTGCTTTCTGGAATTTGGGTAATTTTGCTTTCATGCAGTGTTGGAATCAATTTACTGCCGGTATCTTATTTTAGGTTTCATGACTCATATCTTTAATAAAACTCTCCACTAGAAATTGTTCTTTGAATGCTGCTGGTCCTCAGGCCATGTTCAGGATTAAAAATGTGTTGGATATTTATGGCATTTCTCCCTCAGCCTTGTTTTTATGCACTGAGCAGTGCTCACAGCTCGAAGGGGTGACACCCATCTGAAAATTCTAATTCTCTATAGACAACAGAGAGGAAAACGAGGCTGAAGTTGTAATTTCATAGAATTATGGGATCATGGAATGATTTGGGTTGGAGGCACCTTAAAGCCCATCCAGTGCCACCCCTGCCATGGGCAGGGACACCTCCCACTGTGCCAGGCTGCTCCAAGCCCCAATGTCCAGCCTGGCCTTGGGCACTGCCAGGGATCCAGGGGCAGCCCCAGCTGCTCTGGGAATTCCATCCCAGCCCCTCCCCACCCTCATGGGGAAGGATTTTCCCTCTGGATCCAGGTCTCTCTCCCCTGTGTGCCAAGAGCCACTCTCAGAGCAGAGAAAGCCTCTTTTCTTCTCTCGCTGCTTCATTTACTGCCCATGGGCTGCGGGGTGAGGAATTACAGCAGAAATTAACTTAATCACTCTGTAAGTCATTAAATGCTTTTGATGCAGAGGGAGGAATTCTCCTTCATTAAGAAGCAACTTTGAGGCACTAACCTTTTTACTTTTGTCCAGTTGCTTTATAAATAATGAGAAACAAAAGGGCAAAACTCAGTCCTGCTACTTAGATGAAATACCCATTTAAATTTGATTTTGATATTAAAACCTGCCCAGCATTTCTACACCCTGCCAGATCTGATAAAGGTTATAAATAAATGAACTATTCAATGATAATTCTGTAAAGGGAACAGAAACCAAGAGAGTGCAGGTGGAAATTAAAAGGTGAGATGTCTTGTATTGCATTTCTAGAGGCTGTGCTCATATTCACCTTATTTACATTAAAGATAAATTTATGTGTGAAAGCCTTTTACAAAAGAGGAGAATAAACAAATACTGTGATTTTACAACTCTGCTGTTGCCTTGGGCCAGGCCCCTCATGGTGTTACAGGAATTTCCAGGCACACCTGTGGCTCTCTACAGGTGCTTAAAAAGAAAATCCGTAAAATACGATGAAATTACAAAGGAAAAATGCAAATTTCAGGTTTATTTCCTCAAATATATCTCCCTACACCAGACCTGCAAATAAAGCCACAGCAGTAGCTACAGGACTAAGCAGAGCACGGGGCAGTGCAGGGAAAATTAAACAGAAAAAGAAATAGGGAAATTAAATTGTGGACTGAGAGAGTGAAATCTTCAGCTGCGCTTCAGCAGAGTTTACATTAATCTTGCCCACTTTAGGAGTATCTTTCTCCTACACAAGTGATTGCCATTTTGCATGAGTTATCCTTGGTTTGTGTCTCACTCAGAACATCAGTGACTGGAGCCATCACTGTTTGTTTACTTTTTCAGTCGATGATGATAATGAATTACCACCTTCTTTTAGGAAGAAATTCCCGCCTGTGAGGTTGGGGAGGCCCTGTGGCTGCCCCTGGATCCCTGGAAGTGCCCAAGGCCAGCTTGGACCTGCTCTGATCACTCCTCTTAATCCCTACCCAGTCTTTAATTTTAATTTTCAAGATTATTTTCAAAACCTTGCCAGGAGTGGAAGAAAACCCAGAGCCCTTTAACCAAACCCAGGTGAAATCGGAGCCAGGAGACACCGCCCAGTTCCAGGTCAGTGGTTTGGATCTCACACCAGCTATTCCCAAACTTCTCTGTGCTGGGAATTCTGCAGGGCCCGCTTGTGTTCCAGGGAACAGTCTCAGGTCACAAGCAGCAGCCCAAATGCTATTAACCATTTATCCTGTTACAGGAATTATGGTTAAATCCCTCCCTGCTATTCCTAATCCCTGTTTAATAACGTGGCAAGGTGCCAGCTCACCCTGGAGACAAAAAAACCTCACATCCTTCGGAAATTCTTACAGGGAATTACTTCAACAAAAGGGTTTTATATTCCTGAACACGTTACAGGGCTGGGAAAAATGGATTAACTGATATTTCTGTGATACATCCTGTTTTACACTGCATTTGTACTGACCCTGCAACACAGCTGGGCTGCTTCAAGCTAAATACAAAACTGTATAAAAACTATATATAAAAACTATCTATGTACTTCTATATGGATAAAAACTATCTATATAGTTCTATATATATAAATTATATGTATGAAATACCTGTGATTTGTGCTGTAAACAAAGTACAAAGAAGTAAATCAATAAGAAATACTCGAATAAAGAAGCTTTTTTATGCAGCTTCAGGTAGAAAATACTGTGCCAAAATCCCAATTCAAATCAAGAGGTAAAAGTGAAAGATTAAAAGAGTGTGGGGGGGATTTTTTCACCTCCAATAATTTGTCATCTTTTGGTCCACATGGAAAGAACAAAATAAACTCTGTCAGCTGCAGTGGAGAGAGGCCCTCACAGAACAGTTAAAACTTGAATAGAAGGACCTTCCTTCCCTTCCCAGTGTAAATTCCAATTCCGGGCTATTCTCCATCCTGCTCTCCCCAGCACCTCACTTCCTTGGGAAATGAGGAGAAACACAGCACTGCTAATTAAAATAGGGGTTTTAATTAATGATACACTGCAGGAAGCATTGAAAACCCATGGGATCTAAGGCTGGTATTCAACACCAGGACTGTCCCTGTGAGCCCAGATCCTGGGGAATCCCCTTGGAGCTTCTGACAGAGGAACCTGATGGTTTTGCTGAGGGGTTGGTGGTGGTTTTGTTTCCACAGGCAGCACGGGCTCCAAAATGTTGAAGTCTTTAGAGTATATCTGGACCCTGTTTTGAGTTTCATCTGCCACATTATGAAAAGACTTCATTTTTTGTATTTAAAAAGTGCTCCTGTTCTCTGAGAGCTTTTAAAATTCATTTCCAAAACAGCCACCAGGGAAATGTCAATGATTGACCAAGACACAAATGGGAATTTTTCTGAAATCAGAGTCAATGTTTAACTTGTTTGTAACTGCCCCATTTGAATAACTCAGGTTCACTTTCACTACTCCAGTCCTGCTGTTTGACTTTGTTCTCTGACAACTCCAGTTCTGAATATCTGGAATGTTCTTATGTGTGCTCAAATTTCAGCATATGGAGAGAAATGAAACAAAAAGGGGAATTCCACCTTTGTCCCTCTGCCTCCCACAGCAGTGCCAGGCTGTCCAAGCTGTTTTCTTAGAGAAACTCAGTATTTTTAGGAAGGAATTAAAACCCTTCAGTGCTGAGAAGGTGATGTCATTGACAGCAACTGGAATGGAGTCACTTGAGCTGAGTTTTTATCAGGAAATAACCAGACATTGCAAATGGAAAAGCACACAGGGCCTTATCACAGGGGGACATTTTATCATCTCAGCAAGGAGATCTTGGGTCACCTTCACAGGGCATTCCCTTGGGCAGAGTCTGGGGGACAGCAATTCCTTTTTAAAGAGTCATGGAATATCCTGGGCTGGGAGGGACCCACAGGGATCACCCAGTCCCACCCCTGGCCCTGCCCAGACCCCCCAGCAATCCCAGCCTGGGCATCCCTGGCAGCGCTGCCCAAATGCTCCTGGAGCTCTGGCAGCCTCGGGGCCGTGCCCATTCCCTGTTCAGTGCCCCAAAACCCCTGGGGGAAAAAAAAGAAGCTGCAGGACCTTTCCAGGGAAAACACAGGGAATACACTCAGTGATGGCACAGGAGGAAGTCTCCACACTTCACTTCCCCTTCCATAAACTCTAATTTTTCCTTTTGCTGCCTGATTCCCTTTCCCACATCTGAAGAGGAGGGGTCTCTCTCTGGTTAAAAACTGTAAAGCTACAATTCCAAGTGGCATCGCCAGGAATAAACATCCTGAAAAATCCTGGGCATATTGAGAACTTCCATTATGACTTCTGGTTCATGGAATTTCAACTAGCAAAGAGTCATAAATATGGGTTTGCATGGTCCACACAGGACTGGAAGAAAGGCCTCACATGGGCAGGTGGTGTTTCCATAAAAATAGCACTGATGGAATCAGAGAATGGTTTGGGTTGGAAGGACCTTGAAGATCCTCTCATTCCAACCTGTGCCATGGGCAGGGACACCTTCCACTACCAAGTGTTATTTAAAGAAGGCCCTTTCCTAAGTTTGCCCTCATTTTTTAATAATTCAAGTTTTGTAGAGTTATAGTTTCCAACAAATTGATCAAAACCCTTTCCCACACTCTAATGTTTTCTATTTGTGAATGCCATGAGTTCTCTAGACTGGTTTGTTATTCCTCCACAGAAAACATCAATTCAACCTCAAATTCAGCAACAGCATGAAAATTCCCTGTCAGAGCTGCAGGATAATCACCTCATCCCAAAATGAGCCCTTCAAGCTCATCCAGTCCCAACATCACCACCCCTCAGCCATGTCCCACATCCAGAACACTTCCAGAGAAGTTCCTGAGGAAGGCTGAGGCTCCCCAGCAGGATTTAGGGACTGAAGTTTAATTTCAGACAACCAGGGACTGTGGGCAGAGAGCAGCCAAGGAGAACTCCCATCCTTGGCCCTGCTCTGTGCTGATCACAGGTAAGAGACGGTTTTATAAAGACAGAACTCAGGAGCAAAGGCCCCATGGCTGGAATTTGGGCAGCTGGCTGATCTCATCAGGAGACTCTTCTGGTTCCAGCCAGCACAAAAACCAAGCTGTGCCCTAGGACTGGATCAGGAAAGGGTTCCCTGTTTAATGAAGGGCTTACAAAGCACGTGACTTTAAGCTTGTGCTTAAAGCAAAACACATGGTGTGGGGCTTTACTGGAGCAGTCAGCTGGGAGGAAATAAAAACAGGAAAAGGGCCAGGAAGGTTTGAAGACGTTTCTATTTCTTTTTTTTTTTTTTAATATATATATATATATATTTTTTTTTTTTTTTTTTTTTTTGTGCCTAAAACAAACCTTCAAACCGCAGAGATCGGTCCTGGGAATGAAGAGAGGCCTTAGGCCTGTACAGCCCTGGGGGCACGTGGAGATTTAGCACTTCCAAAGCATGGAAAAAGATGATTCCATGAAGTATTTACCCAAAGAGGTTGTGGTTCCCTTATCCCTGGAAGTGTCCAAGGCCAGGTTGGAGAGGGCTTCAAACAACCTGGGGTAGTGGGAGGTGTCCCTGCCCATGGCAGGGGTGGAATGGGATGGGCTTTAGGGTCACTTCCAACCCAAACCAATCAGTGATTCTGACTAAATCATACAAAAATAACTTAAATGCAACTTCCTATTCCTGATCACTGATTTCTGTCTGTTGGTTTGTGTCAATCTGGAAAAGGACTTTGTTCTGTCAGTTGTCTAAATCACAGAATCCCAGGATCACCAGGGCTGGAAGAGCCCTCCAGGATCACCCAGTGCCACCCCAGCAGCAGCAGCAGCACCCCAAAGCCTGTCCCCAAGGGCCACATCCAGACTCCTCCTGAGCACTCCCAGAGACAGTGACTGCACCACTCCCTGGGCAGCTCATCCCAAGGCCTCACCACTCTGGCAGGGAAAAATTGTTTCCAATCTCCAACCTGAGCCTCCCCTGGTGCCATTTGAGGCCATTTCCTCTTGGGACACAGCAGAAGAGCTTGACCCCACCTCACTGCCCCTCCTGGCAGGGAGTTGTAGAAGGTCTCCCCTGAGCCTCCTTTTCTCAGGCTGAGCTCCCCCAGGCTCCTTCAGCCATTCTTGGAATCACAGAATGGTTTGGGTTGGAAGCGACCTTAAAGCCCATCTCATTCCAACCCCCAGAAAAGCTGCTGCCAGTGCCCCCAGCACACACAACAACCTGGAGAGTTATGAAAGGAATTTGTAATGCCAGTTCCTCTTAAGCTGCATTAGGGAACCTGAAATTGCCATATTCCAGCTGAAAAAAAAAAAAAAAATAAAAAGGGATCTGTGAGAGGGCAAATACCCACGGGAAGGGAGCCAACTTCCAGCTTTGGACAAACGGAGCTCTGCTGCTCTGGGGATTTTGTGCAGCCAAGGAACCCAAATCACCCAGCAGTGGAGCAGCAGCAGAGCACTGGGGCTGTTCTGCTCTTCCTGGGCAGCCCCGCAGGGCTCAGGGCCGAGCAGCTCTGGCTGGAGCCCGGTGTTGGCACGTCCAGCCTCGGGGCTGCTCCTGTGCTTCTCCAGGGCAGGGCCTTTCTCCGGGATTAAGTTTTCCTTCTTCTGTAGGGTAACTTTTACAGAATCCCAGAATCCCTGAGGCTGGAAAAGCCCTCCCAGCCCAGCCAGGCCCAGCTGTGCCCGATGCCCACCTTGTCCCCAGCCCAGAGCTTTCATAATTCCTCAGTTACAAAAGCAGAAAGGTCTCACTGACAATGCAAATGAAAATATCCAAAAGAATGGTGGAGGGAAGCAACTTATAAAAAACGACAGGATTTTAGTGGCAGGGATGTGGCACCTGAGACAAGGTCCTGCAGAAGGGCCATGGAATGGAGCTCAGGAAGGATAAAAACAGGGAGTGAGGAGAAAGGAGCAGAACCCAGTGTGTGGAGCTGCTGTAACTCTGCACACAGAAATCTTTAATTTCACTTCCTGAGATCATCTAAATACTGAGCTCCTGTGGTGAATCTGCACTACAAAAGGCCTGTAAGCAGCTGCCCAGCTGGATCTGGATACAGCCATCAGTTACTGGCTGTATAACCCACACTCACCTCACTCATTTACACCCTGACTGAGAAGGGAAAATTAAGATTTTCAGCACCAGTGCCTCCTCAGTGATGACAATTCTGATGTTTACACCAAGCACCAGGTGCAGCACAGGCTCCACTGAAGGGGCATCCAGGGGTTCCAGTGAGCTGAGCTCCTGCTGCCCATGGATTTTTCACCCACTGCACTCAAAATTCAGTTGCTACTTTATAATTGAAGTTCTGTTTAAGGCCCAGATTCATCACATCAAAGAAAGGAAGATTGTTTTTTGTAGGAAACACCCATTCCCATTTCAGCTGGGTACACTGACTCTGGAGGCAGGGGTGCCCTTGTTCCCATTTCTGTACTGCCAGCAAAGCTTTTCCTTTCCCCTTTTTTAGCCCTTTCTGTAACTCTGCACAGCTCTGTGCAAAGTCACTCAAGGATATCTCAGGAGTGGTGCAGGGAAATTCTGCTTCAAACAAGTAACCTCGGTCTCTGGTGGGAATGAAATCATTCTCTGAATGGAAATAAATTATTTAGAGACCAAGAGTGTCACCAAACTGAAAAAATCCCACTGCTTTTCCTTGGATAAAATCTATTACCTTGTGCTTGTGGTCAGCTTTGACTAAAATCCATTTAACCCTGAAAATTGGGGAGAAATGTTTTGGGAGATGAGCAAGGCCTTGTGTTCCAACTGGGTTGTTTGGCCAAATGTTTGTGTTACAGAGAAATCCTCAGGAATCCGTGGAAGTCTGAAATCTGCAGCTGTGATTCTGTTGAGTCTTCTAACTATAAATAATTAGATAACAATTCCAATTTAGAAATAAGCTCTTAAGTCTTAGATAAATGTTCTATTGCTTAAAATCAGTGGAGTGAATTTTAGTGAGAGTTCCAGTATATTCAAGTGGTAAAAAAAATTTGACATTTACAGAAATGTTTTGGTCAATAAAGGGCTTTTGCTACAGAGAGGGATAAAAGCCTTTGAAGAACCAGAGAGCACAAGGTGCCAAGGACACTGAGCTGAATTCCCAAATGGAAAGGGTACCTGGATGACCTTTGGGAACCTTTGCCTTTGGAACACCTGGAATAATGGGTATTGTTATCTAAAGAAAATAAATGATGTTGTTCCATGGGCAACTGGGAATCAGGGAGCACCCAGTGAAAGCCTCAAGGGAATTCTGAGGTGGTCTTGTTCTTCCTCATCTTCCTCAGGGTGATGCTTCTTAGAACATTACCACTGACAGAGCACCAAGAATTCCAATGTTGGCCTGGCCTAGGATAACATTCCCGAGCAGGGGAGCTGCCAGGATTATTCCAGCACTATTCCTGTGTTGTTTTCTTGTGCATTTTCTCCCATTCGGGGATTTATTTTTACATTTCTCTGTATTTGTACTGTGCTATCAAACCATGGCGTGGCCCTCCCATCCCAGCTGTGTGATGGAGGCACAGACATCACTCAGGCAGACAAACCTCACCCTGACCCTTCAGGAATAACCCAAACCCCAGCAGGGGGGTGGGGCACACAGAAATAGGGACAACACAGAAATTGGGAGCAGGACAGGCAACAATCCCAGGATTTCAAACATCCCCATCACTCCCCAGGGGTGCTACAGGAGGGTAAAGTTTGAAATGGGAGCTGGAAGGAGGCCAGGGAGCTGGTGGATGATGTATTTATAAGGAATCCCTGGCTGGATGTGGCACTAAGCACTCAATAATCCCCAGTTCCAGAGCTCACACTGCCCCGCCTTGGAATCCACTCCCTCTTTTTCGACCAAAACACACGAACACCTATTAAAGCACAGACTGGGGATGTGCTCTTAAAACCTGCTTTGAGCCATCCCAGAGAATTCCCAGTCTCCCTGTTTTTGCTTCGAGCCGTCCCAGAGAATTCCCAGTCTCCCTGGTTTTACCCCCTTTTCCTGCTGCCTGGAGCAGGGGGAGATTCAGTGAGAGCAGCAGAGCAGGGACTGTCCTGGCACTTCCACTGCTCCTCATTCCCCTGCACATTTTGGTGCCTGGGGAGATGCTGAGCTCTCCAGTTGGATTTTTTTTCCCCCTTTTCCTGGAGAAACTCGTGCCAGCCTCTAACTAAAAACTCATCCAATCCCAGCTTCGAAAATCCAGCTCCAGGTGAGGTAAAATCCTTATGCTTTGTAATACAGAATTAATTGGAAAAGCAGCTGGATTATTTTCTAGGCATCCTTAAATTCCCAATATTAAGCCCATCACAAAAATGCTCCTCCCTTCTCCTTCTGCCTTCATTAATTCACAAATATTTTCAAAGCCCATGTTTAATCCTAATATTTGGAGACCACGGAGTCACAACAAATGCTCTTATTCTATAGGCTGCTCTCTAATTTTGGCCATCTTTTCCTTCCATGAAGTTTTAATTTGGCACTAAGTTTGAATTTTAATTTTAAGGTGAATTCTGGCTGGCAGAAGCAGCCTCAGCCAGCTCAGGAGGTACAGCATGGGATGATTTGTAGAGGAGAAGGTCCCAAATGCCTTCTGCTCCCCCAGTTTTATTTCCTTAGCTTTATCTTTATCCCACCCTGCTCCACGTTTTAGTCCAGAGGGGTCAGAGAAGAGAGAAGAAATCACCTCCAGATGCTTTGTACACACAGAAAATTCCCATCTGACAAAGACTCCGTGGATGGCTGCTGTTTCCATGCCAAATCCCAGGGATTTTGGTGGGATTCCAGGCACAGGATAGAAAGGTCTAAAGCTCTACTCAGTAAAATATCAGAAATTAGTTTAAGTTTTCTCTGATTTTTTTTTCCCCCCATTTCCCTCTAACCCAAATCTTCCCTGCCCAAACAAACACGAACTGGACAATTACAAGGGATGCTCTTTACTGACTCTGAATTCAGCCTTGCCAAAGTTTGGGGCAATTCTCTGAACGTCACCCGTAATTCCTGTTAGCAAATCCCAGCACCGCATTTGAAATGACATTTCCCAGGTTCTTCCCTCTCAGCCTCCGTGATGAGAACCCCTCTCCCTGCATTTTGGAGATCTGAAAATGCACGGAGATCTCCTTACGCCAGCGATTCCTGAAGGAATGAGGAGCCCGAGGCAAGTTTATACTGGACATTAATAACCAAATCACCTTAGCCAGGCTGGCCCTTCCCCTGCCACATTTAAATGCCCCTCACCACAGGACTCCTGGAAGAGGAGATTCCCTACGGAGATTCCCCGGCAGCCCCTCACCCTTACCTTGACGAAGAGGGAGATGTCGTGTTCCTGCTTCTCATCCTCCTCCTCCTCCAGGGCTGCCGGCGAGCCCGTCCGCTCCTCCTCGCTCTGCGCCCGGCCCCGCTCCCCGTTCAGGCTCCGATCCGCCGCGCCCCACCCGCTCTCGGGGCCCGGGGTCCCGCTGGCCGCTGTCCCCGGGGCTCCGGTCCCCGCCGGGGCTGCGCGTCCCCGCTCCGCCTCCGCCGCGGCCTCGCCACCGGGGCCGCCCGGGGACCGGGGACCGCCAGCGGGCAAAGCCACCTCCGCTGCCCCGCGGCTCTCGGCAGCCTCCGCGCTCCCCTCCGCAGGGACTGTCCCTGCCGGGGCTGCCTCCTGCACCCCATCCTCAGGCACTGTCCCTGCTGGAGCTGCCTCCTGCACCGCATCCTCAGGCACTGTCCCTGCCGGAGCTGCCTCCTGCACCCCATCCTCAGGCACTGTCCCTGCTGGAGCTGCCTCCTGCACCCCATCCTCAGGCACTGTCCCTGCCGGAGCTGCCTCCTGCACCCCATCCTCAGGGACTGTCCCTGCCGGAGCTGCCTCCTGCACCGCATCCTCAGGGACTGTCCCTGCTGGAGCTGCCTCCTGCACCCCATCCTCAGGCACTGTCCCTGCCGGAGCTGCCTCCTGCACCGCATCCTCAGGCACTGTCCCTGCTGATCCTGCCTCTGTCTCCTTCACCGCATCCTCAGGGATTGTCCCTGCTGATCCTGCCTCTGTCTCCTGCACCGCATCCTCAGGGACTGTCCCTGCTGATCCTGCCTCTGTCTCCTGCACCCCATCCTCAGGGACTGTCCCTGCTGATCCTGCCTCTGTCTCCTTCACCCCATCCTCAGGGATTGTCCCTGATGATCCTGCCTCTGCCTCCTTCACCGCATCCTCAGGCACTGTCCCTGCTGGAGCTGCCTCTGTCTCCTGCACCGCATCCTCAGGGACTGTTCCAAACAAATCCTCGGGGACTGTCACAGCAACCGGGGCTGCGTCCTGCACAGCCGGGACTGTCCCCAGCACCTCCTCAGAGATTGTCCCTGTCTGAGCTGCCTCCTGCACCTCATCCTTAGGGACTGTCCCCGCCGGGGCCGCTCCCTCCTCAGGAACTGTTCCAGCCGGAACTGCTTCCTGCAGCTCATCCTTAGGGACTGTCCCCAGCGCCTCTTCGGGGACTGTCACACCAGCCGGGGCTGCCTCCTGCACCGCATCCTCGGGGTCTGTCCCCACCGGGGCCGCCCCTTCTTCAGGGACTGTCCCAGCCGGGGCTGCCTCCTGCACCTCATCCTCTAGAACTGTCACATTGGCCGGGGGTGCCTCCTGCACAGCCTCCTCGGGGACTGTCCCCGCTGGGGCTTTCTCCCGCACTTGATCCTCTGGGAATGTCCCCACTGGGGCTGTCACTGCAGCCTCCTCGGGCTCTGTCCCCGCCGGGGCTGCTTCCTGCACCGCAGCCTCAGGATGTGTCCCTGAGGGGGCTGCTTCTTGCACTGCATCTTCAGGGACTGTCCCCGACGGGGCTTCCTCCCTCAGTGCTTCCCCGGGATCTGTCCCGGGCGGGGCTGTCGCGACAGCCTCCTCGGGCTCTGTTCGCTCCGGGACCGCCTGTCTTAGCGCCTCTCCGGCCTCTGTCCTCGATGGCGCCTCTGCCTCTCCGGGCTCTGCTTCTGCCTCTGCTTCTCCGGGCTCTGTCCCCGCCAGCGCTGTCGCCTCTTTCTCTCCGGTGTCTGTCCCGGATGGCGCAGTCGCCTCTGCTTCTCCGTGGTCTGTCCCCGCCGGGGCTGTCGTCGCAGCCTCCTCAGGCTCTCGTTCTGCCGGGACTGTCGCCGCCGCCTCCTGGGGCTCTCTCTCCGTCGGGGCTTCCTCCCTCACCGCCTCTCTCACCTGGGGCTCCGTCCCCGCCGGGGCCACCATCGCATCTTCGGGCTCTATCCGCGCCGGGGCTGCTTTTTCGGGCTCCGTCCCCGTCGGAGCAACCACTGCGCCCTCGGGCTCCGTCCCCGCCGGGGTCACGCCGTCCTCGGGCTCTGTCGCTGTCGGGGCTGCCTCTTCGTGCTCTGTCGCTGTCGGGACCGCGGCCGCGTCCTCGGGCTCCATCGCCGCTGGGCTCACAGCCGCGTCCTCGGGCTCCATCGCCGCCGGGGCTGCCCCTTCAGGCTCCGTCCCCGCCGGTGCCACCGCCTCTCCCTCGGGCTCTGCCCTGGCCGGCGCGGAGCCCTCGGGCCCGTCCATCACCCCCGCGGCCCCCGGCTCCCCGCCCGGCTGCCCCTCGTGCCCCGGGCTGTCCCCGCCGGGGTCCCGCTGCTCCGCGCTCGGTGTCCCCGGGCTCTCCGTCGCGCCCTCGAGGGAGCCGCTGTCCCGGGGGGGTTCCGCCGCCTCCGCGCTCAGGCGCGGCCCCTCCGCGGGCCCGTCCGGGGGCTCGGCCGCCCCCTCGGGGCACAGCCCGGGCGGAGCCGCCGCCGCCGCCTCGTCCTCGGCCCCCTCCCGCGGGACATCGCTGCGCTCCGGGGGCCGAGCCGGGCTCTCCGCCATGCCGGGCTGCCCGGGACCGCCGGGACGCGCGGGACGAGCCGGAGCAGCGCAGCGGCCGCGGAGCAGCGCGGGCACTGCCGGGGGGGAAGGGGGCGGTGCCTGCGCGGGGCCCGGGGCGGCGGGGCCGGGGCCGCGCTCCTCCCCCGCTCCGGCCGAGCCCCTGCCCCGGCCCCCTGCCCCGGCCCGCCGCTCCTGCCCGGCCAGACCCTGCCCAGCCACGCTCGGGAGCGCGACAGCGGCACCGAGCGCTGCCCCCGGCCACCCGCGCCGCGCAGGGACCGGAGCCTTGGCAGAGTGCCCCAAAATCCCCTCTGGGTGTGTTTGTGTCCCCTGCAGCGGCCCCCGCACCTGCCCGGGGCTCCCCTCGCACCCCAAACCCCCAAGCCCCGTTCCTGCCCTGCTTTGCCCCTCGGCTCCCAGCCCCGGCGGGGTGTCCCTGGCACTGCTGTCCCCAGCCCCAGCCTGGCACACACCCGCGGGCACGGGCGGCTGAGGCTTTGCTGGCCTCAGGTGCCATTTTCCACATGAGGTGTAGGAAGGCACGCTCTGAACACCCACACCGCTGCTGAGGCACCGGAACTGGCACAGCCCCGGTGGTCTCGCCCCGTTTGTTAAAAATACGGATGAAGCGTATTCGGGCTGCTCCAGTCGTTGTTAGAAAGGGAAATATGTCCTTATCAGCTCGCAGAAGTTGTAAAAGGGAACAACAAAACACTCTGTGTAAAGGAATAAACACCTAGATTTGCTTGGTTTTAAGCGTTTTTCATTCATGTGCGAGGATCCTCTGCGAGTTTCCATTTAAATGGGGTGAGAAACTTCGTGTTCTGTGCAGAGCCGGCAGCTGCTGTGGAAGAAGTAATAACTTTTCCTTCGGGTAAGGAAAATAATCCTAATTTTCTAGGTGCAGACAGAACAGTGGAGGCAGAGTTGGCTGTCAGGAGTGAGGTATCCTAGTTAAAAACCCCCAACAGTTAAACAGTTTTATATTTGTGTATATAAACCCACTTTTTATATTTGAGAGGGGACAGAGCAGGGACAGAACACAGCGATTTGGAATGGGTGTGAAGGGGGAAGATGCAGCCAACCGGAGCGGGGAAATTCTACAGAATAAATCATTCCAGCAGGTCAAACACTCTGCCCCGATAAAAAATAAACAGCCAAATAAATGAACAATCCTGAAGCTGCTTGATGCTTGCCCAGAGCTGCATTGCAAGTGAGACAAAAGAATGGAGGCAGCTGTGCTCAGAAGAAACGTTCCTGGAAGATTTAGGAACAGAGGCTTGTGAGGATTTAGGAGCAGGGGCTCAGCACCTGACAATGGAGGCCTTGCAGGTGGAACCATCCTGAGGCAGTGATTTCCTTATCTCTCGTGGGGTTTGATATCAGTAGAATGACACAACTCGGCCATCTATGCAGAGATAATACTGGTTTATTCATCCTCACGTTGGCTGAAGGGTTCGTTCTTAATCCTTGGCCTGAAGGCTGGACAGATCAGAGAATTCCAGAAGGGTTTGGGTTGGAAAGGACATTAAAAATCATCCCATTCCATGGCAGGGACACCTCCCACTGTCCCAGGCTGCTCCCAGCCCCAATGTCCAGCCTGGCCTTGGGCACTGCCAGGGATCCAGGGGCAGCCCCAGCTGCTCTGGGCACCCTGTGCCAGGGCCTGCCCACCCTGCCAGGGAACAATTCCTGCCCAATCTCCCATCCAGCCCTGCCCTCTGGCACTGGGAAGCCATTCCCTGGCTCCTGGCCCTCCAGCCCTTGGCAATTGTCTCTCTCCAGCTTTCCTGCAGCTCCTTCAGGCCCTGCAAGGCCACCCTGAGCTCACCCCAAAGCTTCTCCTCTCCAGGCTGAACAATCCCAGCTCTGGCAGCCTTTCCTCCCAGCAGAGCTGCTCCATCCCTCTGCTCATCCTGGAGCCTCCTCTGGCCTCTCTCCAGCAGCTCCACGTCCTCCCAGGTGTAACACAAGTCCCCTCTTACAAAGCTCTCAGCTATGAGCCCATCCCAAAGCTCCACCTGATGTCTCCATGGACAGGATGCTGCTGGAAGGACAAGGCTCACTCAGGATTTTACAGTGGGAATGAACAGCAAAGCAACATTCACGGGAGTGGTGGGAATTTTGAGGAATTGGGTGTAGGTGAAGGACAAAACAACTGAAGCCAGGTGGTGACGTTTATATGGATATGGACAACACTCCCAGGGGGGGATTGTTGGGGTGTCTGTGCAGGGCCAGGAGCTGAACTGTGATCCTTATGGGTCCCTTCCAACTCGGATATTCCATGATTCCATGAATCCTGCGTTTGGCTGCACCCTTGAGAAGCCCTTGAGGCCCTATGAGCTCAGCTTTGCTCTGGATGGGCTGGGATAGGAGGGTCTCTCTGGAGCTCCCTGTGGCACAGCCTCCTCAGGCTCCCTGGAGCTTAAACACCTCCTTTGGGTACTTAAATGTTTTGGGTTCTTAAACACCTCCTTTGGGTACGTGTCAGGTTTCGCTCAGGTTTCCAATTTGAGCCGGGATTTGGATCCTGCCCGTCAGATGGAACCACAAGAGAGGTGCCTGCCTGTCCTCTATTCCCTGCAGAGCTTTTTCATTAACACCACTATCCCATTTTCCTTTATTTACCTGTTCCCTGCTTTCAGTTTTCACAAGGTGAGGATTTCAAGGCCAACAGAAAAACCCCTTTCAGTGATAACCAGTGCCTGATCGTTAACAAAAGCCAACAAAAACCCCCTTTCAGTGCTAACCAGTGCCCGCTCGTGAACACCGGTGCAGGGTTTAAGCCTAACAAAAGATTAGCTCTTTAAATATTCACGGGAGCCGTACAAAGACAGAGCTGAAAAGGACCAACAGCTCCCAGAGCCACGTTGTTAATGACGTTTGTGGGACACAAATTTTGGGTGGAGCGCTTGGTACAGTCACCACAGCAGTGGTTGAGCGGTTTGTTACAGACCCTGCTGTGTTTCCCCTCGAGGCCAGGAACTGAGCTTTTTGTCATTTTGCTGGAACTGACACAGGTGAGGGCACTGGGACGGTGTTGCTGCTCCAGCAGGTCCCGGTGCCAGCAAGAGAGGAAAGCAGGAATCCAGAGAGGCAGGCAGAGGTGCAGAGGGCACTCTTTGGTTTCCCACGGGCAGGATTGGGAATGCAGCAAGGATAAACCCAGACCTGCCCCAGGGGGATCCCGGAGCTCTGGAGGTCTGCAGTTCTGTGCTCTCTGCACTCGACACTCAATTACTTAACAATTAATCTCTCCCTCTTCACGCTCCCCCTGTTCACCACCCTCAAGCTCTTTACACTCCATCTGTTTCTAAAATAGCCCTTGGCTAATAAATATGATTTTCTGAGTTGGGCCTGGGGAAGGATTAGTGCACACCTTCTTTCTTTAATAGATGAGTGCAGGTAATTAATGCTCACAGATGTCAGACATTAGCCACCACCGAAGATCCCCTCACAGTCTGCAGGGAACAACTTTTATCCCTGGGGGTTATTAATTAGGCTGGGCTCGCTTGGATTATTGTAACTTCTTTTCCTTCCTGACTGCAGATCAAAGTTGTCGTTTTCTGCAGCCAGAGGTAAGGAAAAAATTCCTTTTTCTCCTGATTTTTTGCACTGGGAATTAGAGGGAAGCTGAGGCTCCAGAAACGGGGTGGCATTTAATTAGGTTCCCTGGCATGGGATGGAGGGAGGGATTTGTCAGGGTAAACACAGGCAGGTACAAACTGCCTGTCTGGAGACAAGAATTATTTGTGGTAGAAAACTTGCACGAATTACTTGTGGTATAAAACGTTATCTATATAAGAATATGAATATAGTATTATGAATACTTATTTATTAATATAGAATATTAATACCTTTTGAGATGGAAAAGAGACACTCAGAACCCCGTATTTGTATATGAGCCAGTTCTATATTCTGTTTAAAATCCTATTTCAGCTGTGGGAAAGACAAAGTTGCAAGTGAAAAAATTATATTGCAGGACTTGAATTTTTTTCTGCTTTCAGAATACATCTATGTTTGCTATGTTTGTCCTGAGTGCCTTAATTTTCCGTCGGGAACCTGGTGTGAAATTCCGTCACTTCGTGGCTGGGAGGTGTTCGGTCCTCCAAAGAAAAGGAAGAGGGAGGGATGCTCTGGTGGAAATCCCGGCGGGTTGGGGTGATGCCATCTGTGCTCAGCGTTCTGAGCTAAGCTGATTAGGGGCAATCCCGGCCCTTCCCAGCTGCTTCGGAATCTTGGGAAGAAGGCAGGAATGTGCAGGGCAGAGGGGGAATTCTGGGTGCTCGGCTGGGAAGCACAGAAATCCAAGAAACACCTCAAGTGAGGCTGAACAAGCAGAGAGAAGAAGGAGATGCACCTTCATGCCGAATCCTACCGGTCCCTCTGTTCCCTCTGCTTTTATGCAGTTCCCGAATTCCCAGCATCCCACAGGGACCGAAGCTGCCCGGACTTAAATTCTGAACGAATCGTTCCAGAGTGTGTTAAAAAACCACGAGAAAAACAGCAACAAAGCTTGCAAAAAAAACCCCCAAAACAACAAACCTCTGTAATTTTCGCTATTTTTCAAGTCCTTTAAACCCGCTCATTGCCCGAAAGAATCTTTGATTTTTCTTTTGTTTTGGTCAAGCAATAGAATAACGGAGCAGGCAAGGTAACAAACAGATAGATGTGATATGCAGTTTTTTATTGTCAAGTATCATATCGAATTCGGAAGCAGCAAAGTCCTGGGAACTCTGGTGACTGCCCTGGGACCTCGTATTGGCTCGTTTTGGACAACTCCAGGCTTTTGATTCTGCTTGGGAAATCCCTGTCGAGCTCCCTGCGCGGAATTGGAATTCCCTCCTCTCCATCGCTTCCAGAGGCTTTTCCAAGCATTCCTGAGCCCTCCCCACGCCTTAGCAAAGGGGACCCTCCCCCCCCTCGTTTAAAGCAAGCCCATCTTGCTCTGGCGGATTACTGAGGTGTTTAAAGCTAAGAGCCTTTGCAGGGCTGCGGGGCTCATTAAGGAACTGTGATTTCATTATTGCCATCTCCTCCTTCTCCCTCTGCTCCTGGCACATCCCGCGGCACAGAATTTGGGAGGAGAGTGGAAAACTGCTCCGACTTCAGCTGGATTTCACCTGCTCGAGGCAAAGAAAAGGCAGTCCTTAAAACCGAAACCCACGCCCCGAGTCGTTCTGCCGAGTGCCCCGGGCACCTTCACACTCAGAATTAAACAAATAAACTCGGTGCTCGATGTTTTCTGGGCTATAAACGCTGCTTTTCTCACACTGCTCTACGAAATTGTATAGCAAGCCTTAATTAGATCCATCAGAGCATTTTACTGGGGAGCCTGGAAATAACTCAAAGCTTTTTGAAGCTCCGAGAGATTTGCTTCACTTTAAATAAAGTATCCAGATTGTCTTGGACTCTTTTTAACTCCTACTACATCAAACTGTCAATTACTTCAAATGTTTCCTGGTTTACTGTGCCTGTTGCTCTTGAAATAATTTATTGGAATATAATCCCTAACCACAGCTCATTTGATTTTTTTTAATAGTCTTACATTTCATTTCACCTTTCATAGCTTTTAATTCCCCCTCTCCCCCATTCTGCACCATTCCCACTTGATCTTGGCTTTTATTCCAATTCTTTGGAAAACTCAAGGAACTTTTAAATTTAATATGGCTTTTAAAATAACTACTTCGGGATGTGGTTCAGGGGTGATGCTGGTGCTGCTGGGGTGACAGTAGGGCTGGATCATCCTGAAGGGCTCTTCCCACCTTGGTGAATTTGTGATAATTATGGATTTTGGGAATAAACCCTAGAATATTTCAAAGCAGTAACAAAATGATTTCAGTTGCTGATATAGAAGTAAGTTACATGAACAATTAAGAGTTACAATGATAATTTGTCTTTTTTACTAATGTCCATTTTATTTTATTTGCAGGCAGGTTATGCCACAATCCTCTCATTTTTCCTTCTCTGTTTCGTTTTCTTTTTCCCTTTTTCGTTTTCTTTTTATCTTTTCTCTTTTTATCTTTTCTCTTTTTCTCTTTTTTCTTTTTATCTTTTTTATTTTCTTCTTTTTCTTTCTTTCTTTCTCTCTTTCTTTCTCTTTCTATTTCTTTCTCTTTTTTCCCTTTCCTTTTCCTTTCTTTTTATTTTTCCTCTTTCTCATTCTTTTTAATATTTCTTTTCTTTCCCATGTTTCCCTTTTCCTTTCCCTTTTCCTTTTTCCTTTTCTCAGAATTAGAACCCCAACCTTCCTCTTTCTCCTAACAGCTTTGACAGAGATTTTATTGAAATTTTGTTACATTTATTTTTATTATTTCCTTTCAGCAGCTCTGCCTGACAAACCCGTTTGTTCCGCAGCACTCGTGACCGAGCCGTGCTGTAAATCAGTAACCAGGGCTGTTACTGATTGCTCTGAAATCAATGGCTTTTACCTCTCCTGTTATTTCTCTTTCCTGCCTCATTTAGGAGCCGACTTACCGGGGCATAGTTGGAAAACCGGGAAGAGGAACGGGGTAACCGGGAATGAAAACAGATCCCGGAGATCTGGGGTGGCATCCAAGGGTGGCAGCGACCTCGGGAGTGCAGCGTGTCCCGGCACAATGGGAGCAGAGGGAAAGGCATTCCAGAGCTGCTTCCCAGCTCCCAGGGAATGGGAAGGAGCAGAGAGAACCACGGGAGGAGGGAGATACCTGTGAAAGAGAAGAGATTGTACTGATAACACCGAACAAAGCCACTGATCTGCATCAGGGACAGGAGCTTCCTGCGTTCTGCCTCTTCCGACCCTCCCTAACAGCCTCAGCTTCGGCGCTTTTTCAGCCTCCTACCAGCACCTGCGTAGAGAAAACTGAACTCCACTGTGTTGGTTTTGTTTAATGGCATTTTATTTCCATGTTTCATTAGAAGTGGCCCACGGGACCTCACGGAGTTCCACAAGTCCCGGTGCCAGGGGCTGCTCCTGGGTCGGGGCAATCCCGGACATGAGCACAGACTGGGAGCAGCCCTGTGGGGAAGGACCTGGGGGTTCTGATCTGCAATTGTATCCTGGGCTGCATCCCCAGAACTGTGGGCAGCAGGGAAGGGATTGGGATGGTGCCCCTGTGCCCCTGTGCCCAGGTGAGAGCCCACCTGCAGAGCTGCCCCAGCCCTGGGGCCCAGCACAGGGAGGACGTGGAGCTGCTGGAGAGAGGCCAGAGGAGGCTCCAGGATGAGCAGAGGGATGGAGCAGCTCTGCTGGGAGGAAAGGCTGCCAGAGCTGGGATTGTTCAGCCTGGAGAGGAGAAGCTTTGGGGTGAGCTCAGGGTGGCCTTGCAGGGCCTGAAGGAGCTGCAGGAAAGCTGGAGAGAGACAATTGCCAAGGGCTGGAGGGCCAGGAGCCAGGGAATGGCTTCCCAGTGCCAGAGGGCAGGGCTGGATGGGAGATTGGGCAGGAATTGTTCCCTGGGAGGGTGGGCAGGCCCTGGCACAGGGTGCCCAGAGCAGCTGGGGCTGCCCCTGGATCCCTGGCAGTGCCCAAGGCCAGGCTGGACATTGGGGCTTGGAGCAGCCTGGGACAGTGGGAGGTGTCCCTGCCATGGCAGGGGTGGGATGGGATGAATTTTAAGGTCCCTCCAACCCAAATCATTCCAAGATTCTGTGACTCTTCCCTGCCCTGGGACAACTCCTGCTTCTCCCAAATGCAGTTTGACCCTTCCAGTCAGTGGCTCCTTCCCAGGCTGCCCAAAGGGCTTTGCCTCCTGTTTGCTGCATCTCTCCTGAGAGCCTCCTTTTCTGGGATAGTTCACTAAAATTCCTATTCAGTAAAGTCTCCCATTTACCTCTTTGAGGTGCTTTTTATGTGCCAAGCAGCCCCTCTGTGTTCATTTCTCTCAAATAGATTTGTTCCCCTTAAAAGAGTCTCCCACAGACAGGGGTCTGAGCCTCTCTAACACTAGCCAGACATTTAAAGTGGGTTTATAAAGTACCTAAAATCTCACTACTTTAATTTAACCTTCCTTTGAGCAAAGCACCTGCCCTCCAAAGGAAAACAGACGTAAGGGAAATCCCCAGCCCCATTTAAAATGTTGTTAAAGTTATGTTCTATTTCTCGCTTAAATCTGCCTGGGTCTCACTGGGGCCATTTGTTCATGTTCTGTAACAAAAACTCTCCCAGTATTCCATGTTTTATGCTGGAGCCTCTCCTCACTATTCTTTTTGCTCAGCTAAGCAGATCCAGCCCTGCAAACATCTCAGGACTGTTTCTTTTTTTTTCTCTTAGAGCTGCTAAAGGTGGTTTCACACCTGCTCCAAACTTCTCCCCAAGAAAAATGCTCATCTTAAAACCCCACAGATTTCATTTTTTTGTTGGCTTTTTTTTTTAATACATCACTTTTTAACATTTGTTGGTGTTTTTATGAACAGCATTCAAGGAATTCACCATTTACATTCACTATTTCCAGCTGTATTGGCTGAAAACATCTCATGACTCTGGCTCTCAAAGCAAAATGTCTGTAGCAGCACAACCTAAAGGTTCAGATTGGATTTTAGAACAAAAAATCATGGAATGAACTGCCCAGGGAGTGGTGGAGTCGCTGTCTCTGGGAGTGCTCAGGAGGAGTCTGGATGTGGCCCTTGGGGACAGGCTTTGGGGTGCTGCTGGTGCTGCTGGGGTGATCTCAAAGACCTCTTCCCACTTTGACAATTCTGGGATTCTGTGATGCTTATTCTTTCTCCAAACATTTTCCATTTAGTTACAGCCAATATTTTATATTTTATTTTATTTTATTTTATTTTATTTTATTTTATTTTATTTTATTTTATTTTATTTTATTTTATTTTATTTTATATTTTTTTTTGTTTTCTCTTCCTGGCCAGCTACTTTTCCCTTGAGAAATGCGGATTTTTTTGAGGCGGATCCCTGCAATCAAAGCACCCCTTTGGGATCCCTGGAGGTTTCACTGTGCCGCTAGATGGTGGTGTCCGTGTTGGGAACGCTTCCCCGGCTCTGTTCCAGGGAGCACTTAGCCATTCAGCTTTTCCTGCGGGTAAATCATTAGCGTTAATCACTGTCACTTACATTGAACGATTGGCCCCAAACATTGCGGGGAAGATCCATTTTTTTTTCCTGTCTCGCCACCTCTTCCAGTCAAAAGCGTCCGGCGCGTTCCCTTCCTATTCAACAAGAAATGATGAACAATTAAACCCTAAGATTAGGGAGATTCAGGTTTATTTATTTTTTTTTCTGACGTCTGTGACTGAATTAATGCTTACGACTTTTAAGCTCTTAGGGCAGGGAGGTCCTTTGGCTCTGGAGTCCTGCAGGGCTTGGTGAGCATGATCTCGGTTGACCTTTAGCCTCAATTAATAGCATAAAATAGAAATAATGACGTCTTTTCATCTTCAAATCTGACACCTGAATTGCAATAAGCAGCTTGTGCCATTAGAGCAGCAGCAGGTAATGAATATTTCACAGTGGTTTTCCTACCAGCGAGATGCCAGGCTGCAGTGACAGGAATTTATTGCTGGCAGGTTTTGCTTCTTGGTTTTTTTAATTATTTGTAACAGCAGATTTCCATTTGGATTCCTCAGGTGGAATTTCTACAGGGGGTTGGAGCTCCTGCTGCAGAGAATCCAGAGAGATGCTCCTCAGAGAGGAAAGTGTCACCACTGCTGTGAGGAAGCAGCTCTGACGTCAAAGAATGTGGTTAAAAATGGCCTTAGTTTGGCTGGATTTAGCATTAAACGGTTTGGGCTTGTTCACTGAAGTTACTTTTCTTTTAAGAGACCATTTGCCTGCATTTGAGAACATAGAGATTTATGTCACTTAGCACAAGTGATCACAAAAATACCCCGTGTTTATCTTATCCCTCTGAAAAGGACTTAAATGGTTCAAAACTGATTAGAGAGTCTGAAGAAATTTGGTACAGGATGTTTGGAGATGTGTGAATGTCACAATAACTCCATGAAAAACCCCTGTGACCTTTGAAGCTCATTCTTGGGCCTCCCCCTGGAAGGTGGTGCTACATACATATAATAAGAAATATACAAATATACACGTAATATTATATGTTTTTAATATAGACACGTGCATGTATAGTATTAGATATAAAAATATAATAAATACATAATAAAAATGTTTGTCTAGGTCACTTAGGTCAGACTAACCAGCCAAGCACGTTTGCAGAATACCAAGGGTAGGTCAGCTTGTCCTTAGGGCAGGTAAGAGAATTATGACCAACACAGTGGCAATTTTTAGCTGACTTGTTAGTCTTTGAGTAAGGAATTTTTATATTCATCCGGTATTTTTATATAAATATTTGATATTTATATTATAGACCAGGTTTCTCTGAGCTCCATCCAACCTGGCCTTGAACACTTCCAGGGATGGGGCATGGAGTACCTGTCTTTCTCTCTCTGGCAATAATATAGTATTATATACACAGTAGATTATATATATACACACATACACTATAATATTATGCATAGCATATTTTACATGTATTCTATATACACCATATATTGTATATATTCCCACATATATGTACATTGTTATAGAAAGCACCTTTTTATATACTATACACTGTATATTAGATATATACCACATAGGCATACAGCATATTAAACACTGAACATTTTTATACAGAGTATGTTACATACACTGTATAAATATACTATACATACAGTACACACACTAAAGGGTATATGTATTATATACGGCATATTACAGACGGTAAATTTTCGTATGTTATATGATATATAGTGCACACGTATACTACATATGCAATTTGTACTACATGTACAGCATAGATAACATATATAGTCTGTTTTACAGATATAGTTTATTCCGTATGTTGGATCCGCGCCGCTCCCTCACGGCGCTGCCCTCACCCAACATGGCGGACGCGGCCTCGCTCGCCACCTGTTGCCGCGGCGATGGCGGCTTCCTATTGGCTCAAACGGCGCGGGGGGGCGCGGCGGCGGCTTCCGATTGGCTGATGCTGGGCGGGGGCAAAGGAAACAAGATGGCGGGCGGGGGGTGAGAGAAGTCGCCTCAACGACGTCGCCGCGGCCGCCTCCGCTAGCTCCTGGCCATGGAGGAGCCGCCGCTCCGGCAGCCGCTGCCGCCCGGCGAAGACGAGGAGGAAGGGGAGGAGGAGGAGGAGACGGACGCGGAGTGGAGCTTCGTTGACGGCGAGATGGAGGCGCTGCGGGACCTGCCCACCGCCACCATCGCCTGCAACCTGGACCCACGCGTCTTCCAGGACGGCCCGTACCGGGTGAGCCGGGCCGGGAGCTGTGAGGGGAGCGCGGTGTACGGGGCCGGGGCTGTCGCGGTTCTCTGTGGCCGTCTCCGCCGTCGGGGGCATGAGGGGGCGAGGCTGTGGCTGCGCGTCCCCGCCCGCCCCCTCGGTCCTGCCGCGACCCGGTGCCGGGAGTCCTGTCCCGAGTCCGGGATGAGCTGATCCCGCTCCGCAACTCCCGGGCCGGAGGGTGGAGCCAGGGGCGTCGGGCTCTGCTGCCAGGGAACAGGGACAGGAGGAGAGGGAACGGCCTCAGGCTGGGCCAGGGCAGGCTCAGGGTGGACAGCAGCAGGAATTTCCCCATGGAAAGGGAGCTCAGGCCTTGGCAGGGGCTGCCCAGGGAGGTTTGGAGTGCCCATCCCTGGAGGTGTCCCAGGAAGGGCTGGAGGTGGCACTCAGTGCCCTGGGCTGGGGACAAGGTGGGCATCGGGCACAGCTGGGACTCCGTGGTTTTGGAGCTCTTTTCCAACCTCGCTGATGCCGTGATTTTGCGACTTTCAACGCCAATAGCTATTTTGCTTCGGTTCCTTTAATTCCTGAACCTGTGGTTCAGGGTGAAACTCTACATAAAACAGAAGTGAAATAAAATGTCGCTGGACCACCACTGAGCGTTGTGGTTAAGGTTTTGTTTGGTGCACCCGATGTTGTGGTTTTGGTCTTCTTTTCTTGTTTTTATAGTTGGTTTTGCTATCAAACCCTTCCATACTGAAGGAGATGCTTAGCTTTTAAACAGATTCGAATTGAACGGAATGGACTTGAAAAATTAGGAAATAATGGTAGTGATTTCTAATCCCGTTAAAATAAATTGGCTGTCTCGTTGTGAAAAACAGCTTGGAGTTGTTGCAGTGTCACAGCTCAGCCCTCCTGGCAGTCACAGTGCCATGGGCAGGGACACCTTCCACTCTCCCAGGGTGCTCCAATTCCCATCCAGCCTGGCCTTGGACCCTTCCAGGGATAGGGCTCTGAACACTTAAACCATTTTTCAGTCTTTTTCCTCAATATTCCAATGAATCTCTGTCTCCACTTACTTAAACCAGGACAAAGTCTAATATTTCCTTAACAGTACAATAAAAATTGTATTATCTACTCTTTTTTGTATTCTTGCTGAGAGCTGCAGCAGGAAGGAATTTAGGCTGATTGCTTAAAATAATAACAAATTAATTAGAGTTTCATAATCTCAGCATAAACTGTGTTATCTTCACCATGGATGACAACATGTACAGATACTGCATAAATTACATTTCTAAGGTAAAGAGTGGGGGAGAATTGTCTTGAATTTGAATAAATAACCTGTCTCCAGGAGGGAAGAAAAGTCTCAAAGTTTGATAAATAACACAAAAAAATACAGGTGGAGGTGCTTGGAACTCGGTGATTTATAAATGTGGTAGGTGCACATAAATTTTTTTAATAGAAGAAAAATCAGTATCTGGTCACTGAATTTCAGCTACTGAAATACATAATTTAGCTTCACAGCACAGAGCTGGGAAGAGCTAATAACTCTTTAAAGCTGGAAATAAGTGACTTTTATGGGAACACACATGGACTGGGTGCGTTTTTAATTTGTTCTGTTGGCCAAATGTCAGGAAGTTGCAGAGAGAGAAAGTGGGACGAGGCCCTAAGGCTGTATCCCAGATTTTGGAAGTGTGAACGGTGCCCTCAGCTTTTGGATGGTGTAAGAAAACCAAGATTGTCTTAAAAATGAGGAAAACATTGCATTCTCCCATGGTGTATCCAGTTTTCCTCAGCATTTGGTGGTTCTGGTGTCCAAGGAAATGCAGATGTTTGTCACTCAGATGTGGCAGGTGATAGTGGTCACACTAAAGTGTCACTGTCTGGACCACCTGAGAAAGATTCCAAGATAATTTTAAAAGGCTGCACTTGGTTAGGGGGTGAATTTTAAGAAAATTCACTTGGTTTGGTGTAGAAGGTGCACAGAAAAGTCAAGCCTGTGCAGCAAACACTTGTGTGGAACTTGTGCTGATGAAGGAGTGAGTAAAGGGGCTGTAAAACACAACTTTACACGTGGTGTTTGTAAATACTCTGAATTTTGGTGTGATCAGTGGGTTTGTTCTGTTCTGTGAACTTCCTGCTTTTTCCAGCATATTTAACACTCCTAAAATACCTTTTCTTCGGAGTTAATTTTTTTTTTCCCTTCAGTGGGCCCCTTAATAATCCTGGATTGCCCTACTTGAGGAGGGTTGATCCAATCAAAGGTGAGACAGGACAGCTACTGACAACTATTTCTATTTTGTCCTTCCCAAATAGTGATTTGTACTGGAAACACTGCTTGAAAATTCCTGTTCTTCCTCCTTTTAAATATTTTCTTATTGAGGTGTTGATAATCCCAGTTGAGAAATCTGAAGTTTTAAATGGTTTATGATCAGTCTCTTAAAAACAGACCCTCCTATCAGGGTAATAGTTCTGCTGAATGACAGTTTGTTCTCTGCTTTAATCCTCAGAAGAAATAAAAATACCTCTGGAATATTTTTTAATATCAGTCCCAAAATCTTCCAGAGAACACCTAAATACTTGCTCTCAAGTTTTTTATTACAGCACAATTCAGGAATACCTTTAAATTCTGGTTTTTGGTGTTTTTTTTTTTTTTTTTTTTTTTTTTTTTTTTTTGTTGGTGTTGTTGTTTTTTTTTTTTAATTGAAGTACAAAAAATTATCTCAAATGAAAACCTTTTTTCCTGATCTTCAAGTTGTCAAATTACATTGGAAAATTTAGTTTTGGTTTTCTGAACTTTTAGCTGGGACCTGCAGCTTTTTTGATAGTTTTAATGTTGATTGTGTGCTTGAGGAATTGTAATTCTTTCTTCATCCAACACACAGATGAGTTTCATTTTCAAAACTGTGCTCCTGTGTACTCATTTATTTCAAAAAAGACATCAGTAGCGAATTTCCAGAGGCAGCAATTAGGTTTCTGTACCTTTCCATCCTCCTCATGTGATAGTCCCATTTTTAAGAGGCTTTTTATGTCAGTAGAGGACACTTGGGGTTTTTTTTTATGGAATTTGTGCTGTCAAATTCCAAGTGCAGCGGGTAAAACACTTCCCTGGCTCCTGTTATCCCGAAGGGATGTGGCACACTTCCCTGCTGACTTTCAGAGTTCTGGGCACAGCCACAGGAGGGCTAAAGAACTTCATGGAATAACTTCATTTATGCCTCTTGCTAAGTGGGTTACCCAAGTGTGCTCTGCCAGTTTCCATTTTCCCTTCATTGTGGGCACCTCTCATTTGGGAAGTGGCAAAGAGGAGCACAAAGAGTTTCTACAAAGAATTTCATTGCTGGGAAAATAATTGGGTTTTAGGGCTAAGAGAGATTTTTGATGGAGACAATTTTCCTTAGAATGTGTCAAGTTCCGTGAATTCCTTTAAAATATTTCTAAGATTTTGAGGTGAGTCAAAGAGTCTCCATCTCTGGAAGTGTTCCAGAGGTGTCTGGATGTGGCACTTGGGGACATTTTAGGGTGATGATGGTGCTGCTGGGAGCATCACTTCCACCCTTACTGATTCTATGATAATTACCTTAATCTGCTAATTTTTACAAGTTGCTGCAAGTTAATGAATGTAGCAGAAAGTTTTGCATAATTAACAAAAGCCTAAATTCATAGATAAAGTGAAAGCAGGTCGTTCTATCGTGGTAACAGTTTTTGTCTGGGAAATCTTTGCTGGAAAACTGAATTATTAAAGAAATTCAGCTTGCTGGAAGTGCACTAAAAGTTGGAGTTGAGCCAGTCTGTGTCCTCACAGAACCCCCAGAACTGGCTGGGAAACAGTCTCTGCAATTGTTTATTTAAAAAAAAAATAATATATATATATATTATATTTGTGCTTGAAGATAAAGCCTAACAAGGTGAGAAATCCCTGCAGTTGTATAACCCAGGAAAAGCAGAGCTGCAGGTGAGCTGAATCCTGGGAATGCTTGTCCAGCTGCCAAATTCTTCTTTTCCTTCAGCTTTGTGTGGCTTCACTGCAGAAAAGCCTTTTGTGAACTCATCTGAAAATAAAGCTGTTAAATGAGCCTTGCTTTTAGACATTTTTAATTGCCCTGCAGACCACTGAAATAATCATGAGGTGGATTTTGGGCTTTTTAGGTACTTAAGGATTACTTGTGCTTTACAAGAAGTTTAGCAGATTTCTCAGGAGTATTTACAAAACTTTCTTTACAAATAGTACTCGATTTTCTGGTAATCTCTTCCTGCCTCAGCCACATGCCTCATAATCCTTTTACTTCAAGTTTGTTAAGCCTCTTATATCACATTAAAAAGAAAACATTTTAAAAGTAGATTTCCAAAAAGATGAGTGTTTTTACATGTTTATAGATTTTTGTGACCACAACTCTGGTTTTGGCAAAATATTCCCCAATGGGAATGTAAAACTTAATTATTGGCATCTGCATATATTTTGAAAGTTTTCATTCTTTCTCTGCCAAAAAAATCTCTTTTTTTTTTGTGAGAGTGTTTCTAGTTTTCAATGCTTTTGCTTTCCAAAAAAAGCCCAGGGTTAAGATTGTGGTTCAAAATCACATCTCAGTAATCTGGATTTACTTTGAACAGTAAAACCATTAAAAGAAATGGGAAATCTTCCATTATGAAAAGTTTTGCTATAGAACCTCTGGCAGTATGTAGTTAAGTGGAGGTATTTTGAGCAGCTTCAGGTTTACATCACGCTTGGACCTTCTGTAGGTCTCTAGATCTGGTGAAAATAGCAAAATAATTGTTTCTGTGTCAAAAATCCACTCATTTAAGTCCTTAAAGTGGGATGATCAGTTAATGCTTCAAGCAAACAATAGAAATACTTTTATAGGTAGAAATAAAACTGAAATATATAATACTAATATATTTATTTAAATATTAAAATAACTCTTGCTGCGCAGGATGATTGTTGGGTGCCTTAAAAATTCTAAACCTGAAAAGCAACGTTGTAAAGGTGTCATAAATAGCCTCAATGTTGGAGATATTAACAAAAATTGCTTCCATAGGATCCAGTGCTCCAATCATTAGCTCAAAGTCTGGAAAAAAGATCCCACACCAGGTCTGAGCCTACCCCAGGATTAAGAGTTTAATCTTCCTGGAGTGAAAATTTAGGAAAACATTGTCTGGTGAAATCCCTGGGCACACTAAATCTACATCACAGTGCTGTGGAGAGCTTTTCCTTATTTCCTTTGTTTCTGGCTTTTGTAGGAGCAGATTGAGCTTTGTTCCCAGGAATACTGCCCCATAATGTTCATAAATTAAACATGAAAATAAGTGCAGAGTTGTAGAGGTGAGACTGGCTTGAAACTCATCCCAAACATCCCTCAATACCATCAGTGTTAGTAAATTATTAATATCAGCAGTGACTGCACTGTCCCACTCAGAATAGGCTTAGAATTATAAAAAGAAAGTATTTCTAGTACCAAAAGTTTAATTTTGTGATGGTTTATTGCTGAAGTTGTTTATTCAGTTGGGCAAGTTTCAATAAGCAGTGTTTATAAACTTATAGGTAATACTGGTTATAAATGAATAATGTTACTTGGTGTCATAACCGAAGGTCAGGAGAACTGAAAATGAGGAAAATAACTAAAAATCAATGATGCAAATTAATATATGTATATTAACCAGAAATCCCAGTCAAGTCTGGGGTTTGTCCTTACATGTGAAAACACGGGAGGTCATAAAATCCCAGGATGGTTTGGGTTGGAAGGGACCCCAAGGATGATCCAGCTTGAACCCTGCCTGGGCAGGGATACCTGACCTGGGTGTGTGGGTTTGGTTTAATTTTGGGGTTTATTAATGGTATTTTAACACCTCCCTCAGTGGGCATTTTGGGTAGTTTTCATTGAGGCTGCTTTGGGGTTTTTATCTCTTGCTCTAAGTCTGACCAGCTGCTCTTTTTTTCCTCATAGAATATGGGAATATGCTGGGAATGATTGAAGCTGAAATACAGGCTGTGTTCAGTGACCCTGAAGTTGGGACTGAGGTCTAAAATACAATTTAAAAATTTTTTGTGGGTGTAATGCATAATTAAACTATGGAAGTCATTGTCCTAGAACATTTGGGAATCCTAATATTAAAAACGGGGTGGGACTGGTTGATGAGTTGTATTTGCCAAGGACAGGGATTTAGGATATGACAATATCCTAAATAAAGTTTGTGGGGTTCTGTCAGCTTTAGATGGGAGAAGAGTAATCCATAAGTACCTGCTTTACACCTTTTGTCTCTTCCTCCCAGCATTTTTTACTGCCAGAGGTAACCAGAATTAATTTCATGAATTATGGGAGTCATTATTTATTACTGGCCCCACTCATAAAAGCAGAGCTGTCAATACTCAGTGAATTTCTTTGATTAAAATGGATCCTCAGGGATGAACTTCCCTCTGCCCTGTGCAGATCTTCAGATGGGTCACAAGTGAAGAGCTGGATTTGGTTTTGCTTTTTGAGGTTTTCTTTGGGGTTATTTTCGTGCTGGCGAACACACTCTTGGTTATTGAGCTGAAAGTCCAAACCTCAGGAGTTGGATTTTGGTTCCTTTTTATTGCTGAAATACAAAAGGCAGCAGGAAAATCCAACCCCCTGAGCTGTGAGAGAGCATCTCTGGTACAGCAGTGGTTTAGGAATGGCAGGTGTGGGAGTTCAGGGCTCTTTGATAAATGGGTTTATTGATAATGTCTGTATCACACAGCTTGGAAAAAAATAATCTTGCTATCATTAAAAAAAAAAAAAGTTTTTGCCTTTTAGATACAGCCAAATAAACCAAAATCACTTGATTTTCTTTCATTGACTGAAAACCTTTCTGGAAACTTCCCTGAAGGTTTGGGCCTGATTTCAAAACAAGTGTCTGTTTGTATGGAGGCCTCTTAAAATTCAGGCTGTTTTCCAAGTAAGACCTGGCTGAAAAGCGAGGAGAGTTGTTCCTTTCTGTTCTGGAGATGCCGTTTCCTTTCTCTGCAGATAGGAAGCTGAGCTGCTGAACTGCCAGAAGAGGCAAGCTGTATTGTTATCATAAATTGATTTTTTTCCCTATTTCTATTTTTTTAGCCGTTCATACAGTTAAACAAAACACTTCTGTGGGTTTGTGGTTAAAATATCCTCTCCCTTTCTGATAACCCAACAAGTGAGGTAATATTATTAAACACCTTAACAACTCCCATCTCTGATTATTTTAGGATAGAATTTTTGATAATTATTCAGAGCTAGCTCTGCTGAGAGCTGCAGTAGGAATATATCCATTACTATGGAGAAAAAAAAGATGAAATAAGAACTAAAATGTCCATTTCTTGCAGGTTGTGATGTTAAATAGTAAGAGAGAGTTTCTTGTGGCAACCAGAACTTGAGGAGAGCGAATCAGTGGGAATTCCTGAGGTGTTTGCCCAGTTTCTGGGGTGTGTGGCCAGTGCTTTGCAGGATGCATTGGCCCTTGGGCCAGATCCCATCCAGCTGAGAGCCAGGATTGCCTGGCTCATGGAAACTCTGATTAAGGGCTTGAATTTTCCTGAGGCTCCAGGATGAAACAGCTGCTGGGGCAGGCGGTGGAAAGTATGAACAGCTCCTGCTGGGGTTGTGTAACCCAGAGAAAATTGGCTCAGAGCAGGTGAGATCAGTGGGGCCTCTCTAAATCCCTCTGGGTTCGTGTTCACACCTCATCACAGCACTGTGACCCCGCTAAAGGGAGCCCACCCCTAAGGCAGGAACAAAGCTTCCCATCTGCAGTGGGGTATTTTCCCCTTGGGACAGGTTCATCATCTATGTAAGGTATAGAACAACTTTAAACACATTTTACAAGGTTTTTTCTGGGCTCCATCCCAACATAAAAGCTCTTTACCTCGCCCAGAGCAGCTGAAGTGCAGGAATTCTTCACAGGAGGTGGTTTAAGGAGGGATTGTTCACGTTTCTTCCTTCCTAAGCTGCCAAAGTCGAATTGTCTTCTTATCTACTACACTGCAATGATGTTTTCATCTCCCCTTCTGGAAAAGAGGCAAATCCAAACATTTCTATAGCAGAAGTAGGAAGGAGATGCAGAACTGTGTTGGCTTTCAGCAAGTGTGAGTTCCTAACCCAAAACCCACTGTCTGGAATATTCAGGAATTTAAAATGTTTTCAGGACTTATTTTCTAATGCCGATTTTTTTGTCCCTTCAGTCAAAACAGGTGGGTTCTTGCCATATAAATAAATAAATTAAATGCATCCTCAAAGCTCTGTTGTTAAATACCTTAAAAGCTTTAAATGCCAGTGTGCTGCTGATGTGTCACTAATTAATGTCTAAGAAAATTACAGTGTATCAGACATTAACCTCACCAAAATGCAGGTTTTTTGGGATAAATTCCAGACTCTTCTGTGGCTCCTTTTATTATCTTTTATCATCTTATCAAAGCCTGGTTGGACAGGGCTTGGAGCAACCTGGGATAGTGGAAGGGGGTTGGAATTAGATGATCTTCCAACCCAACCATTCCATGATCTTTATTAGTATTTTTTAAATGCTTTTGAAATTTCCAGGTACACTTGATTTGTTCTTTGAAGTGCAGTAACTTGTAATTGCTTTGGGTTTTTTCCTACCCTCCAGAACATTCTTAGAAAATATTTTTGAAATTTATCTTCCAGTCTTCCTTCTGTGACTGCAGTGGAAAATGTCATTCTTTAAAGATCACACAAATACCAGCCTGCTTCTGACCAGCTCCTGTGGTTTTCTAAAGCCTCCTGCATTCGTGTTTAATTTTTTATTTCCTTTTGTTTTTCCCTTAGTCACAGAGGATGTGTCAGAGGATGAGCACGCAATTTCTGCTTGCCTGGGATGATATCTTTAATATTTGAATTAAACAAATCCTGCTGTCATGTTAGAAGGAGCTAGAAATTAAAACAACCTCAAACACCTGCTGTTTTCATTCTTATCTTTGCTCTCCCTCAAGTTGTAGTTTTGGCATAAAGCAGCTGCATTTTTCATGATAATAAATTGTTAATTGCAGAAGTATTTTTCATCCTACTCCCATCAGGATTATGGTCATATCTTCACTCAGTGGGACACTTCTTGTAACTGTCACGGCTGAAAAAAACACGATAAAAATGTAGAAAAATACTTTAGGGACAACTGCTTTACCTATTAGAATTTATTTATTATTTTTTTACTTTTCAGAAATGGCAATTAAATGTGAAAAGAAAAAAAAATCCTTAACCTCTGACCCCACAGATGATACAGTCCTGAAGGTGTGTGGGAAAGCATGACATAGCTGCAAAGTGTTTGCTAATCAAAGGGAATTAACCAGTGTAAAATAATGTGCAGCTGGTTAATTCTTAGGCACTGCTGGGAGTCCATTTTCCCTTCCACAGTTCACAGGGGTGATTTTGGAGCTCTTTATTTCTGGAAATGTTCAGAAAAATGTTTTTATTTAATGGAATCGTAGGATGGGTGGGGTTGGAAGGGACGTCAGGTATGGTCTAATTCCCACCCCTGCCATGGCAGGGACACCTCCCACTGTCCCAGGCTGCTCCCAGCCCCAATGTCCAGCCTGGCCTTGGGCACTGCCAGGGATCCAGGGGCAGCCCCAGCTGCTCTGGGCACCCTGTGCCAGGGCCTGCCCACCCTGCCAGGGAACAATTCCTGCCCAATCTCCCATCCAGCCCTGCCCTCTGGCACTGGGAAGCCATTCCCTGGCTCCTGCCCCTCCAGCCCTTGTGTAATAGTGGATTTTGGTTAAATTAAGATTATTTTAGTGACCATCTCTGGTGGATTCCCATGGATTCATCAGTGCAGGAAGTAAACAAAGAGTGAAATCAAGCCCCATTGTACTTTGCAGTCTGGGGGGGATGAGGGGGAGTCTGGTGTGACACAGCTGGGACCAGGGTTGGTGCTATTTAGGGATCACTTTGGGCTGGGAAACAAATGCTGACATTGGGGGCTATTTTTGAAAGGTGTTTATTTCTCACAGTTCATCAGCTACTGGAGTTATTGGTAGTAGATCCATCCTTTTCAGAGCCTTGGTGAGTAATGAAGCAGAAGGGATGGGATGTTTTAAAAGGTAAAATCTAACAAACTCCTAAAGAAATAAATTTTAAAAATCCTTGGTTCTAGGAGGAGCAGATGGAAGGATGTGATTGAGTTGTTGATCACTCAGTGATTGTAAGTTGGAAAGCAGAGTTACTTAAATCTTCCTTCTGTGTCACCCTGTCCTGGACTAAACCTGGTTTAAACTCCCCCAGTTCAGTGTTTGGTGCTGATGGTTTAATCATCATTAGTAGGAGAGCAGTTCCCCCATCATTTTATCCTTAAAAACTGCCCAAGTGTAAACTCTAAGCACAAGGGAAAGGATCCTGTGAAAGCTGAGGGACAGGAGAACAAAATCCAGCTGCACCCATGAGGATCTGGGGAAAAAGACTGGATCAATAAATCTAAACCCAAACAATCACCATAAGCAGAGAAGTGCTGAAAGACTTCAATGTGTCAACCCAGTCAGGTCAGCCTGGAAGTGAATAATCTTTATTTTTTTTAAAATAGATTGGATGTGGGACACCAAATTAACTAATGAGCAGAGAGCTCTGACTGTATTTATTTCATGAAATTGTAAATTATTGTTTAATCTCTCTTCCTCCCCAGATATTTGGAGTCTCCCTTTCTTGCTGACTGGCCTGGTTAGGATTTTGCCTTGCAAATGGTCTGATTTGAAGACTCCCTAATTTGGCATTTCAATCTGTAGAGCCCTTGCAGTGGTGTTGAGGTTGCAAAGGTAGAACTGGAAATGCTGTTGTAAGCTCTTTTTTTGCTCTGCTGGGCAGTTTGGAAATGTCAGCTGTAATTTTCTGTTGGGTTTAGAAACAATCAAGGTGGAGGCTGTTGGATCAAGTGACTTTAAGAAGTGACCAGTTTGTGGTGGTTAAAGATATAAAATACAGTGTTTGTGAAACTCTGCCTCATGAAAGGGTCTCTGTTAATCGTGCCCAGGCTGTTTTTATGGAGAACACTTGAGCACATTCATGTGCTTTCCTCCTAGTCCAGCTTGTGCAATAAAACACTCCAGGGTTTTTAGAGGAGTAGTTCAATCAAAACCCAGTCCATCTGGAAAAAATGATAAGCCTCAGCTGGTCACATGGGGATGGGCCTTATGTCAGTGTTTGCTGAAAGGCTGAGCACACAGTAGTTTTTCCTTTGACTGGGACATTGTTATTGCAGGAGCTTAATGAGGTTCCTCAGAAATACCTTGGAGAGTGGCACCAACAGCAAACACACCAAGAATAGCTCAGGGCAGGGCCCTCATGGGAGCTTTGTGCCTTTCTGCCTTCACTGGGGAAAAGGATTGAGGGGGATTTTACAAAACAGGGGTTGGGGGCTAAAAGAACCCGTAAACAAGAATTCTGAAAGCAGTCTTGGGTCCCAGCACAGGGAGGATGTGGAGCTGCTGGAGAGAGGCCAGAGGAGGCTCCAGGATGAGCAGAGGGATGGAGCAGCTCTGCTGGGAGGAAAGGCTGCCAGAGCTGGGATTGTTCAGCCTGGAGAGGAGAAGCTTTGGGGTGAGCTCAGTGTGGCCTTGCAGGGCCTGAAGGAGCTGCAGGAAAGCTGGAGAGAGACAATTGCCAAGGGCTGGAGGGCCAGGAGCCAGGGAATGGCTTCCCAGTGCCAGAGGGCAGGGCTGGATGGGAGATTGGGCAGGAATTGTTCCCTGGGAGGGTGGGCAGGCCCTGGCACAGGGTGCCCAGAGCAGCTGGGGCTGCCCCTGGATCCCTGGCAGTGCCCAAGGCCAGGCTGGACATTGGGGCTTGGAGCAGCCTGGGACAGTGGGAGGGGCAGGGGTGGGAACATGGTGGTCTTTGATGTCCCTTCTGACCCAAACCATTCCATGATTCATTTTAAGATCAAAACAGGTTTCCAGTGTTGTAAAATGTTCCAAGTGAAGGTTAAATAATAAATCTGACGGCGATAACACACTTGGATGGAATTTTTAAGGTTTCACAGAATCCTTTTTTGGTTTGGGTTGGGAGGGACCTCAAATCCCATCCAGTGCCACCCCTGCCATGGGCAGGGACACCTCCCACTGTGCCAGGCTGCTCCAAGCCCCAATGTCCAGCCTGGCCTTGGGCACTGCCAGGGATCCAGGGGCAGCCCCAGCTGCTCTGGGCAGTGATAGCAGAAGTTGTTTCCAGTGGAATTGCAGAGGCAGCAACCCAGGTATAAATAATGTGGGAAATGTCCCAGGGAGCTTTAGTATCCCCATAACTGATTTGCATGGTAATCAAAGTGAGATTCCCTTCAATTTCTTTAGGAAAATGGGAGAGGAGATGAGGGGCCTGGGAACTACTTTGAAGACTTATTTAAGTAGCACCCTCCAGACTCAGCTGAATCAGAGGCTGACCAGGACTTTGATCAGGTCTAAGTTGGTCTCACTGCTGTGTGTTGGGTTTAACTGACACCTGAGGGATTTTAGAAACCAGTCAGGCAAGGAGTCTCAGGGAGCTTGTAATTATTTCACAGCCCCTCTCTGTAAAAAGCCTCTGTAGTGTTGTGACTTCCAAGAAAATAATGAAATTCAATAGGTGGTACAAGTATTAAGGGAGGCTCTTTCTAAATTTTCTTTAAATAAAATTAAGAAAACCCTGGTTTTTAGGCTTCTAAGGCTGGAGTTCTAATAAATCAGGATACGTAGGGAATAGGGTGAAAGATACGTTCCAACGTAAGTTTTGTTTTTTCTCATATTTAGGGGAAAAGATAATTAAATCAGAGTTGATAGAATGAAGTTGCTAAACTGCTGTTTGTCTCTAAAAGAGGGAGAGGCACAAGGATTCACAGTTAGAAGCCAGCCCAGGAGAATCTCCTGCTTTCCATACCTTTCAGACTTTGGGAGATGTTTTCCAGGAAAGCTGAGTACAGCCATGAATCACTTATGGAAAACCCAGTGGAAGGAATTAGTCAAAGAAATGCTGCAGTGGCCTATCAGGAAATGGGGCAGCTTTCCATGATTTTATACAAATCATGGGACATCAATTTTAAAAAGCTCTCATTAAAAGAGCAAGCGAAAAGTTGCTGCTCATTGACTTTCTAAAAATGCTTATTTTGAAATAAATATGACATTTAATATCAGCCAAAAGGGCTTTTCTCTGAACTTGCTTTTCCTCCCTGTATTTTCCTGCTGGCATAATTAAGGGAGTTGGGGGAAACTGGCACTGAATGGTGTACTCACAGGCAGTAAACTGGCCAAGGATTTCTTTACTGGTTGCTAATGAATTTATCATGTTATCAGTGTTAATTATCAGCCAAGTTCTCCAGTCTCTGCTTTGCCCCTGGAAATGCCTGGACGTGTGTGAACTTCCATGGTTTTCCCACTGGCAGGTGTGAGCTGTGTTCATTCCCCTGGTGTTACAGGGCTCAAAGAAACCAGAAGTGCCACAAAGCAGTGGGGAGGGTGAGGGAGTGCAGCTTTCAGTGTTCCTTGGAGTGAATCCTGGGGCAATTTTTGTGATGGGGCTGTGGATCCAAATGTCTGGGGCAGCTCCTGGGGTTTGGAAAGGAGCTGCTTTGGAAAGAGTTGCTTCTGTCCTTTCAGAGATGTGAAGGTGAATATTGAATGCCTGACAGATCCCACTTTCTGCAGCTCCCACTTCCTTGCCAAGAGCTGCCTCTGCCAAAGGTGATTCATCCAAGATTTTTAGGGAGCTGCAGAGGAAGCTGGTTTGTGTTTGGGTTTTTCTTGATGGCTTGGTGAGGGTTTTTTGTTTTGTTGTGTGCTGGGTTTGGTGTTAGTGGTTTCTTTTCCTGTGGGAACAGCTTGTGCCTGGATATGTTCTGGATTAAACCAGCCAGCTCAGGTGGAATAGGTTGAATATTTGTTATTATTAAATGCAAGCTGCTGCCTTTATTTTGTGTTCAGCTGTTCTGAACTGTCCTGCTCAGCTCCTGGGCTGCTTTGGGAACAAGGCAAAGTAAAGGAATGGTGCTTAAACACCTTTGATTTCCTTGGAAAGTGGATGGTGCCTCACTTTCAGTTAGATCCACCTGAAGAAATTTTTGACCAGAAAGGGCTTTAAAAAGTTAATTCTCAGCCATACAAGATCCCACAGAGATGAGCACTCTCCTCCCCTCCAGAACCAAGCTTGACTCTCTCACTGCACCTCTCCATCCATTGGAATTCTTATTTCTCCACAATTTTTGTCCACTTTCCAATGGCTCAGAGAACCATTTGGAGCTCTTCCTGTCACTTCTGGCCCTTGATTCTTAAAACACAAAGCCTGCATCCTCTGCTTTTCATTTCTCCCTTGTCTTTTAACACTTTTACTTGATGGAAATTTTCTAAGAGGCTCCAGACATTCCAATTTTTGGCCACACTGTGATGATTTGGAGAAATGTCTCTCAAGATGACTTGAAGAAAACTCCCTCTGACTTTAAGGGACATTTTCCTTCCCTGAATGAGCTCTTTCAAAGGCAAACTCCATACCTTTTTTTTCCAGATCATTCTTGAAAGGATTAAGTTGTGTCCAGAGGAGATTATCCCTGAGTGATGTCTGAATAAGAGGTTTGGGCTCCCAGTCCTTGGAGTGAGTGGAGAGTGCTCCTCAGAAATTCCCAGCCTTTTATCCTGCTCTTTGTTTTCCCCTTTCAGTGAGAACAAACTCAGTGTGGGCTTTCTCACATAACACCTTCCCCAGGCATTCAGCAGCCATAAATATTCCCTGTGTTTTCCAGAGAGACTCTGGCTACTCTGGGCTGAGTGGATTGGAGCTCCCAAGTGCGGGGTGGGGATGAGCAGGAAAGAATTCCAGTGCTGATCAGGCTTTCAGGTGGATTAGGGATAAATGAGCATCATAATTCCTCATCTCGGGTTCCTTTGTTCCAAAATACCAATTTTTGAACAAAGCAGAGAGATACCTGGATTTTCCTTAGAGGGTTTTGTTCTGCCCTCAGCAGGTTTGGTTGAAAATCCTGGATTGCACAGGCGTTGGAATGTTTTTCTAAATGGAATGATTTTTTTTAAGATGAGTAGAAAAAATAATTGCTACTAAATACTGAAAATGAAAATGTTTATTTCCTTTTGAGTACCCAGATGAGGGCAGAATTGTCATCAATTCCCTATGGATCATTTGAGTATATCCCCTGCAGGAGTGGAAACGGGTTGGAAAAAGCCTTTACATTTTGGAACATATCTGCCCCATTCAAAAGTTTTCTAAATGAGGCTGGTGGTTACTCAGATACTCTGTAGTGGAATTTCCAAATGCCCACTTTTGTGTTAACACTCATTGAACAGGAATTTAGTGTTTAATGGTTGGAAATGGAAGTGTAAGTCATGGATTTTTCCAAGGATGGAAGAAGCATAGTGTAGGTATTTATTTTTTCAGATGCTTGGCTGGAAAACTGTCTCCCATGGAATCTGTAAATGGCCCTTGTGTGACAGAGCACAACTCTGGATATTTTATTTGAATATATTTGGATCTCCTAATGCAAAAATGACACCAGCTCATGCATTTGAAGTTATTAAAATGTATCCTGTAAGTCTTCAGGAAAAACAGCTCCTTCTTGGCACTGCAGTTGGAATTTGCATTAAAAAACCATCGGGGTTATTTTAATCTTTTTTTAATCCCTCAGTGGAGTCATTGTGGAGTGGCTGCAGGTTGTGTGGGAATTCAGCACTTGGCTTCCCAGGAGCCTCCCTGACGTCCACAGCTGCTCCCCATTCCCACCTCCTTGGGCAGAACTCGGGATCCCTCAGCATTCCAGCCTTCTGCTGGAAGGGGACACAGCTCCAGGGAGCAGGCCTGCAAATAAATGTTTGTAATTGCAGTAGGAATTAATTGGAGTAGGATTTCTGCCCAGATTCCCCAGGGAATGGGCATGGCCCCGAGGCTGCCAGAGCTCCAGGAGCGTTTGGGCAGCGCTGCCAAGGATGCCCAGGCTGGGATTGGTGGGGTGGCCGTGCAGGGCCAGGGGCTGGATCCATGATCTTATGGGTCCCTTCCACTCAGAATATTCCATGGTTCTTCTTTATTCTTGTTTTGATACAATAGCAGTAGATAAAGGAAATGTTCTGGAAGATTTTGTTTCTTCTGTCACAGAAACAGCTGTTGAACTCAGATCCAGAAAATTAGGAAGTGAAACTGGAGCAAGACCTGGTATAGGTGAGAATTTAAAGTGAAGGAGGAAGAAATAAGGTTGGAACGTTCAAGAAGTTTTTACAACAGTGTGTGGGGACAGGACATGAGGTAATGGCTTCAAACTGATGGAGGGGAAGGAAGGTTTAGATTGGCTGTAAGGAAAAGAAACTTCCCTGGGAGGGTGGGCAGGCCCTGGCACAGGGTGCCCAGAGCAGCTGGGGCTGCCCCTGGATCCCTGGCAGTGCCCAAGGCCAGGCTGGACATTGGGGCTTGGAGCAGCCTGGGACAGTGGGAGGTGTCCCTGCCCACGGCAGGGGTGGCACTGGGTGGGCTTCAAGGTCCCTTTCCACCCCAACCAGTCTGGGATTAAATGGTAAACAAAATTGTCTTCCAGGTTTTAGGGTTCCCCTGAGGAAAACCTGCTTGTTCCAAACCATTCTCCACAGCTTTTTCATTTGCTGCACAGTAATCAGACTGCTGTTCCTTCAGCAAATGTCATCAGGGAGTAATAATAGCTCTGGGAGGGCTTGGATCAGCTGGATCCATCTGTGAGGGGGAGCAGCCCATGGAATGACACCTGTGTATTATCCTGGCTGTAAGGCTACACCCAATTCTCAAAAGCCATCTGGAACATCTGAGAAGCAGCCTCTGGGAGCAGGGACTGAAGAAAGGTGGCATTTGGCTGTTACTGGGGGGAGCAAATAGAATGTTCACTGTAGTGATGGCCTGGGCTGCCTGTTTTACTGCCCTGAGCCTTGAGGAACGTGCATCTGTCCTGGAGAAACTCCAACCTGCAGAATTTGAAGGCCTTCGATAGGAAAAAGCAGGTGAAACTAAGAAGGGAAAACTCCCCTGGCCCACCCTGAGGCCGTTCCCTCTCCTCCTGTCCCTGTTCCCTGGCAGCAGAGCCCGACCCCCCCGGCTGCCCCCTCCTGTCAGGGACTTGTGCAGAGCCACAAGGTCCCCCCTGAGCCTCCTTTGCTCCAGGCTGAGCCCCTTTCCCAGCTCCCTCAGCCGCTCCTGGGGCTCCAGCCCCTTCCCAGCTCCCTTCCCTGCCCTGAACGTGCTCCAGCCCCTTTCACTTACAAAATAGATTTGGAAACAAAGCCTTTTGGTTGCTCAAAGAAAAAGTAGTTGGGCTTCTTTAATTGCTTTACCTGAACCTTTAATATGCACTGATTGACTCTTGATTTAGATGTTGAGTAGGGAATACAGACAGGCTGACACAGATTCATTCCTTTTGCTTTTTTTCCTCTGTACTGACCTTTTGTCTTTATCTCCTTCATTATCTGGAATGTACAAAGTGAGATAAAAATACCTTGACTTTTTTGGTCTTCTCAGAAAAGTTTCAGTGGAGATGGAATCATATTGAACTAAAATTTCCACCTGCCTTTAGTGTTGCTGTGATGATCACTGTGTGTGTCATCAAGCCAGGGAGCCAAATAAATATTTTTTTCCTCAAAGAATATTTAAAAGACATTATAGAGTGTATATGTGTTTTGAAGACAGAGTCTTTAATACATCTTGGAATCACAGAATTGGGCAGGCAGGGACCTCAAAGCCCATCCAGTGCTACCCCTGCCATGGCAGGGACACCTTCCACTGTCCCAAGCTGCTCCAAGCCCCAGTGTCCAGCCTGGCCTTGGGCACTGCCAGGGATCCAGGGGCAGCCCCAGCTGCTCTGGGCACCCTGTGCCAGGGCCTGCCCACCCTGCCAGGGAACAATTCCTGCCCAGTCTCCCATCCAGCCCTGCCCTCTGGCACTGGGAAGCCATTCCCTGGCTCCTGCCCCTCCAGCCCTTGTGAAAAGTCTCTCTCCATCTTTCTTGCAGCTCCTTCAGGTACTGGAATCTGAATCTGGATCCCAACCTTACCCAAACACCTCAGAATTTAACTTCTGAAAACTGCTCTCCTGTAAAATATGTTGTGTCTTTATCACTGCTCTTACACATGAGATCAAAGCTGATCTCAGCTTATTGGCTCTGGATGCTTTTAAATCATAAACCATAATTTGCTTCAGCATTCTGTATCTCATTTATGTTGTGGCTACTGCTGCTGCCAGCTCCAGTATGGAAGGCAGGGATTGGGAAAGGATGTGCTTCCTTTGGGGACATCTGGATTGGGGGAGCAGTGACCACCCTGGGTTTAATTTGATGGGGTTTGAGTAAAGCACTGTCAGCTGTGGGGCTGGATTGTTTGTGGGGAACTTTCCCTTCTTCCCATGAAAGAGAATTAGGGAACTTTTTTAGGGGGGCGACCTTGTGGCTCTGCACAAGTCCCTGACAGGAGGGGGCAGCCGGGGGGGTCGGGCTCTGCTGCCAGGGAACAGGGACAGGAGGAGAGGGAACGGCCTCAGGCTGGGCCAGGGGAGGCTCAGGGTGGACAGCAGCAGGAATTTCCTCATGGAAAGGGAGCTCAGGCCTTGGCAGGAGCTGCCCAGGGAGGTTTGGAGTGCCCATCCCTGGAGGTGTCCCAGGAAGGGCTGGAGGTGGCACTCAGTGCTCTGGGCTGGGGACAAGGTGGGCATCGGGCACAGCTGGGCACAGCTGGGCTGGGAAGGCTTTTCCAGCCTCAGGGATCCTGGGATTCCCTGAGCTTTGTTCTTGTCCCTTTCACCCCCATCCTCTCTTGTGAGCTGTCACAGCCTGCTGTGTTTGTGTCGGAGCTTCCATTCCCCATCACTTCATGGTTTGGCTGCTCAGGGCTGTTCTCCTTGGGACACTGTCACCATTCCAGTAGATCTGGGTTAAATTCCTCTGAAATGTGGTCCCTGTCCAGTCCCTAAACGTGGCACTTTGAGCCCTCCCTGTATCAGCCCCAGCATTCCCTGGCTGCCCCTGAGCCCTGGGTGATGCGCAGGGCTCCAGCTGTGCTCACTATCAGAGCATGCAGGACACGCTCCAAGAATCCAGGAATCCAACTGGAAGCATGTGCCCTATTCCCTGGACCTCTCCCTCTGCTCAGTCTCACTTATTTATAACTTTACAGCTGTTCCCTCTTTAAAACGAGTTCTTCAATGCAGAATGTGCCCCCTCACTCAAGAAATAATGAGCCAGAGTCCCTTTTTGGTTTGGAGTGATGTGTTCGAGCATGTCCCTTCTTTCTGTCTTGAATTATTTCATCTTGCAGCTCCACAGATCTGTTAATTACTTTCTAGATTTATTTTTTCCCCTTTGAGCTATTAATTCAAATAAATAACCTTGAAAAGGTCAGACTGGAGCTGATTTTTCTTGGTTACAGTGGTAGGAATCTCTCGTGCTTCCTTTATTTCATAGTTACTCAGTGCTTGGGAGAAATCTCTTTTTATCTTGGGGGCTGCAGGAGCATTTTTAACAAATAACTTCCTTCAATTCTGCTGTAAATAGTTTTTCTCCAGTATGAGAAATGCCCTGTTAACCAGTTTTGGTTTCAAAGTCCTTGTCCTTTTTTAGTTCCTAACAAATAGAGGTGATCTTTGGAGAATTTCCATCTCTTCCCCCTTTTTTAATCTCCACTCTGAGGGAAGGATTTATATAGCCAGCTATATTTAGAGAAGCCTTCAGCAAGTTGGAGAGGAGTTGTTTGAGGATTTCCTGCCCTTCCCCTTCCATAGTTAGCTTTTCCTGGGGTGGCATGTGCACGGTTTCCGTGGTGAGCTGGAGACTGGATTTTTGTCCCTGTCACCTTCTTTCCTCCTTTCTGCCATAAATAGAAATAAAAATCAACACTGCAACTGCATCTGGCCATAGGAATGTTCTTGTTTACTTTTGTTGTGGTTTATTGTCACCTTTGGCTTTTTCTTTTGTCTTTGGCTGTTTATTTCCTCTCACCCCAGCATATCATGGATTAATTATAATATTCCTGGACAGTGCTCTTCAGGAATTTTCATAGACTTCTAAAAAGCATCTTCTTGAAGGCTGTTTTGATGATCTGAAACCAAATTCTCTCTGTGGTGAGGGGAATGTTTCTTGGATTGACTTTGCAAGAACTTTCGCTTTCCTTTTTCTAATCTCCCAACCCAATTACTGCAAAAGGTGTTTCATAATGTGCTCTTTCTTCTATAAATACATTACCTGTAGGTAATTTTGGAATTAAAGTAAAGCAGTTAATGAGTTTAAACAGAAATAAAGACAGTAGAAATAGGCAGAGTTTTTTTAAAAACTCACATTTATCCCTCTGTAACATCCCTCAGGTGTATCAAAGTATTTGCCTCTTGTGTCTGTACTGAGTCTTGTGTCTTAAGGTGCAGAATCCTCAGAGCTTTTCCACTGGCTTTCCTATGGGTTTGCCTGACATCTTAGGAAATGTGTTTGGAATAGGAAAAGGTGTTCCTGGAACAGCTGGAAGTGTAAAATGGGGGTGACACAGCACCCCAGACACGTGGTCTTCAATTTTTATTGTCACCTGAGTTTATCCTCTGCAGTAAATATCTGTGTTCCCATACAGTGCCAGTGCTAACTGTGCTGACTTAATGCTCTGATAAATATTTCTGACAAGTTCTATTTCTGAAAAGATCTCAGAATTGCCCAGTAGTGGAGTTTTAGAGCCATGGAATCCTCCTTTCAGAGGAGCACTCGGCATAATTACATGGAGCCCAGCCAGGCCTTTGTGCCCCCCCTATTCCATGGAATCAGGTCCTTCAAGTTTCTTAAAGCTGCACAAATGCTGGGCTCTGTTCTTCTGGCTGGGCATTCAGGGGGTGGAATATTTGCAGGGCTGTGAAATGCTGAGCAGTTGTTTGCTGGGGCACAGGTAAGGAGAGGAGCTGCTGCTGCTGCCCCGCCCAGCTCCGGCTCCGTGCCCCTTTTCCATGGTGTCACCGTGTGGGCGTTCCTGGGCTCCGGCCATGGCATGCTGTAATTTGGAAAACCAGTTTGTGGGCTTGTGTTGCTGTGCTCTGATTTCTTTACTGTAAATAAGTCTGCACATACTCCTTGTGCAGTTCATTCTGTGATACCACAGACTTCTGTTCTTGTTAACAAATTGGTTTGTGCAGATGATTTCCCTGCGGCAGGAATGTATTTATTTCACTCACATCTTTCTGATGAATGAAGAAAATACAACATGGAATATGTAACTTTAAAACACGGCTTTTCATAACCACAAAGCAGAAGAAATTGTCACAGAATTACAGGAAGGTTTAAGTTGGAAGGGACCTTAAAACTCATCCAGTTCCACCCTCTGCCATGGGCAGGGACACCTTCCACTGTCCCAGGCTGCTCCAAGCCCTGTCCAGGCTGCCCTTGGACACTTGCAGGGATGTGGAGCAGCCACGGCTTCTCTGGGAATCTGTGCCAGGGCCTCAATGCCCTGTCAGTAAAGAATTTCTTCCTAAAATTTCTTTAACATTAATACTGGGTGATAATTTTGCCTTCTCCTCCCTGTGTTTGTGAGCTGGGTGTGCTTGGCATGGGAAAAATTTATAGGGCTAAGTTAGAGGCATGAGTGGGTGTGCTGCCATTCCAGGCGTTGCCAATGCCAGGCTCCCTGGCTGCTGGAGGATTCTGAGGAGAAAAGTGTAGTTAAGTAGGATTGGTCTGCCAGGAGGGAATTTTACTTTATGAGAAATCCTGTCAGACTTGCAAAAAGAAATCGTGTCCAGGTTTCCTGTCAGACATCTTCCCAGAGCAGCTGGGGCTGCCCCTGGATCCCTGGCAGTGTCCAAGGCCAGGCTGGACATTGGGGCTTGGAGCAGCCTGGGACAGTGGGAGGTGTCCCTGCCATGGCAGGGGTGGCACTGGATGGGATTTAGGGTCCTTCCAACCCAAATCAGTCTGGGAATTTTTGATTTTTGTTTTGGGGTTATTTTTTTTGTGGGGAGCAGGGGAGTGGTTGGGAATGTGGATTCATTTTTGACCAGTAAAATAAGACTAGGGCTTTTGCAGGGGTTTGGAGGCAAATGGTTTAATTCACTGCCCTCACTCCTGGCTCTGGTTGAGCCAGACAGCTCAGAATCATGGAATAATTTGGGATGGGGCACAGCTTCTCTGGGCAACCTGTGCCAGGGCCACCCCACCCTCACAGGGTGGAATTTCTTTCTAATATCTGATCCAGGTGTGTGCCAGTGCCCACAGAGCTTCCTGACCCCAGATATGTGTGGATAGCTCTGGAACCTGTTTATGCTCTTCTGTCTGCTCCTCCTCTCCTTTTCCAACCCCCAGGAAAATGAAACCAGTGTGATTTTCATTGTAGATAACTTCAAGATGTTTATCCCTGTCCTGAGGAAGGACTGAGGCAGGATAATTAACATGGAGACAGGAATAGAAGCTAAGTGTTGATAGAAGAGCAGCAGGTCTGGAGTGGGAGTACAGGGATTACACAAAGAGCACCCTCCAAGGGCAGCTGTAAAACCTGCCAGGGAAGAGAGGAGAGAATGGGCTGGATTGTTCTGATGTATGGCTTGTGGGGGGTAATTTGACTGACTTAAGAGAATTCCCAATATATTTAACTTCACATTCATTTTCCTTCTCTGATTGTTTGCTTTGCTGTTGTAGTTATTGGCAATTTTGGGGACTTGCGAGTGTTTTCTGTTTCTGTGGCCCCATTTCCTTCTCTTCTGTGCCATACCTATTCCACTGCATGTGGAGATTAAATTGTGGAGCTAATTATGGCATTCAGTCATGCTGTGTTCCCACTATTTCATGTATTTATTGGATTCTTTGTTTGCCCTTTTAGCCCCCAAAAATGTTCAAAAAATGGTCTCTGTCATATTTCAGTGCTTGGGCAGTGCTGGGGGATCTGTCAGGTGCTGTTGGGGTTTGGGAGCACTTTAGGTGTTCATTGAGCATCTTGTCCACAATTTTGTAACTCGGCTTCCAGAACGTGAGCCCTGGAATCTGCAGCTTTCAAGCTGACACCTGAGGAAGCAGAGCCGACCCTGCTGTCCTGTCACACTGTTCTGGCCCCTCTGCTCTCATTCCCAAAGTGCAGTGGCATCATGGAACCGTGGAGTGGTCTGGGTGGGAAAGTACGTTAAAGCCCCTCCAGTGCCCACCCCTGCCATGGCAGGGACACCTCCCACTGTCCCAGGCTGCTCCAAGCCCCAATGTCCAGCCTGGCCTTGGGCACTGCCAGGGATCCAGGGGCAGCCCCAGCTGCTCTGGGCACCCTGTGCCAGGGCCTGCCCACCCTCCCAGGGAACAATTCCTGCCCAATCTCCCATCCAGCCCTGCCCTCTGGCACTGGGAAGCCATTCCCTGGCTCCTGCCCCTCCAGCCCTTGGCAATTGTCTCTCCAGGTTTCCTGCAGCTCCTTCAGGCCCTGCAAGGCCACACTGAGCTCACCCCAAAGCTTCTCCTCTCCAGGCTGAACAATCCCAGCTCTGGCAGCCTTTCCTCCCAGCAGAGCTGCTCCATCCCTCTGCTCATCCTGGTGCCTCCATGGCCTCTCTCCGACATGTCCCTGTCCTTCCTGTGCAGGTGATCTTGCCCTTGTTCTCTCTCTGTACTCGCTAGGGAGTCTCAAAGGGAGGACAGGAAGCAGCAAACTCTCCAAAAGGAGATAAGGGAGAAGAAAAGCTGCCCTCTGATGATATCAGAACATCAAATCCAGGACTTCAGAGGGTGTTGCAATGTTCCTGTTCCAGGCAGGGTGTTTGCATGTGGGTACCAAACCTTCCAAGAGCTGACCCTGTGGAAGGAACATTGCAACACTCAGGCTGTGGCAATAGGACTTCGTAACTTTGCCTCTTGGTTTCCACATGATCTCAGGGCTCTCCACACAGAGCTCTGCCTGAAGCAGCCCTTCACCAGCTGCCCCAGGGGCAGTGGGAATTGGGGCTTTTCTTCTGACAAAGTGCTTGAGTTTGGTATTAATAACTCAAGGTGGTTTGAGAGACCTGGCCTTGAGCTGGAGGAGGGCAGGGCTGGATGGGAGATTGGGCAGGAATTGTTCCCTGGGAGGGTGGGCAGGCCCTGGCACAGGGTGCCCAGAGCAGCTGGGGCTGCCCCTGGATCCCTGGCAGTGCCCAAGGCCAGGCTGGACATTGGGGCTTGGAGCAGCCTGGGACAGTGGAAGGTGTTCCTGCCCAGGGCTTTGAGGTCCGTGGGAACCCAAACCTTTCTGTGATTCCATGACTTGGGACACAACCATGTCAAAAACCAAAGTGGAACATACTGGGGTTGATTCTTTGGGGTTTTATACAGACAAGTTAAATACATTGTGTGTATCAGTTGGACTTAAATGGTTCTTTTAAATCTGCAGAAAAGTGTGAAAAAATTGCCTTGTGAGGTGTTACATTTCTGAGAACCAGTTGGTTTGTTTATTTCCAGACTCTAGTCCTGAATTAGATGACAAAGTTCTGTTTGAAAGGTAGCTTCTGAAGTAATTTTCCCTGGCTTTCAGAAATGTGTAGGTGGCCTTGAGGGCTGCAATCAGAGAGATTTTTAATGTTTCACTCTTCATGAGCTCCGGGGACAGAAATGTCCCCCAGAGGTGCTGCAGTGACCTGAGGCTGTTCCAGGTTAGAGCAGGAACCTGCTCTGCTTTCTTATCAGGAGCTGCAGCATTCCCTGGCATGTGGGCAGCCTGTTTGCCTTTATGCTCAGGTGATTCATGGCCATACTTTCCAGGTGAGCATCCTGACCTCTGGCTTATGGAGTCATGCCTGCTCCTTCCACATCCGAAGTCTTCAGGATACCTGCCAGCAAATTCCAGGTCAGGGACAGGATTTAGGATGTGCTCGGTGTGGTTTTCTGGGCTCAGGGGCATCAGGGCTGGTTGTGAATCCTCTCCTGAAGTACCTGAGTTTCTGTGTGTGCTGTGTGTGTGCCCAGCCCTGATCACTGCATCCCATCCTCACTGATGGAATTCATCCCTTTCTTCCTGGAAAGGGTGGTCAGCCTTTGGAACGGGCTGCCCAGGGAGGTTTGGAGCCCCCACCCCTGCAGGTGTCCAGGGAATGTCTGGATGTGGCGCTCAGTGCTCTGGGCTGGGGACAAGGGGTGATGATTCAGTCACAGGTTGGACTTGATAGTCTTGAAGGCTTTTTCCAGCCTCAGTGATCCTGGGATTTTTAAGTGAGGACTTCCAAGAAAAGGTTCCAAGAAATTGGTTTGAATATTCTTTTCATGCTGTGCTAACTTTTACACTGAGGTAGCCTAAGAGCAGCAGGGAGTTTGACTTTCAATGGGGATTGAAGCAAAGAATTCCCTAAAAATAGAGAACAGTCTTCACGTGAATAGTTTTATGTAGTTAAATATTGATGAAATTAGGTTTTAAACTTAGCACTGTGCGTTGTTTGTAGGTGTTCCTTAAAACTTGGTGCTTCTGTCATAGCCCTGTGTTAAAGTAGAATGAACTAAAGGCACTTCAGATTTTGACTTCGTTATAATTTTGTAGCTGAATGTGCATAGGAGAGTTCCAAAGAGTTTGTGAAAGCTTCAATTTAAAGTTCATTAATTACTTGAAATGGTGATGAGTTTTTTAAATGGTTCTTGATTAAAAAAAACCCAAACCAAAACCCACCAAAAAAAAAAAAAAATCCGCAAGAGAAGACCACAAAACCCCCACAAAAACCTGTGTTCTGTGCTGCATTTTGGGAATGCTTTGAAACTGGGAGACAGGTGTCCCAGAAAATGTCAGGAATTCAGGTTCCGTACCTGGTCCCTGCTGCTGTAGCTCAGGTTCTGGTAAAACCCTGCCACCAGATTGCTGAGCAAGCTCCTGTTAGGAAAAAGAAGCCCAAACCAACCCCCAACAAAACCCTCCCTGCTTTATGAGGCTGGGAAAGAGTTTTAATAAGGTGAGAATGGTAATTAATCCATGGAGTTCCTTTGAAGAAGCTTCCAAATGAATCCTCCTTGTGATGGGAGGAAAATTATTTTCCCAAATCAATCTCGAAATTTCAACCTGTGGATTTTTTTTGTTGCACAAGCTGCCGAGCTGAGGGATTCGTTTCCCGTCCCCAAAGAACAGGAATGCGAGGCAGTTTTCCTGCTGCCTTCATTCCAGCCCATTCCCGGAGCGGGGCTGCCGTGGCAGGAACATTTTCCATCCGGCAATGTCCCATTGCAGCCAGAGCAGCGCGGCCCGGGAGCTGCGTGGAATTACTGCCAGTGGAAACTATGCTGCAAGAAGGAGGCTGGGGAGCAGCTGCCGAGCTCAGCTCAGCTGGATTTTCCATGCTCCCGGTAATTAGCAGAGGGAAGCTGACTAATTGCTGACGTCACCTCTTTCCAGTGCCGCTTACATTTTGTTCCCGACTCCCTCCAAGCATGCGGGACTCTGCTCAGGAATTCGCTGTCACACACAGGATGCTCTGAGAGCTTTTTTTCACCAGGGGCTGGACTCGCCTGCCTTATAAACGCTGCCTGCGGCAGCCAGGGCTCCTGAAAATCCCGGGATTTCTGCGGGAATCGCTCGGGCCCAGCCCCAAAATGCATTTCCGCAATTTTCATTACAGTTTTAGCTCGCTCATCGCCTGCCTGGCAGATGGGGATGTCTTCACCCAGCCAGAAACGAGGGTAGGTTTGATGGGGTTATTTCTGGGAACTTCACTTTGGACGTGCTGCTTTTTCCTTCCTTGGAAGGCGATTCCAGGGTGCTATGAAAGGCTTGGAGCTTGGAAGTCTGCACCAGCCTGCTCTGATGGGAATGGCTCCAGCTCTGGGAGTTACTCAGTCTTAGCTGTGTGTGGCTGGGAAAATTATTGCAATTTTCCCTCCAGACTTCTTTGACTGTTTGGTGTGTTCTGAATTTTCAGCAAATATTTAATTGTTATTTTGGTAGCAAGATCCACCAGTTTATAATCCATTTGATACTTTTCTTGGGATTTTTTTCCTGCTAAAACTATAAGAAGTCCTCTTGGATCTGTGTTTAACTGATTGGCAATATAAAAGAAATAATAAATAATGTAAATATAAAATAATATAAAATATTTATTGGTCCCAATACAGTGAATTGTTGACTGCTAAGATACCTTAAGGGCAAAAATAACATTTTTTTTTAGTATCATAGTGCCAAAGTGACGTTTCTGACCACTACAATCACATATTTAAATAAATTTTTAAAAAAAATATATAACAGATCTCTCTGGGTTTAAATATGGAATGGGAACTTGGAAATGCAGTTTTTGGGTGTATTTTTCATGGTTGCATCTCAGCTCTGAGGCTCCCAAATTCCAGCTCTGTGTGGGGAGGGTTCTGCTCCTGTTTCAGAGCTCATTCTGAAGAAGCTGGAGAAGCAGAACAGCTCTGATTTTAAAATCTCTTTGAAATATAATGGTTTTACACCCAGCTGTGGTGAGTTTGTGAAGTGGAGCTTCTCAGGGAGGAAGATGAAATTCTGAATTACTTCCTGCCTTCTTATGTAATTTCCCTGCTTTTTTCCCTCTACTAATTCAAAATATTACAGTAAAAACCCCTCAATGAAGTAATGTTTATTTTGGCTTTGTCCTGAGTTTCTAGGAAGCTTTTAGGGAGAGAAAATGTCTGGAAATGCCTCAAATTTGAATCCTGAACCCAGTGGAATAAAACACTTGGGAAGGGCCTGGCAGCTCCAGAGCCACCTCTTGTGTCTCTCCTTTGGCCTGGAATCCTGAAGAGAGAGTGGAAGCACTTTACATAAATTAAATAAAAAATAGCAGGAAAGCAGGAGATGTTCATGGACTTTATTCTGTGTGCTGAGTCACTGAAGAAAATCACATCTAGCTTGAAAATCAAATAGGATTTTTTCATTTTTCTCTATTAAAACTTGTATTGGTTCCCTTGAAATTTGCACATTTAGGCAAAGGCTTGGCAGACTTTTTTCAAGGCTTTTGCGTGTTAATTTTATAAGAAACATTTCTTTTCAATATCTTAGTGTTGTGAAATTGGGGTGTCTCGTCCCACACTTACTCCTGATAATATAATAAGTGATAATATATAATAATATCGCTTATTAATGATAATTATCTGCTTTAATGATGTAGAGAAAATAAGTGATAAGGCAGAAAGGTTCATTCTAGAAAGAAAAAAGAAAAAAACCTAAACTAAGCTGTTACAATAATCCATATTTAAGAGTGGTCATTTGCCCTTACTAGTAACTTTTTAATTAATGTCTTTATTAATGTTTAAGACTGATTTTCTCCTCTGTTCCTTTCTCTCCAGGCCAAATTTGAATCCCTGTTCCGACCCTACGACAGGGACCTCACCTTTCAGTATTTTAAGAGCTTCAAAAGAGTGAGAATAAACTTCAGCAACCCTTTATCTGCAGCAGATGCTAGGATCCAGTTGGACAAGACAGAATTCCTTGGAAAAGAGCTCAAACTCTATTTTGCTCAGGTAAAGCTTTTTGGGATTATCCTTGGGGGGATTCAAGCAGAATTTCCTCCTTCATGGTCATTTTTTCAGATTAATTAGAGGATCCAAGGTTGTTCCAGAGCTCCATGGATTTGGAGGCTGTTGGTATTTCCCATTTATTCTCCCTCTGAATTGAGTGGATAACCTTGGATGGGAATCAGCACATTCCAAGAATTTAAAGGGCTGGGGGAGGCTGGTTGTGCTCTGCCAGCACCCAGGGAGTCCCTGAGGGATCCAAGGTTTGGAGCTGCCCATTCCGGGCTCTCCCTGCCCATCCCGTTCTTGGGGATCTCCCCCAGAGCAGCTCTGGAGCTTGCTGGCCTCTGCTCCTGCAGAAACCCTGGCTCTGGGAATCAGGCTGCTTTTTTAGCTGCTTTTTTAGCTGCTTTTTTAGCTGCTTTTTTAGCTGCTTTTTTAGCTGCTTTTTTAGCTGCTTTTCCCTCTGAAAGGGAGTGGGAAAATGAATCCATGAGTGACCCCAGGGACAGCCCCCGCCATCCAGGTTATTCCTATCCCTCCTGGAATTCCCTCACTCTCACTGGTGGGGATGACTTCCAGCACCATTTCTCATTAGGCCTTAGAGGCCCTGTCCTCCTGCTCGAGTATTTTAAGGGCAGATGTTTGATTTGAAGGGAAAAGCATCCGTTGGAATTTCCCTTGGAGCTGTGGTATCCTGCCTGGTGCTGCCACCCTGAGTGCTGGGCAGAGCATAACATCCGTGCCAGCCTTCCCATTCCTGCTGAGCCCTGCATTCATGGATCTTTCTCAGTGACACCTTTGGCTTCTCCCTTCTTTTCCAGACTTTGCACATTGGAAGCTCCCATCTGGCCCCCCCGAACCCAGACAAGCAGTTTCTGATCTCCCCTCCTGCCTCTCCTCCTGTGGATTGGAAACAAGTGGAGGATGCCACTCCAGTCATTAACTATGACCTTTTATATGCTATTTCCAAGCTAGGACCAGGTAAGAAGGTGTAAAAACAGAATTTTGGTTAGGGGAAACACCTCGAAACTTCCTGAATTTCTAAAACTTTTCTGAGAAATTTTTATTTCCATTTTCTTTTTATTTCCATTTTCTTTTTATTTCCATTTCCATTTTCTTTTTATTTCTGTTTGCCCCAGAGGAGGAAACTGCTACGGGGTGTAGGAAGGAACTGTCAGCCTAAAATTCCTTGGAATTTGAGAGGGATAAATTCCTGCCACTTCTTTTCTCACTGATTAGTGATCACATCCCTTGAGTTCATTTTCTCCCATATTTTATACAATTCTATGAAATTTAATGAAAATTGGTGCAAATTAATCTTTCCTCAAGGACAACTCTGATTTAACCTTTTTGTAGCTGTATTATTAATTTTAGGGGAGAGAATACTGGCCATATTTCATAACAGGATTAAAGAGAATAAAAACTGTGTCAGATTCATTTTACTGGGGGATTTTTCAATTCCTGTGCACCTCCAGACTTAGGGAATTGTAAAGGATGGAGAAAAGGGCAGGGCACAGCTTTGACCTCCTGCATGTTGGGATTTAAATCTGTCCATGAATAATCCTTCTAATTAAGTATTCTTCATCATTTTTAATTGTGAAATATTTCCATCAAAGATTTTATTGTTCCTGAAATGGGTTTTGGAAGCAGAGGTTGTTTTTGATGGAACAATTGGAATGAATAAATAAATAACTAAATAACACAACAGCCTCTGCTTGTATGGAAGTTCAGCTCCATGATGCTGTTTCTTTACTCTGAGTTTTCCTTTCAAATTTTAGGGTTTCCAAAAAGAAAATTTAAAATAAATATCTAAAGGCTTTCCAGACATTAAAAGTTGGTCCTTTTCCCCTGTTACTGAGCTCCTGGGCTGATCTGTAATCCCTTTTCTGTGAGATTTTCCATGTTTATTGGGAATGTTGAGCCCTCTAAAGCTCTGCCCTGGACTGGGATGTTCCCTGGAACATGGAATTAATGATGGGTCCCAAGGAGCAGGCAGGGATTGCTCCAGCACTGTGTGTGTTCCCAAAGAACTGGAGGGAAGAGCTTTGGAATTGCTCTTTGGGCCAGTTTTTCTTCCCAAAATTTTGAGGGAAATGGAGCAAAGAGGCGTTGTTGGGCTTTTCATGGAGAGTGAGAGGGATTGAGGATAAAGAAAAGAGGGAAAAAATGAAGGGAAAATGACCAGGGAAGAGATGAGAAGAAACCATTTGTTCTTTCCTTGATTTGATTTAATTTAATACCATTATTTAATGGTCTTCTCTTATGATTTATTTATTTTTATTTATCGTATTATTATTTAGTTATTAATAGTAATTATAAAACATCTGCTTTAAAGCAGTGTTTTATATGATGGAAAACCCAGATCTCAAGGCAATGCTCACTAAAACCCTTCAGGATGCTCCATGCTGGCACCTCATGGCTTTTCTAATTCTGTCACTCCTTTATTTTCCTATTAGTTTTCTCTGGTTTTGTATTTCGAGTTCTTTTACTGAGAGTTTCGATTAAACCCAGGAGATGCCAGGCTTTTCTTCTTTACTGATGTTTATTATTTTCTTACCTGTAACACAGGTGCCTCTTAGTTGGCAGGGTGGAAAACAGCCCTGAGTTCTCACTTCCAAGGTTTTTTAAAGTCTAAATTAACCAATTATGAAATGCTAAGTAATATGTTTTTACTTGCAGTCCAATTACTAACTTTTCATTTCCTGCAGTGCAGAACTTCTGGACCAATACTGAACCCCTAGATTTATGAAGAACAAGGAGAGAGAAGACGACATAAACCCACACCCCAGATCCTCCATATTGTAGCCTATATCCCTACCTATATCCCCATAACCTCATTTTCTACATTTCTACGTATTCTACCCAGTGATAAAACTTTCAATTACACAGCAACAACCTCAGTGTTACCACACAATTTAGGGAGCTTTTCCCAGGGTTTTGCATCAGATACAGTGTGTTTCTGAGGATCACTGCCCCCCAGCACTGACAGGCTGAAATTCTCAGGACGCAGGGGTCCAACATTTTCCATATTGAAAGCCCCATTAGAAAGGCCCCGTGTAACATTTCCTACAGGCTGGCTCCTTTTTTAAAGGCATTTTCCCAATGCTTTCCCTTCCAGGAGAGAAATACGAGCTCCATGCAGCCACTGCCACCACTCCCAGCGTTGTTGTCCATGTCTGTGAGAGTGACCAGGAAAATGATGTGGAAGAGGAGACCAAGAAACCCAAACCCAAAATTATCCAGACCCGGAGGCCGGATTATGCTCCTGCCCACCTGAGCTGAGCTGCTGCTGCTTTTTCCAAGGATTTGGAGTAGAAAACTGCCAGGGAAAAACCTTTACTGTGGAAACAGCAGCTCACACGTTTGGTGGCAGCGGCAGCAGCTGCGGTAGGAGAATTCCAAGCTAAGTTTGCTCAAAAGGAAGGAATTCCATCCTTAGTTTTGCTGCCTCAGGTTGATCCACGTGCTGAGTGTATTCCCGGATCCCTGGGAACAAAGGATGGGGAGAAGGTGACATTTTGAGGCAAAACAGGACAAACTGGGGTTATTTTGGGGGAAAAGCAGCTGGGGGAAGCTTTCCTTGTTCTGACTCCCATAAATCCTCCAACTGATGATTGGAAAACCTTGGGATAACAGGGTTGGAAAGATGATGGGAATTTAACCCTTTTTCTTACACTAGGTTTTGTGCATGTTTCTTCTTGGTCTTCTAAAGTAATTTGCTTTATTTTCTAGAGTTTCCCCCAAGTTTCTGGAAATCTGGGAATTGTTTCAAGTATTTATTATCTCAGCCTCCCAGAATTCCTCCTGGATGTGTATATACATGATATATTTATATTTGTTTTTATTGGCACTCGTTTTCCAGCAGGATACAATTCTTCCAGCACCTGCTTTTGGTGCTCTGGAAGTTGTGCTTCTAAAATTTTAACCTTTGTGAAATTCCTGCAAAGGGTTTTATCTGGCAAAGCAATGGAAAAACGTGCAATAGGAGAGTTCTGGAATACATGGATTTAAAATTATTTAAGTTCAGATAATTTATATATTCAATAGGATTTGTTTGGGAGCTTTGACTTGGGGGGGAAAAAAGAACTCAAATAATGCTGATGGTGCATATTCAGAGCAGTGGGATTTTTCCAGTTAAAAAAAAAAAAAAAAGATGGAGAAACTTGAATCTGCATTTTTGGGGAGCAAAGATTTGATAGGGATTTGAAAATTCCACCCAGGAACCAGTGAGGAGAGCTGGAGTGCCTTTTCCTTGTCCATTCCTACTCCAAGCTTGGATCTTGGATCTTTTTCTACTGGCTTTGGATATCCACAAATCCAAACTTTCTTGAGCTTTGCTTCCAAACTCAGCTAGGATGAAATGCTTAATGCCAAGGAATGCTTATTTCAGAAGTGGGAATATGTGGGAGAAGCTTTAGGGGTTTTATATGGCAGTGTTCAAAGGCTCCAAAATGCAAATTCCAAGGAAGAAAGATGACAGAAATATTTTATTACTGCTTTTTTAAACTGGAGATCCTCACCTTGCAACAGGGTTCAGTATTTTTTTGGAAGAGATAGGAACTGCTATCCATGGAAAATACCACTTGGTGTCTTGGAAAAGGGATGTTTGAAGCCTCTCATTGTGTTTTTAGGAATCAAACTGTGGCTCTCTCTTGGTTTGCTTTTGCCACGCAGTTGGTCTGAGAAGAGATTGAAGCAAGTTTTGATGGAAATGCCTGGTTCACACCTTGTTTTTTTTAAATAGTATCTGTTTTAAAAAGAATGGAGCCATTCCAGGCTGAGGTGCAGGGAATCAAGGTGTCATGGAAGGCCTGGCATTCCTGACTGACACAGACATCTGGGACTAGAGAGCAGGAATATATTGAATATTCTGCTCTAGCTTGGATTGTTAGTCCCTGGAAACTGGAACAAAGCCTGGTTTTGGTGTCTGAGTGGCCCTGGCTCCATGGGAACTGTTGAGAAGAGCTAATTCCATGGATTGCTGGAGCTGGATACAGGAAAATGGGGTTATTTTGGGCTACCCTCAGCTGGCTCCACGTGCTGCATTCAACACCCAAAATAAAGGAATCAAGTGGAGAGAAACTTTGTAGGTTTGCCACAACTGCCTTGAAGCTTTTCCAAGATTTTTCCATGTTTCTCAGATGACTGCTGGACTTTGTGTTCTCACCACATTCAATTAAAAACCTTTGGAATAATTCCTGTCCTGTCCTTTTTCCATGAAAAATCAAAGCATGAGTTTGGCAGTAGAAACCCAGGTGGCTGCTGCTGCGTTTCCTACAAAAGCAGAGCTGCTTTTCAGTGAAAACCATCAATCAATCTCATTTTTGTCATTTTAATACCTGACCCCTGCCTGAGGTGGGAACCATGGAAATCTTGGAATGCTCACAGTGTGTTCCTGGTTGGATCTGCCACATCCTGTCCTCATGACTCCGGTGTGCTGCTTGCTTTTTCTGGTTCTTTTATTTTTGTAATGTTCCACTGGATGCTTAGTTGGTATTTTATACACTTGTATAGCACGGGGCAGATTGAAATTAAAATATTTTGTTGTCTTCTTGTAAATGTCCTGGTATTTTCTGCATGGAACCTCTCCAGGTTCGGTGCCAAAATGGGAATTTTCAGCTTCCAGAGGGGCAGAATGCAGTGCCAGGCCCTCATAAATTGATGCCTAGAAAAGCTTTCCAGCCTTCAGAGAGCTGCAGGATCTCCAGATGTGAGAATCTGCTCACGAATAAAATCCAGTGGGGAATGTTCCAGTGAAAACCTGATTCTTCTGTGCCTGAAGTTCCTAATAAAGGTATCAACATCTTTCTGCTCCAGGATCATCCCTGTGCATTCATAAATATTTATATAAAAATGAATAATTTGGGGGGTTGCCCAGAGGGGTTCTGGATTGCCCATCCCTGGAAGTGTCCAAGGCCAGCTTGGATGGGGCTTGGAGCAACTTGGGATAGTGGAAGGCAGAACGAGGTGAGCTTTAAGGTCCCTCCAGCCCAAAACATTCCATGATTCCATGATTTTTGAAGCTCCTGGAATATGGAAATACATCAGTGTTTAAGTGGCTCTACTTGATAACTTGAAGTCTTTCTGTTGCAAAAGCAATTATGGCAAACCCGTGAAGGCTTTGCTGTGGACAGGGATGGAAGTGCTGTCAGGGCAGAAAGGAGTTTCTGGTACCCACTTAAAGCCCACCCTTGTTCTCACCGTGAAGGCAACGACCTCTGAAGGACCAAAGTTTGGTTTAAATCTGAGTTTTGTTTTCCAGAGCAGCACCAGGTCAAGTAACTTTGATATTTGAAATTGGACAAGTGGATCAGTTGTTCTCTGTGTAGTCCAGACTTGCCAGGGATGGGGAAGGAATGAACTGCAGCAGCTCTGGAACCATTTGGACAATTCCAGCAGGGATTTTGCCCTTGGCATTATCACCTGCCCACTCAAGTTCTGCTTTTTCTTGTCCTGAGGAACACAAGTTCTTCATCTTTGCTTTTATCCTGCCTGGCCCAACACACCTGACAAACATTTGCCAGAAAATTATTCATTGCTAATGCTTTTAATAATTCATAGCTGCATCTAAAAAGACAAAACAATGATAAAGACGTTCCCCAAGACACTGGTAAAGAAAATTTTGACATGGAGCTTTCAAATAATTCCAAATTTTCAACACGTTACAGGGAGTGAGGCAGGAGCACAGAGGTGGCTCCAATGACGACGGACAGGATGGAGCTGGCAGGGCTGGGTTTATCTTCCTGGACACCATTTCCATTGCTAAGTGGGCACTGCCACATTCCAAACTCTGTCACATTGAATCTGTGTGTGTTTTCCTGCCAGGAGTTCGTTTTGTTTGGAGTTTCTTTGAAGCGTGGCCAGGGAAGGGAACGGAGCTGGGGAAGGGTCTGGAAAACCCATCCTGGGAGGAGCAGCTGAGGGAGCTGGGAAAGGGGCTCAGCCTGGAGCAGAGGAGGCTCAGGGGGGACCTCACTGCTCCCCACAAGTCCCTGCCAGGAGGGGCAGTGAGGGGGGGTCGGGCTCTGCTGCCGTGTCCCAAGGGAAAGGAGGAGAGGAAATGGCCTCAAATGGCACCAGGGGAGGCTCAGGTTGGAGATTGGAAACAATTTTTCCCTGCCAGAGTGGTGAGGCCTTGGGATGAGCTGCCCAGGGAGTGGTGCAGTCACTGTCTCTGGGAGTGCTCAGGAGGAGTCTGGATGTGGCCCTTGGGGACAGGCTTTGGGGTGCTGCTGCTGCTGCTGCTGGGGTGGCACTGGGTGATCCTGGAGAGCTCTTCCAACCCTGGTAATTCTGGGATTGGAGCCTTAGAACGGGACTAAATTGCTAAATCTGTAAGGTTTACAGAGGTACGAGGAGGTGCCCATAGGTGGAGCTAAATACCCGACAATGGTTTTATCCTGGGTAAAACAAACCCCACGCTCAGCCTGCAGCTCCGGCTCCCTTCCCCACAGCAGACACGGAAAAAGGGTTTGACATCCCTTCCAACCCTCACCATTCCATGATTTTACGATCCTACCTTTACAAACTGCTGTAAGACACTTCTCTTCTTTGCTTTGAAGGAGCAAGTGGGGCCACACAGAGGGAAAACTGGCTGGTTCCAGATGGAAAAGGTAAATTTTGGGTGCCACTTGTGGCTCTGTATAAGTGATCCTAATTCCCAGGGTGTGTGTGATTTAGTAACCATTTCATTCAAATAATTCCTTCTTGGAAGTCACTGTCAGGCTGATGGAAGAGGTTCAGCCTGGAGAAAAGGAGACTCCTGGGAGAACTTAAGAGCCCAGTCCAGAGCCTAAAGGGGAATATAAAAAAGGAGGGAGAGGAGTTTTTTACATGGGCAGAGAGTGCCAGGACAAGGGGAATGGTTTTAAATGGAGGGCAGGGTTAGATGGGATATTGGGAATAAATCCTTCCCGGTTTATCCTATTGGGAATAAATCTACCCTGAGGGTGGGCAGGCCCTGGCACAGGGTGCCCAGAGCAGCTGGGGCTACCCCTGGATCCCTGGCAGTGCCCAAGGCCAGGCTGGACATTGGGGCTTGGAGCAGCCTGGCACAGTGGGAGGTGTCCCTGCCCACGGGACAGGATCCTTAAAATCCTTTCCAACCCAGTTCTGGGATTCTATTAAGTGCCTTTAACAGCAGCATGGATTTTTTTGACCTTTTCCAGGAGCTGAACCGTGCTGGATTGAGCCTTTGTTACAGTAAGTAAAGTAATGATCCATTTATTGGTGTTACTTGAGTGGGAAAATACAGGACCTGCCATAAAAAGCAGCTTTTCCTGCTAAGCAGCACAACCCTTCCCAAAGCTCTGCCAGTCCCGTCCCTGGAAGGCTGTGGAAGCCTGGATGGCTCCACGTGCTGACAAGGCATGGAAAGTTCTTGCTGAATGCCTCTCCCACACACACAGTTTGGCACAAGGATTGCCTCTGCAATGTGCTGCACCTGCTTTTTAATCTCCTGGACAAATTCTGGCTGCTCAAGCACTCTCCTTAATCAGCAGGAGCCACTGGAGCCGGGACGTGCCGGAATGCCGGGCTGGGAGCTTCCTGACCTGCCCTGGGAGCTGCAATGGCACCACTGCCCTGTAATTAAAGTTGTGTTGAAGTTTCCATTCTGCTGCCCTGGAAGGAGAGAGTTCCCAGAGCTGAGCTCCTGGAGAAGGGAGGGTTACTCAGCAAATTGCTTCGGGCTTTTGCTGCGTGGTTTTTAATTAGGATTTTAATATCATGTGGATTTTTAATGTTGTCTGAGACTTCAGAGTGAACACAGAGCTGGGGCTCATCCAAATGGATTCCAGAATTTCCTGGTGGGCACAGCAGCTCTGTGTCCCTTCTGGAAGATTCCTTGAGGAAACAGCCTCAGGCTGGGCCAGGGGAGGCTCAGGGTGGACAGCAGCAGGAATTTCCCCATGGAAAGGGAGGTCAGGCCTTGGAGAGAGCTGCCCAGGGAGGTTTGGAGTGCCCATCCCTGGAGGTGTCCCAGGAAGGGCTGGAGGTGGCACTCAGTGCCCTGGGCTGGGGACAAGGTGGGCATCGGGCACAGCTGGGCCTGGCTGGGCTGGGAGGGCTTTTCCAGCCTCAGGGATTCTGGGATCTAGGAAATACAGGATAGGACCTCTTGGACAGTGCCTTGTTTGAGCCAGAGCCACCTTCCACAGACTGGAAATGCAATTAAAATCCAGACTTTTCCCTGCAGCTTTCTTTCCTCTCTAACAAGAAGTCAAAGTCCTTCCAAGTGTCCTTCATCACAACTGTTCCATTTGCCTCCAGCCAGGACACTCCATGTCCTGCCAGGCAGCAGCTTTGACCTTCATTGTGCGAACCAGGAGGATCCTGCAATTCCCTCTCCCAGGAATTCTGTTCCCTGTGTGTTCTCCTTGCATCCTCTGCCTGCTCTCAAGGCACGGGGTTCACACACAGCATCTGAAACACATCTTGGAGAAATGACTGGGCTGGACAGAACTCTCCTTGCAGCTCTTTGAGTTCACTGCTTGTTTCCGCAGCTCTTGAGATCAGGAGCAGCAGCTGAGGAAGTGTTGGAATGGGACAGAAGATCCCAGAGGGGGCTGGGAGGAGGAGGAGGAGGGAAGGACTAATCAAACACTGTGATTAATTGTCCACAAAGCTCACAGTGATGCTTTTCCTTTGCAAACATCAGGCTCCAGAAAAAATCTGTCTCGAGCTGCAGTGTGAGCAGAGACACTCGGCTGTGGGAGATACAGAGGCCAGGAAGAACAAATCCCTGAGCACAAGTGGGGTGGCCATAGGAACAACCCCAATCCATGGCTCAGCTCCCGGCTCCCTGGCACAGGGAAAGCTCTCAGAGCTCTTTACCAGAACACTTTGGAAATGAAATCCTACTGGAAATCCATTTCCTATACCCCAGGGCAGCCAGGATTGATGTGAATTCTGGGAAGTCGTGTCCTTTCTGGTGGCAGTGAGCGGGAAGAGGGATGTGTCGGGAAGAGGGATGGAGTGGGCAGCACTGCCAGCGTTTCCTCGGCACTAAACACCTTCATTTGTCCTGCTGAGCTGCTCCAGCACTGCCCAGCCTGGCTGCTGGGGACAAGGAGAGGCACCGAGGGGCTGGATTTGCTCTATTCCCTGTGGGATAACTCATTGCTATATCCCAGGGACACTCCAGGGAGCTGCTGCCTCCTGCCCAGGGGGGTGGGAAGGGACTCGGTGCCGTTTTGGTGCCATTACTCGACCTCAGCATCAATCACCACAAAACCCAGTCCTGCTTGAGCTGACAGTGCAAAAGCCAGATCCTGGCTCAGGGAATGCCAGACTCCTGATGATCCCCAGCCTGGCTGCCACTGGGGCTCTGTCAGCTGCTGCTTCCTTTGCTTCCAAACATCTCCCATTTTCCAGCACTCCGTGGGATGAGTTGCTGCCAGAGGGAGCAGCAGATCCTGCACCAGCAAAGCAGCTCCACACAGAGGGACTGGGACAGAAACCACGTGGAGGGGTCCCACTGCAGGGGATCCCAGCACCTGGCCAGGGACAATCGTGGAATCATGGAAGGGTTTGAGTTGGGAGGGACCTCAAAGCCCACCCAGTGCCACCCCTGCCATGGGCAGGGACACCTCCCACTGTGCCAGGCTGCTCCAAGCCCCAATGTCCAGCCTGGCCTTGGGCACTGCCAGGGATCCAGGGGCAGCCCCAGCTGCTCTGGGCACCCTGTGCCAGGGCCTGCCCACCCTCCCAGGGAACAATTCCTGCCCAATCTCCCATCCAGCCCTGCCCTCTGGCACTGGGAAGCCATTCCCTGGCTCCTGGCCCTCCAGCCCTTGGCAATTGTCTCTCTCCAGCTTTCCTGCAGCTCCTTCAGGCCCTGCAAGGCCACCCTGAGCTCACCCCAAAGCTTCTCCTCTCCAGGCTGAACAATCCCAGCTCTGGCAGCCTTTCCTCCCAGCAGAGCTGCTCCATCCCTCTGCTCATCCTGGAGCCTCCTCTGGCCTCTCTCCAGCAGCTCCACGTCCTCCCTGTGCTGGGATCCCAGAGTCCCTGTGCATGTGCAGCCTCAGGAATAGGGATAGATCCATGCTCAGAGTCCCTGTGTTCCAACCCAACACATTTACTCGGTCCCAGCCTCAGTTTATTGCGTATTACCAATCCAAGTGAAATGCCAGGGGATTTTTCCTTGGGAGACGGAACAGAAGGCTTTTGTGCTGGGTTTGCTGTGGGTGGAGCTGGGGAGGAAGCAATCCTCCTCCTTTGGACCTGGAGAAAACTCCCCAGTTATTTGCACTGACTTTGCCCATTTGCTTTGTTGGCTGATGTTTGGGGCAAGAAGGGAAATCCTGGCACACCTTGAAAGGAAAAACAGCCTTGGTTTGACACTCCTGGCCAGGGGTGGCTGCTGGACGCCTGGCCCAGCCACCACAGACTTGGTCTCTGCTCTCCAGAGTGGTGTTGGGAGGTCACAGAAGTGCAGATTGGATATTACAGGGGTTTTTTTCCCTGCCAGAGTGGTGAGGCCTTGGGATGAGCTGCCCAGGGAGTGGTGGAGTCACTGTCTCTGGGAGTGCTCAGGAGGAGTCTGGATGTGGCCCTTGGGGTGATGCTGCTGGTGCTGGGTGATCTTGAATGTCTCTTCCAGCCCTGATGACTCTTTGATCCGTAAATGCCACATTTGCAGGTAATTTATTGTTAATCTCAGTTTTAAAGAAAGCCAACCCCAAACCCAACCTAACCCATTCTGTGATCCAAAGCCACTGGAGAGTTATTTCGGGTTTGTTTCTTGGTATTTTAAGCAGTTTTTTGTCCTGGTTTACTGACTGGTGTGGTGAGCAACCTCCAGATCATGGACACCTCTGCAAGGCCACGTTGGACAGGGATTGGAACAACCTGGGATAGAGGAAGGTGTCCCTGCCCATGGCAGAGGGTAGAATGAGACGAAGTTTAAGGTCCCTCTCACCCCAAGCCATTCAGTAATTCCATTGATGGTATTGTGTACATGACTTTTTGGATGAAATTCCGAAGAAAAAATATCCCATGGGAACATTTTTCTGTTCTGTGGAAAAAGAAGGGGTCAAATTTGAACTTCAAGTGCAGTAGAGCAAGCAGGTATTTTGTTTTCCTGCCACTGCTGTGTCCTAGAAAGCTTCACTTTGAGGGACACCTCTCTGACTCTTTTCAGGAGGTTCCCTCCTCTCCAATTAAATCACGGCTGTCAACATGTTTAATTAATTTGCCATCAGAAGCTTTATTACATTTAGTGAAGGATGAGAAGACCTAAGGATGTTAAAGCTCAGCTTTGCTAGGGCAGAGCTGAGTGGAGGAGAATTCCAAACAGACACCAGCATCAAGGCAAAGGATTAAAGTGTTCCCCCACCTCCCAGCCCCTCGTCATTCCCAGTGGCCCTTACTGTCCAGAGCACTGCTGTGATGGCTGCAGGTGGTTAAAACTCCTAAATGGACAAGAGTCCCACTTATTTTATTTTAATTTGGGTTAAAAGGTGATGCCACGCCGAGCTTTTTGACAGGAGTGGAGCTGGTCACAACACCAGGATAGAAAACATCCCCGTGGTGAGATCTGCTGGAAAATATGTGGATGGTAAATGCATTGCATTAATGGACTTTGATTAATGGATGGTGTTTGGAAACGAAACTTTCCAAACAAAAGGAATAATGTGCTATATCTGGCAGAGGGGTTGATCAACAGGAATTCACTTTTTCCATTTCCTCGTGTGGAACAAAGAAAGGAGGCTTAAAATGAGTAAATCCTTTAGTCATGGCCTTATGAATGGTGGTGGAGTTATGGAATGGCTCAGTTGGAAGAACCTTAATTCCAGCCCCTGCCATGGGCAGGGACACCTCCCACTGTCCCAGATTGCTCCAAGCCCCAGTGTCCAACCTGGAACTGAACATTCCAGGGATGAGGCAGCCACAGATGTTCTGTGCCAGGGCCTCTCCACCTTCACAGGGAAGATTACTTCCCAATTTCTAATCCAAAACTACTTTTAGGTTGGACACCAGCAGGAATTTCCCCATGGAAAGGGAGGTCAGGCCTTGGCAGGGGCTGCCCAGGGAGGTTTGGAGTGCCCATCCCTGGAGGTGTCCCAGGAAGGGCTGGAGGTGGCACTCAGTGCTCTGGGCTGGGGACAAGGTGGGCATCGGGCACAGCTGGGCCTGGCTGGGCTGGGAGGGCTTTTCCAGCCTCAGGGATCCTGGGATCTAGGAAATCCAATGTGTTTTGTAGCAGTTTGGGATGTCCATGAAAGAACTGCTCTCCCATGGTAAGTTTGGGTTTTCCAAAGTGTCTTTGTGTGGATCTGAAGCTATTTGCATCCTCAGCTTTCCCTTTACCTGTCCCCTGTTCTCTGAGGGCATTTCCTTTTCAGTCATGAGGCAGCAGAGGTTTGGGAATTTTTTTAAGTAGGGAACCAGAGTAGTTCATTAAAACATCTCAGTGATGAAGTCCAACTCTTTTACAAACATGGTGACTGAGGTCAGCTCATCCCTTGCTTGTGCTGGTGCTATCCCTGGATCATGACTGAGGCAACAAACACAGGATGGGCAACACCAGTGGCTTTTTCAGTCCTGACTGAGATCCAGAACAGGATTCAGCCTTTCCTGGTGGCCAGCAAAGAATGGGAATCCTGAGTTCAGCACCAGTCTCTTACTGAAAGCAGGAGGAATGTGTGGCAGCCTGATTTAAGGAGGGACAGTTTCACTCTGTGCCTGGCCTATTGTTTGGAGTGGGAGGGAATTCAAAAAAACTGGGAAGACTTGTTTGCCCAGGAGGAAAATAAATGCCTGAAGTAAGGAAAATATGGGGGCTGAGAGGAAAAAGCCCATGTGTGGATAAATGTACAGGTGAGAAGTACAGGGGAAGGGCAGGAGCAGAGCAGGAGGGACCTCGGAGAGAGTCAGGGCTGGTGAAGGTGGTGGGATGGGCATCAGGGCACTGCCTGGTCCTGTCCATCCACAGCATCCATGTGTGGGCACTCCCGAGCCCATGGAACCCCAGAATGGGTTGGGCTGGGAGGGACCTTGAAGATCCCATTCCACCCCTGCCATGGCAGGGACACCTCCCACTGTCCCAGGCTGCTCCAAGCCCCAGTGTCCAGCCTGGCCTTGGGCACTGCCAGGGATCCAGGGGCAGCCCCAGCTGCTCTGGGCACCCTGTGCCAGGGCCTGCCCACCCTCACAGCCAAGAATTCCTTCCTAATATCGAATTTCCCCTTGTCCTGTCACTCCAGGCCCTTGTGAAAAGTCCCTCTCCAGCATTCCTGCAGCCCCTTCAGCTACTGGAAGGCTTCTGTAATGTCCTCCCAGGGCCACAACATCTCCAGTAGAGGCCTATACCCAGCCCCTCCCTACAATGCCCTTTTTTTTTTCTTCAGACATAAAAGAAACCACATTTATCAGTCATGCAAAGTTCAGCAGAAAGCTCAGGAGAAGGAAGGACCTCTCTGAAGTTCAGAAGACTGGCTTGGAAAGGTTGTGGTTGCCCCATTCTTGGAAGTGTCCCAGTCCAGGATGGATGAGGCTTGGAGCAGCCTGGGACAGTGGAAGGTGTCCGTGCCATGGCAGGGGTGGGGTGGGATGAGTTTTAAGCTAAAAGGTTCACTTTGAGCAGTGCCTGGATGTCAGCAGGGGCAGCTGCAGCCTTGGGCACTTTGTGGAGCTCTGTCTCTGTCCCTCCTCAGGCACTGAGGGCAGACAATCACTCCAAAATCAGTTCATTATCATCAGCACTTCCTCCAGCTCTCGCATGCCTCTGTGGGAGTTTTTAGTTCAGCAGGAGCTGAGGAGGCCCCCAACCTTTGGGCAGTGTTGGACTCGGTCCTGGAGGTCTTTTCCAACCTCAGTGATCCCGTGAAGTTCCAGTTAATGTTGTTCCTGGCTCGCTGGCACGGGCTCTGGTGCGCCCTCAGTCAGAGGGGACGCAGCGTTACTGCTGCGATGTCCTTCAGGACCGACTTTGGGAGCAGGAAGGCGCTGGCTGGGCGCGGGTGCTGGCTCCTCCATGGAGGAGGCACCTCAGGGCCCATGGTCTGGGCTTGCATTGATCCGGAGACAAAGGAAAAGAGAGGGGCCGCTGGTCTGGGTTCCAACAGGTTCATTGTCAGAGGGTCCAGCAACCAGAAAAAGGCACCGAGGGGCTTTTGCTTTCAGTGTTATAGGGGGTGGAAACCGGCGGGGAAAGGGAAGGAAACCAATGAGATACCAGCCAGGGGGAGGATCCAATTCAACAAGAACCAGTGGAGGAACCGGGAGATACAACAGGGAGCCAATGAACCACAGAACACCAGAGAACTCTCTGGAACAGGGGGAGGCGGTTTGGAGCCGGGTACTGCCCAGGGGGACGTGGCTTAGGCTTCTGTGCCACCCATCGACCCTCCCTCATAGTCCCTGTCCTGGGTGGGGAAATCCACCCAAGGGAGAGCCCTGAAGTGATTGGCATTCAACTCCCCCAGCCCAGCCGTGGGCTGGGTCACAGCAACATCTCCTCCATTTTTATTACACTGAAATGAGGGAGAGGACTTAAGGGATTTTAAAGCTAAACACTTAGAAATGGGAAGGGCTAGTACAATTAACACCACCGTAACCAAAACCCAAACAATGTCTTTGATAACAGAGGGAATCTGGCTGCTGAAGCTCCCGGTGGGCGAAAGAGAACTGGAGGCTGAAAAGAGGTTTGAAAATCAGTCGCTGCCCTCTGTGTGCAGGTTGTCAACTTGGGTGCGAATTTCCTTAATTTCGGCGTGGATGGACTTGCTCTTGGACGAAAGGTCCATACAGCAAAGTTCTTCAAACTCATTGCAGCCGTGGCCATGGGTGAGGAGAAGGAAATCGACAGCAGCTCGATTTTGTAATGTTGCCGGCCTTGTTTTTTCTTCCTCAGCTAAAAGCTGGCTGAGGGCAAAGGACGTGGCTTGGGCATTTTTCCCTAGCCAGCAAGAAATCTGCTCCAGTTCTCCAAGGGCCTTAGCTGCCGCCACCCACAGCAGGAAAATTGACAGGATAACTCTTGTAGAATGAGGCCAATTAGTGACCAAATCATCACAGTCATCAGGGATTTTGTGAATAGAGTGTTTTGATCTAGCCTGATTAGCCAGATTATACCATTTGAGAAGTTGAGCCCTGTCTGGGGTGAGGGTGGTCAAATGCCCCAGAGTGCAAGGACCTCCTGTGAGAAATGGTGGGATTCTGTTCCACGCCCGATCCCCACAGATTAAGAACAAACCCTCTGGCAGCACTTTGCTGTGACTGGTGGAGCTGGAAACTGACAGGGCCATATTGTGACACCAACCTGGGTTCTGTAGATTTTATTGAAAGGGCTGACTGGGAATTGGTGTTCTGGCTTGCTATAGTGTGAGTTAAAACAAAAGGCTGCCCCAGCAGACGTAGAAGATGTAATTCTTGGGGCTTCTGTATGGCTGTTGGAAATTTCCACATCCACCGGTCCCAGCGGTGGGGCTGGAGGATGTGGGTGTTGTGAACAAACTCCTCAGTGTGCAAGGGAGTACCAACAAGGCAGGAAAACATCGGGTCCTTTGCCTTGCCTGTGTCCAAGCATATCTCTGTCTGGTGGAGGGCTTGGGTCAGCGTTACCCACACGTTGTTTTGTGGCTGTGGTATGTTCCATGCCTCGCCTCGGTGGTGGTGGCACAGGAGGAGCTGCAGCAGCAGGTGGGACAGCAGCAGGTAGGAGGTCATCACGCTGTCAAGGGTGGTAGCTTCAGGAAAAGTCCAACACAAATACAATTAACTTAAATAATGATGGCTCCCGTGGACTCCCCCTCTTTCAAAATAAAATGAGGGATCATTTTGGGAAGGGAAACACATTAGGGGGACTGGGAAGGGGAGGGTTTGTCTTTCAGGCCTGGAAGAGGAGTCTTTTTTTCAGGTGGTCCGGTTTTTCTCCTCTTCCAGGCTGTGGCAGCTTCTTTATTCTGTTTGGTAGCTGTTGGTGGTTTCAAAAAAGGCTTGATCCACTTCCCAGGGATCCATTTCGGACCCTCTGGGGTGGAAACACACCCATAGCCTCTACCCCAGGTGACCAGGGGGTATGGACCATGTATTTATAATGTGTCAGGGTCTTTTATGAGGACCTCAGGTCTCTCAGTTAGTTTATGTTTGCCAGAGTTTGTGAAGTGTCTCATGATAGGAGGGTTGGGTTCTTAATAAGAACAGTTTAAAAAGTTTAAAGTGAACAACGCTTTAGAGAGTCTTAGGATGGGGGCAGCAATTTCATGGTTGCCTCTTTGTTGTTCCAACAGTTTTTTCAGTGTCTGATGCCTCCTTTCTACAATGGATTGGCCTGTGGGCGAGCGTGGAGCCAGGGCTCTGCAATTCCAGGCTAAATGCCCTGGTTTACCACACCTGTGACAGACCCAATTAGAATTCTTTTTGTCCTGGGGTGCTGTTGCTTCAGTGGCACTAGCAGTTCCTACTACATTTCCCCTCGTTTTTAAATTTGGCTGATGAATTGGCACCAATGTCGTGCAAGCATGAATCATTTGGTTTAGGGTTGGTGGAGGGTCAAATGGAAGATTTAAAATCACTCTTTTACAGGGTTCATTTGCATTAGCTTTTGCAATTTGAGTTATAATATATTCCTTTGTTTTAGGGTCTTCCACTTGTTTCTCCACCACGAGCCACAGTTTATCCACAAAATCAATAAATGGCTCATTGTGCAGTTGCCAAATCTCAGTATAATTCAATTGAAGTGCTAATTTAGGGGGCATCATTAAGAACACTTGCTGTGCTGCTTGTTTCACAGCATTCAGGACCGGCTCTGGTGTATTTTGAGCCTGGTTCTGTGGCTTGGTGTCATAGGTTGGCCAAACCACTACACTTGGCTAACAACCCCTCACCGGTAAGGTGATCCATGGAAACCCCTGCATTGTTTGGATCCTGCAGTAGGATCGGAAGGACCTCTCTCAGTTGCTTTCTCCAACCCTCTTCCCACATTTGGAATTCGGATGGGGAAAGCAAGCAGGAGAAAATGCTTTTGAGGTCATGCGGGACAATCACTGTAGTGGTGAGAGTTACCCGCAGGAGGTTCTTGAAATACTGACTCTCCCTCCCGAGCTCCTTCTGGGCTTTGCAAAGCTCTTTGAGCCCTGCAGGATCAAAAGGTTTCCATGTGGGATTATTGCCTGCTCTGTCATAGGTAACAGGAGCAGCGAAGGGGTAGGAGGGGGCTGAGGGGACTCCCGGAGCCGATTTTAAGATGGCATCGGTTCTGATTTCTACCCTGTGGGAACCAGAAAAGGGGGCCTGGGAACTGGAAGGTCCCTCACAGTGGGAGGGAACTGAGGACAAGGAGGAGCGGTCACAGGAAGGGCGGGGATTCCTGATGCAGGGGGTGGGTATGGGAGGAGCTCAAAACAGTCACATCAGGGGGTGGAGACAGGAAAGGGTCAGGAGGAGGAGGGGGAAAGGGACTGTGGGAAGGAGAAGGTGCAAAGGCGGACCGTGCCATGCGGTCCTCGCCATTTTGTGGCCATGTGGGATGGTGGGGGGGGGGATAATGGCGAACGGCACTTTGAACAATTTTCTAGACTTACAGCTGGGGAAGAGGGCAAAGGATACGGGGTTTGGGTAGAGGTCAAAGCAGCCTGGCCAGGGCTATCTCGACAGGGTAGTTGAGAAGACTGAGAGGGGTCAGGGAGAAGGTAGCAGCCCTGTGCCTCTGGGCATGTTACACCTCTCTGTTTTTCCAATGAAGGGGAAGTGGGAAGAGGGACACGAGGAGAGGAATGAGGAATACGGGAAAACTGGGGAGAACTTGGGCTTTTCTTTTACTTTCTGGTTCATTTTATGCGAGTCCCAAAGGCCTAAAACTAGGGGGGAAAACTTTTCTCCAGAGGTGTTCCCTCTTTGCTTCAAATCAGCGATATTATCACCTACAGCCTGCCAGAAAGCAGGCAATTTTAAATTCACAGAGGATGCCTTAGGAAAGTAAAAGAAAAGCCAGTGGGCGAACTGTTTTAACAACCCCTTTGAAAATTTAAACCCACCAACTTCAAGGGACTCCACAACTTGGATGCATACCTCTCTTTGAGGCTGAGAGAGTTCTGAGCCCATTGTTCTCTCGACACTGTTTTCACCCACCACCTGCAAAAGGAAAACGAAACAAAAATCCTCACACAAATTTCAGTTCAGCACAAACCAACACAAATTTAGAGTCACAGATGTCTGGTCCTAGAACCTAAAAGCACAGGTGGGGTCCTCCGGGACAGGCTGTTCTCCAGGATCGGGAGTTGGCAGCCTTCTCTCGGCGCACTCCTCTTAAACCAGAGCGTGCCATGGCGAGAGGCATTGGCGGCTCCAAAGCCGTTTACTCTCGCTGTCCACCAACAGCAAGGACGTCACGGGAACCCACGCGCGTGAGCCCCACATTGGGCACCAACCTAACGCTGTCCCAGGCTCGCTGGCACGGGCTCTGGTGTGCCCTCAGTCAGAGGGGACGCAGCGTTACTGCTGCGATGTCCTTCAGGACCGACTTTGGGAGCAGGAAGGCGCTGGCTGGGCGCGGGTGCTGGCTCCTCCATGGAGGAGGCACCTCAGGGCCCATGGTCTGGGCTTGCATTGATCCGGAGACAAAGGAAAAGAGAGGGGCCGCTGGTCTGGGTTCCAACAGGTTCATTGTCAGAGGGTCCAGCAACCAGAAAAAGGCACCGAGGGGCTTTTGCTTTCAGTGTTATAGGGGGTGGAAACCGGCGGGGAAAGGGAAGGAAACCAATGAGATACCAGCCAGGGGGAGGATCCAATTCAACAAGAACCAGTGGAGGAACCGGGAGATACAACAGGGAGCCAATGAACCACAGAACACCAGAGAACTCTCTGGAACAGGGGGAGGCGGTTTGGAGCCGGGTACTGCCCAGGGGGACGTGGCTTAGGCTTCTGTGCCACCCATCGACCCTCCCTCATAGTCCCTGTCCTGGGTGGGGAAATCCACCCAAGGGAGAGCCCTGAAGTGATTGGCATTCAACTCCCCCAGCCCAGCCGTGGGCTGGGTCACAGCAACATCCAGTGAGCGCACGGTGCCAACCGGGAGAAGGAAGAGGAGGATTTGCCTGGAAGAAGGGACTTGGTGTTCTTCTCCTCAGCCAGGTGCTGCTCCCAGGTAAGGATTTCAGTGCTGATTGGATTTGCATATGCTCAGCTGAGCAGAGAAGGAACATCAACGCTGCATTAACCCTGTGTGCTAACCAGGAAATGCCCGTGGAATCCCTGAGTGGACTGGGATGGGAGGGACCCTAAAGCTCATCCAGTGCCACCCCTGCCATGGACAGGGACACCTTCCACTAGTCCAGGAGAAGCTGTGGCTGCCCCTGGATCCCTGGAAGTGTCCAATGCTAGGCTGGAACAACCCAGGATAGTGGAAATCCCTACCCATGGAACTGAATGATCTTTAAGGTCCATCCCAACCCAAACCATTCCAGGATTCCATGACCTGGCTCCTCTGCTGCTGCTCAGGAAGGTATTTTGGGAGCAATTCCAAAAGTTCTGGCTCTGCCTGAAGGCCATGAATGAGGTTTGACTTTCCTTACACCAAGCGTGGAATGAATTTGCTCCTGCTACCATGGTTAAAGCCATGGAAAACTGGGATGAGAAGCTCAGGACAGGGCAAATGCACACCAGTTCTCCAGCGAAGGCTGCAGGGGTGTAGCTGCACATCCAGGGGCACTCCCGGCCCTCTCACTCCACTGGGAATCAGTGGAGCAGGAACAGAGGCTCCAAAGGTTTGGGAAGGGTTGGAATCAGCTCGTGCTGCTCCCATCTGGAGCTTGCTCAGGGTAAAACCACCCCATCAGGAAGACACACGGGGCTGCCTGGAGAGAAAAGCTTATCTGGGCCTCACACCATAGCACAGGCACTGGTAAAGAGGAGGAAATGAGATAAAGAAATTACGCAGGGCTGCTGCTGCCTCTGAAAAACTTCCTTGATAAGGGAGGCAAGGCTGGGGTTCATGTGCTGGGCAGGCTCAGGAAGCCGGGGGTGGCATGGGCAGAAAGCTTCAATTATTTCAGCTCAATTAACAGAAAAGCCTTTTTCAGTTGTGCTTCTCAGGACAGAAGTTTCCTTGCCCCTGTGATTTGGCTATTTTCCTGAATGGGGGGTATTTCTGAGGTCCTTCCTTGTGCATGGAGGACCCTCCTTCCCTGACATTCCCCAGGAATTTGGTGCAAATTCCTGGGAGCTTGGAGAGGATGTTTGGACGGATCCTTTTTCTTGCACCATTGGGGCATCTTTGATCTTTCATTCTCCTGACAATGCCACCACGAAAATTGGTTTCTGAGCATAAAACATCTCTGCTTCTCAATGTACTGGGAGATCTTTCTCCCTGGAGAGGGAGGTCAGGCCTTGGCAGGGGCTGCCCAGGGAGGTTTGGAGTGCCCATCCCTGGAGGTGTCCCAGGAAGGGCTGGAGGTGGCACTCAGTGCTCTGGGCTGGGGACAAGGTGGGCATCAGGCACAGCTGGGCCTGGATGGGCTGGGAGGGCTTTTCTAGCCTAAATCCTGGGATTCTGGGATCTGCTGATAAAAATGGGGGTATAAAATGCCCTCTGAGGTGGTTGGAGTCAGTGGAGGAAAAGCCAAAGGTTCAATGATATTTTTGCTGAGGGAACCCTCTGCCAAAGGAGATCAGCACAAACAGGTCAGGTTTTCAATACCTTAAATATTGGGAGGATGATGCAACCTCCAGTGATGTGGTGATCCAAGGCCAGGTTGGACACTGGGGCTTGGAGCAGCCTGGGACAATGGGAGGTGTCCCTGCCATGGCAGGGGTGGCACTGAGTGGGCTTTAAAGTCCCTCCCACTCCAAACCATTCCATGATTCTGTGTGCTCCTGGGAAGAGTTTGTTTGAGTTTGATCCAGAGTCTCACCTTCCTCCCTCTGCCTAAATCCTCCCAGAGATTCTGTCCAGCCTGTGGGAGCTGATAACCCCAACTTCCTCTCGGGGATCACAGAGTCTCAGACTGGTTTGGGTTGGAGGGACCTCAAAGCCCACCCAGTGCCACCCCTGCCATGGCAGGGACACCTCCCACTGTGCCACGCTGCTCCAAGCCCCAATGTCCAGCCTGGCCTTGGGCACTGCCAGGGATCCAGGGGCAGCCCCAGCTGCTCTGGGCACCCTGTGCCAGGGCCTCAGTCAGGAGTGGAGATGAGTTTGTAGCTCAGGGTAGGAACCCTCCCAGGACACCCGGGAACAATAAACTCCAGCTTTGGTCAGCACTAATCTGAATTTCCTCTGTCTGGTCATGAAGGCCGTGAGTGGTGATCAGGGATGACCCCTCTGAACCATCCTCACCAGAATAAACTCTCCAGCCCCTGTGCCTCTGCTGAGGGCTCAGAATTCCTCTGCAGGAAGGGAATTCCATTTAACCTCGTTCTGGGGCTCAGAATCCTCCCCATCCAGCCCCTTCCAAAGCTGCAGCTGCCAGCACATTTTTAATTTAACATTGTGGGGTTTTTCTTCAGCCTAAATTGCATTTCAGACACAGGCTGCAAAGTGCAGCCAGTTTTCCCAGCTGGAGCAAATCCCCAGAGCTCCAGAGCCTTTGCTGCATCCCTGGGCTGCATCCCTGGCCAAGGGAAGCTTTGGATCCTGGCAGAGGTTGTGCAAATGGGGGGGACCAGGTGCCCCAAACCCTCGTTTTTGGGCCTTTGGGATCGCATTACTGCTGGGATATCAGCAGGTGAATTCACGTCCCCCTCTTGGCCAGGGTTTTCCTGGAAGCCCATCCTTTGTAGGGGGACTTGGAAAACCTCAATCCAAAATTATTTCTGCAGGGTTTGGGCTGAACTGGAGGTCCCATCCCAAAGGGACTGGCCAAGCCCTTTGGCAATAGAACTCTTTGATGGGGGGACATCCTTGGGATGGGGGATGGAGCTGGAGAGGGCCCAGTCACCTCCTGTCCCCTTGGCTCGGCCAGAGGAAGCAGAGCCACGGCCTGGGGCCTGCCAGGAGCTGTGGGGCCAGAGGGCACCAAATTACTTCCAAATTATTGAATGAATTCTAAATTATTTCTCCCTCCCTCTTGCTCAGGAGCCCAGAGAACTCTGCAAGAGAGAGTTTGTACAGCTCTGGTCCTTCCCCCTGATTTTGAAGAGGTACCTTGCCACAGATAAAGATCTGGACAGAAACATGTTAGACCTCATCTATTCCTGTACAAGGGCCACAGCAGCAGCTTTTCCAAGGAAAATGGAAAATTCAGTGAAGGAATAAAGTGTATTTTCTGCTCCCCAGCCTTATTTCAGTATTTCTTTCCTCAAAACAAAAATGGGGCCAATTTAAAACCAAAAGGCTTCCAGGACTACAGTTTCAAGGGATCTGCAAGGCCCTGTGCTGTGAAATGTCCTATGTCACCTTCCAGAGAAAACTTCCTGAGGGATCCCATCACTCCACAGGTCATCACTGAACTGGGGAAAATGAAATCTGTGGCTACTGACAGATCTGGGAGGGCAAAGAGAATTCCTACACGGAGCTGGAGCTCTTTAAAAACATATTAAATAATAATCTCCCTGTCACAGGCACTCTCAAGTGCCCCCAAAGTCAAATAGAAGTTACAGAGATGCTTCTGGAACAATGGATCTGCTCTAATGGAGACAGGACCTTCCCTGGAACCCCCCCGGTGGGACTGGGAGCGGAGTGGGGCCCACACAGACTCTGAGATCTCGTAAAATTAATCATAAAATGGCCTGGTTTGGGAGAGACCTTAAAGATCATCCCATTCCATGGCAGGGACACCTCGCACTGTCCCAGGCTGCTCCAAGCCCCAGTGTCCAGCCTGGCCTTGGGCACTGCCAGGGATCCAGGGGCAGCCCCAGCTGCTCTGGGCACCCTGTGCCAGGGCCTGCCCACCCTCCCAGGGAACAATTCCTGCCCAATCTCCCATCCAGCCCTGCTCTCTGGCACTGGGAAGCCATTCCCTGGCTCCTGGCCCTCCATGCCTTGTCCCCAGTCCCTCTGCAGCTCTCCTGGAGCCCCTTTAGGCCCTGCAAGGGGCTCTGAGCTCTCCCTGGAGCCTTCTCCTCTCCAGGTGAGCACCCCCAGCTCTCCCAGCCTGGCTCCAGAGCAGAGGGGCTCCAGCCCTGGAGCAGCTCCAGGGCCTCCTCTGGGCTCTCTCTAGCAGCTCCAGGCCCTTCCTGTGCTGAGAATTCCAAGGCTGGACCCAGCAGTGCAGTAGGGCACAGCAGAGGCCCCTGGTCCCACAGAAGGGGTTCCCTCCCTTCCAGAGCCCTTTGCCCCCCTCAGCAGCTTGGTGACCTCCCTGCTCCCTTTGGGGTGCCACACCTGGCTGGGGGGACACGGGGGCCCTGCCCTGGGAGAAGGGGACAAGGAATGGGGCCACTGGTGCCAAGCCCTGGCTCCATGTGCCCTCCTTGGGTGCCCAGCCTGCCCCGTGGCCCAAGAGCCCCCTCCCCACCCCTGCCCCCCAGCACAGCAGGGCATGGCCACCTCTCCCACCCCAAAGCGATGCTCCTCTCCCACACCTCCTTCCCAGGTATTTAGGGAAGAGGGCAGCTGGGCCAGGAAGTGACAGGATCTGATTTTGTCCGAGATTTCCCCTACGAGGAGGAAGCAGGGCCTGACTGGTCACTCTCTGCTGTCACTGACCACCCACACCCTCCTCCTTTTCCTCCTCCTCCTCCTCTCTCATCCCAGTCTGGATCTCTCCTGGATCCAACACACTGAAGCCACCCCTCAGGGAGCATTTGCTGCCCTAACCCCATTTCTGAGCCTTCTGCACTGTCGATTTAATCCGTTTATTTCATCAAATTGATTTACCCAGCAGTGCAGTTTCCCTAATTAGCCCCGGCCCATCCTTCCAGCGGCTTTTCCTGTGATGCTGCAGTGCTGGGTTAAACTCTGGGACACCCCTCTGTGATCTGGGTGAGTTCACACCCTGGGGCACAACATTTCTTCATGTTCCAGGGTTTTGGTGGCCGTGCTTGTCCTCAAACTGGTGCCACTGGTGTGGGGAAGGGAATCAGCTCCCTCTGTGACTCCTCCTGGAGCCTGGGCCACCCCTTCAGCTTCTCCCTCTTCCCCCACCAACACTCGTGCCAGGCTTTAAAATGCACCTAAAAGATCTCAAAGGGGAACTTGACAAACAAGAAGGATCAGATCCTGCTCGAGGCTTCCTGGGGGCAAAGGAAAACTGAATTTGGCTGCCCTGGAGGGGAGAGACCGAGCAGGCAGGGGCTGGGCCAGAAGAAAGCCAGGTTTTACCAGGGATTTGGGCCAGTCTAGGAAATTAATCCCACAACCTGCTCCTTCATTTGGATGCAGCAATGGCTCAGGCAAGGAAAACAGGGGCTGCATCCCCACCCTGAGGGAAAATGGAATAAAGCTCTGGAAAAGTGTGCAGCAAGAAAATGCTGAGATATTGGTTTCATCTGTGTGTTTAAATCCCTCCATCACCACCTCAATTCCTCTCTCCAGCTGCTGCCCAGGCAACAGCGGCTGGTAAAGAGTGTCAGGCAAGGAGGGGCCATCCCACCCCATCCCATGGATCCCACCCCACCCCACCCCATTCCACCCCACCCCAGTTCCTGTTCTCATCCCTGCCCCTGCCTATTGCAGCTGATGAGAGTCTGGAGGTCACTGTCCCTCTCAAGGGCCACAGGAGGGATGTGTTGTGGCCCCAGGAATGCTGAGGGGATGTTATCCCACAGGAGGGATGTGTCGTGGCCCCAGGAATGCTGAGGGGATGTTATCCCACAGGAGGGATGTGTCGTGACCCCAGGAATGCTGAGGGGATGTTATCCCACAGGAGGGATGTGTCGTGGCCCCAGGAATGCTGAGGGGATGTTATCCCACAGGAGGGATGTGCCATGGCCCCAGGAATGCTGAGGGGATGTTATCCCACATCAGCAGCACCGTCTGAAGGAGTTTAAATGCGTCTTTCAAAGCTGATAAATTCATTTTGTAGTCTCCAGGTGGGCATTGATGAATCCCCCTCTGGCTCAGTGGTGACCACAGACAGTTCTTCCTCATGTGGAAAATAGGGGTGAGATTTTGGGTGGGGTTTTTAATGTTTAGGGGTGGGTAGGAGTGAGCCAGTGCTCCCTGTGAGGATGTGTTTGAGGGGAGCCCTGGAATGACCTCTCCTTCCTCCTCACACCCCAAAAATGTCCCTGAAGGATGGACCTCGGGGAGTGTCAGGGGGCCAGGGCAGCGTCACTGGGAATGTCCCAACACCGGGCACCTTCCTGGAGCAGAGAGCCTGAGCTCAGAGCTCCCCGGGGGCTGCAGCACCCAGGGAGCATCTGGAGCTGGGCCAGGAGGGATTTAGGTTGAATTTTAGGGAAAGGTTCTTCCCCCAGAGGCTGCTGGGCACTGCCCAGGCTCCCCAGGGAATGGGCACGGCCCCGAGGCTGCCAGAGCTCCAGGAGCGTTTGGGCAGCGCTGCCAGGGATGCCCAGGCTGGGATTGCTGGGGGGTCTGGGCAGGGCCAGGGGTGGGACTGGGTGATCCCTGTGGGTCCCTTCCAGCCCAGGATATTCCAGGATTCCCTCTCTCCTGTGCTGCTCTGCCTCTGGCTCCACGTTTCCCGTGCCGGGAGCTGCGGTGCCCCCTCAGCACCTCCCACCTGGGCACCTGCAGCCGGGCCCGGCCCTGGCGGCACCGGGGCTCTGCCCTCCCTCCCTCCCTGCCGTGCCCGGGAGTTTCCCTGTTCGCTCTCACCTCCTGCGCCGAGCCGGGACGGGCCACTGACAGCCGGGCTGCTCCCCGCAGCAGCAGCAGCCGCTCAGCCCCTCACACCCATCATCCAGGGGCTTTTCCAGAGCTGGCATCTTCCCACTTCTCCTTCCCCAGGAGGGGCTGCAGCCCTGCACCCGCCAGGTCTGTGCGGGCGCTCCGGGATGAGAGCGGGGGTGGCGGAAAACTGGGAAGCTCCAGGAGCCTGGGAGCTCAGCAGAGCTGAACTGATGGAGGAGCAGGAGCTGGGGCTCTGCTGCCAGGGTTTGTTTGCTGTTCCAGCCGTGCCAGTGTTTGCTCCTTCGGGCTGGGAGCAATCCCAAGGCAGCTGCATCCCGGGGGATAAACCCGGCTGGATGTTTTTTAGGGAGGATTGCTGCGTTTTCTGCTGCAGAACAGTGGGATGTACATAGTGTGCAAGAAAATTGAATTTCTGGCTTTTGATCTAAGAAAAGTGAGGAGTTTGGGGAGAATTCGGTGTCCCCCACTGCACAGGGGCTGCTTTTTAAAGCCACCCCAGGTGAGGTGTCGCCCAGGTGAGCACTGAAGGACGGCCTGGACAGGTAGGGAGAGGCTGCAGATCTGCCCCAGACATGTGGGGGCTGCACGAGGTGTTTTGGGGGCCGCAGGAGGTGTTTGAAGATCCCAGAGCTGCAGATCCCCCCCTGCAGCAGCTCTTCCTCCTGGGATGTGCAGCTGTCCCAGCTCGGAGCAGTGCCCTGGATGCCGCTGGGTTGCAAAATTCCCGGGAGCTGGAGCGAGGAAATGGGGCTGCCTTGTGCAATGAAGAACGGTGTCCGACCTACTCATCCCTGAAGGAATGGCAGGGAAACCAGCCAGGGAGGTCAGTGGATCCTTTGTGGTGGTGGAGAAGCACCAGAACATTTGGAAGGCAGAAATTTTGGGAGGTGGGTGATGCGCTGTGCTAGTTTTTGCTCTGAGAGTAGCACAGGCTTTATTCCTGTGTCATCACACCACAAGAAGTTGTGATAGAGCTGTGTTTTCTGAAGGTGAGTGTTCCTCCAGGCTGCCTGGGTTCCTGGGGCTGGTTGCTGGTGCTTTTGGCAGCAACAGGAGAGCGGGTTGGAGATGTTTGCTTGGTGGGAATTAAAATAGAGGTGCTTTGATTTGGGAGAGCTGAGAAAATGGTGTTAAAATCTGTCAGCTCACATCCACCTCTCCTTGTGGGACAAATGTCACATTTAAACCTCAGCAGGGGAGAGAAATAGAGGCAGCCAAGAATCGGTTTTCATGGAATCATGGAATGGTTTGGGTTGGGAGGGACCTTAAAGTTCATCCTATTCCAACATAAACCATGGGCAGGGACACCTCCCACTGTCCCAGGCTGCTCCAAGCCCCAATGTCCAGCCTGGCCTTGGGCACTGCCAGGGATCCAGGGGCAGCCCCAGCTGCTCTGGGCACCCTGTGCCAGGGCCTGCCCACCCTGCCAGGGAACAATTCCTGCCCAATCTCCCATCCAGCCCTGCCCTCTGGCACTGGGAAGCCATTCCCTGGCTCCTGGCCCTCCAGCCCTTGGCAATTGTCTCTCTCCAGCTTTCCTGCAGCTCCTTCAGGCCCTGCAAGGCCACCCTGAGCTCACCCCAAAGCTTCTCCTCTCCAGGCTGAACAATCCCAGCTCTGGCAGCCTTTCCTCCCAGCAGAGCTGCTCCATCCCTCTGCTCATCCTGGAGCCTCCTCTGGCCTCTCTCCAGCACCCAATGCTCGACGACAAAATTCCCACTGAGCTCCAAAGTTGAGTGTCACAACTTCGAACAGAAAATTCCCTCTTCCCTTTTAAACCCTGGTGGCACCAGCAGCCTCTGGCAGCACCTGCTCCTCTGCAGCTGAGCTGCTGGAGATAAGCCCAGCTCAGACAGGGCAGGAAGGGCCGGGCTGAAGCTGGAGGTGCCCACTGGGCTGGGTGCCCTCCACTGGGAGCAGGCTCCAGGCTCCTTTGGTGCAGACAGAGCCGTTGTGCTCTGCCTTTGTTGGGAAGCAGCTGGGTGTCAGTCAGCCCTGCCATTCTCCATGTGCAGCCAGATCTAGCTGCAGTTCCCTGTGGTTGGAGCCCAAAGCCAACCTGTGGCTCTGCTGGGACATTCCCGATGGCCTCGGCACCCGAACAGGCACCAGAGGTCTCCAGAGGCTCAGCTTGGCCTCTCTCCACACCCAGCCAGGATCAGACTCAGCAGCTCCGGGAAGTGGCTCCTGGAATGGCTTTTGCAGCTCTGGCACCCCATGGCTGTGGGGATTTGGGTGTTGAAGAAATCAGGGACAGGTCATAAAATCAGAGAATCCCAGAATGGTTTGGGTTGGAGGGATCTCAAAGCCCATCCAGTGCCACCCCTGCCATGGGCAGGGGCACCTCCCACTGTCCCAGGCTGCTCCAAGCCCCAGTGTCCAGCCTGGCCTTGGATGGAGCTACAAGAAAACGGGAGAGAGACAATTTCCAAGGGCTGGAGGGGCAGGAGCCAGGGAATGGCTTCCCAGTGCCAGAGGGCAGGGCTGGATGGGAGATTGGGCAGGAATTGTTCCCTGGCAGGGTGGGCAGGCCCTGGCACAGGGTGCCCAGAGCAGCTGGGGCTGCCCCTGGATCCCTGGCAGTGCCCAAGGCCAGGCTGGACATTGGGGCTTGGAGCAGCCTGGCACAGTGGGAGGTGTCCCTGCCCATGGCAGGGGTGGCACTGGATGGGCTTTGAGGTCCCTCCCACTCCAAACCTTTCTGTCATTCCATGAGAATTCACCACCTTGGGCTCAGTGTTTCACTTTCAGCCTCAAACCGGTGGCTGCCCAGATAAAGAGCTCACAGTGAAAATCAGCACAAGGAGTTGTTAATTAACAATTAACTCCTGTGTGTGACCCTCTCCCTGTCTGCAGGAGCTGAGTTCCCTGGGCTGTGGCAGCACCTGTAGGCACAGAACACTCCAGGGAAATGTTCTCCTGCTGAGGGGTGTTGGGGCACAAGATCAGAGTGCTGCCTCTGTCCCTCTGTCCCAGCAGCTCCTTGTGCAGCATTTATTCCGTAACAAGGCACAAACAAATCCAAGGAAGCCTCCAGGTCTCTGTTGTTCCTGCATGGTCATTCCCAGCAGCTGGAGGCTGTGCCCAGCCAAGCTCCCTCCCACGCAGAGCTCCTGGAAAACATCGCTGAGCCATCACCATCCCCTCCCAGAGGTGTCACTGCTGCCCCGGGATTGTTCCAGCCTGGAAGGATTAGAAATGATTCTCATGGAGTTCCTCTTAAAAATCCCCAAACAATAGCTGAGTGTTCTGGAGAAGGATCTGCTGAGCTGCTCCTGTGGATTTAAAGCTGCAGGAAGCCCTGACAGCCACCCCGGGGGGTGCTGAGGTTGTTGTCACCAAAGTCACCTTGAATGACAATGCCCCATTCAGGCGGCCAAGGGCTGAGCCAGGGGACGTTGTTGTCTTCCTTGTCCAGACTCACTGAAATGAGGGGCTGGAGTGGGGTTGTCAGGCATGGATGAGGAAAGGCTGCCAGAGCTGGGATTGTTCAGCCTGGAGAGGAGAAGCTTTGGGGTGAGCTCAGTGTGGCCTTGCAGGGCCTGAAGGAGCTGCAGGAAAGCTGGAGAGAGACAATTGCCAAGGGCTGGAGAGCCAGGAGCCAGGGAATGGCTTCAAACAGACAGAAATTAGGGTTAGATGGGATATTGGGAAGAAATTCCTGGCTGTGAGCATGGTTAGGCCCTGGCACAGGGTGCCCAGAGCAGCTGGGGCTGCCCCTGGATCCCTGGCAGTGCCCAAGGCCAGGCTGGACATTGGGGCTTGGAGGAGCCTGGGACAGTGGAAGGTGTCCCTGCCATGGCTGGCACTGGATGGGATTTAAGGTCCTTCCCAACCCCAAATGATTCTATGATTTTATGATTTGATGTTACCTGGCTGCTGAGGATTTGGGAATGCAGTGATGACAGGATTCCTCTTTTTAAGTGATTTACAGGTGCCATTGGAAAGGGAAAAGGACCCTTCAGCTTCTTGTGTGAGACTGTCAGAGCAGAGGCTGTGCCTGGGAGGCTTTGGGCTTCCAGCTGCTTCTGGGTGTCACCATTTCCTGCTCCTGGAGCTCTGGCAGCCTCGGGGCCGTGCCCATTCCCTGGGGAGCCTGGGCAGTGCCCAGCAGCCTCTGGGGGAAGAACCTTTCCCTGCTCTCCAGCCTGAGCCTGCCCTGGCCCAGCTCCAGCCGCTCCCTGGCTGCTGTCCCTGTCCCCAGGGAGCAGAGATCAGAAGCCCCTCATGCCTGGGGGGCTCTGGGGGAGTCCTGGACTTTAAATACCAGCAGGGAGGTCGGGGTGAGGTCTGTGACAGCTCCACACTGTGACAGAGTCTGTGAAGTCCAAGGGTGCTTTGAAGGTGTTGGTGGGGATGGACTCAGCCCTTGCTGGGTTACAAACGGGAGCTGAGAGGGGCTCTCCAGGTCCATCCAGGCTCTGAAGCAAATCCCTCACTGAGGAGGGGAACCAGGAAAGGGAGACAGAGGAAATCCCATCTTCTTCTGATGCCATCCCCTGATTTTTATCCTTTTCCAGCCAAAGGAAGGAAGAGGTGCCAAGGGCAGGAGATCAGAATGTTGGTGCTGTCGAACAACACGGCGCTGAACCTGCTCGTGTCCAAACTGCTCCAGGACTACCTGGAGCAGACCAACAGCTCGGCTCCTTCGCAGGTGAGGAGCGCCAGCAACAACCTGGAGATCATCTACGTGCTGCTGATGGTGGGGCTGTTCGGCTTCTTCACCGTGGGGGTGATGGTGACCAACCTGCGGGCGCGGCGCCTCGAGGGGCCCTGCGACCCCTACAACACCTACATCGCCACCGACGCCTGGCACAAGAGGGACAGGGAGTACTTCCAGGCCAAGGTCATCGAGAATTACAAGCTCTGCTGTGTCCTGGAGAACCAACTGGCTGTGGAGCAGCCGGGCACAAAGATCCCTGAGGAGAAATCTTCCTAGGGAAAGGGGGGAAAGGGTTGTGCGTGGCACGGGGACGATGTGAGCGATGCCTGCTGTGGGCCGGGGAGCTGCTGGCCCTTCTGCAGAGCCACAGGCCTGGGCCAGGCTGAAGAAGCAGTGATGGTGAAGCTGATGGATCTGGGATATCCCAGTGCTGCCCCAGCGCCCGGCACCGGCATCTTCTTGGAATCACTGTGAGGCCAACATCGGAATACACTCGGAATATCATGGACTCATCAGCTTCACCTACTGAGACAGGGCCTCAGTCTGGAGGAGGGCAGGGATAGGTGGGATTTTGGGAATAAATCCTGCTCTGGGAGAGTGGGCAGGGCCCTGGCACAGGGTGCCCAGAGCATCTGGGGCTGCCCCTGGATCCCTGGCAGTGCCCAAGGCCAGGCTGGACATTGGGGCTTGGAGCAGCCTGGGACAGTGGGAGGTGTCCCTGCCATGGCAGGGGTGGGATGGGATGAATTTTATCTCCCTTCCAACCCAAACCATTCCAGGATTCTCTGATTCTCTAAAGAGGCAAATCTTGGTGTTGCTGGTGTGAAATTAGAACCTAATTAGGGCCTAATTAGAACCAAACACAGGGCAGAGGTGTTAATTGCCAAGCATGGCTTAGACAATCATTTGCAAGAAAGACCAAATTCTCCAAGGGAAAAGCAGCTGGAAGATTTCATTTGCATTTTTGTCCAGCCTAGAATGATGATTTTAGAAATCGTACAATGCTGTGCTGAACTATTTCCTTCAGAATCATGCCCCTCTTAGGGATAAAATAATAGGAAAAGTTTCCCATTTTTTTTCCTGAAAAATATTTCTGTGGAAAAATGCAGAGGGAGGGAAACTTCAGTGACTGCAGGGTGTGGCACCTGGGGATGTGGGTTCATGTTGGGTCAAGGGTTGGACTCAGAGATCTTGGGGAGCTTTTCCAACCTCAATGATCCCATGATTCTGATTCCTAGCAGCTTTCCCAGACTGGTCTTGCTGGCTGCTCCTCATTTCCTTCCCATGGATGAGGCTCCATCCGGGCAGCAAAATCCGTGTGCAAAGATCGAGTAGCCCACGGGGTCTGTGCCATGGAAGTGGGTGATATTCCCAGATTTCAATCCCAGTTAATTATTGCACGAGGCCTGAGTGCCAGTCCATGGTTGGGAAGGGAATTTCCACTCTGGGAAGAGCAATTCCATAATTTCTGCTGTTCAATCGCACGCGGGGGATGTCTGTGCTTAACTCAGACTCCATGAGCAGCTCCTGCAGCTCCCTGGTATCCATCCCAGCATCCAACACAAAATCCATGCCAGCAAGGTTTTCCTGCCCTTCCCTCCTTTTCCCTCCTCCTTAGGCCAGGTCTGGAGGGACAGGGCAGCCAAATTCAGCTGCTGTGGCACCAACCATCACCTGCCCGTCAACAGGAGAAATCCGTCTCCCCTGGACATTGTGTTCCTTAAAATAACAACTCTGCCGGCTTGGAGCTGGTTTGGGATGAAGGAAGCAACAGTCTGGGCAGGAGTGGGGATTTTATTTCTGCTCTGCAGATACAAATCCCATTTTTAGCTGCTGGAGAGGAAAGAGAAGTGGGAAAGACTGGAAAGAAGAGCAGAGCAGCTGCTTCCAAGGCAAGGCGAGGGCAGAGAGCTTGGAAGGGGAAGCAATCCCAGCAGAGCCCTTTTCCCGGCATTTCTTTAGCACTGCACCTTCATCCAAGTAACATTCCAGCCGTGCCTGTGTTCCCAGAGCACTCAGGACACTGCAAAACACAGGGCTGCTTTTTTTTAGAAGATATTTATACAGTGCCTACCACCAAGCTGAGGACAAGATCCACAGTTTCGGTGTCTGGAGCAGCTTGGAAAATCTCCAGCAGCTTAATTATCCCAGTCACTTTTTCCTCTGCAGGAATGGAAACCCAAGGCCAGCTTTGGAAAAATGTTGATTTCTCAGCTTGGGCGCTGCTCTTTTGGGATCTCGCTGTTTAGGACTCGCCTTGGGAGAGGAGCTGCAGAGCCAGGCCCTGGACTTTGCTGAAACTTGCACCAAAAATTGCCTGTAATGATATTAAACCCTTTAATTAATTTAAGGGCATGAAAACATTTAATGACATTAAAACCTTCCATGACATGAAACCCTTTGAATGAAGCTTGTCCCAAGGGCTCCCTCCTGCAGCTCTCCCCCCAGCCCTGGTGTTTCAGGGATTTGGGATCATTTCATTCTCATAGCTCCAGGGGGTTTATTTGTGAGGAGGCTGATGCTCAGCACTAATTGTATCCCACTTTTTTCTTCCAGCAGCTCTGCCTTTTTATTTATTGAAATTAAAAAAGGGGAGAGGTCTCATCACTCAGCTTTGCTGTGCCACCATCACCCCTCAGTGCCCAGTGTGGGTTCCCACTGTGGCCTTGCACCTTTCAGTCATGGAGTTCTCTTTCCCCCCCTGGTTTTTGCCCTTGTACAAAGCAATAAAGCAAATTTCAAGCACTGCTCGTGGCCTCAGATGTTGTTTTTTCCTCCCAACCTGTTCCACAGGCTCAGGGAAGGGGGCAGATCCTCCCCAGCGGGCACCCACTCAGCCGTCCCCTCTCTCCAGCCGATTAACCAGGGCCAGGCAGGTGCTGTGATCTGCACAAATATCAAAATGTCAGCAGCAAATTCCTCACCTCGAGTTGACTCCCGCGGTTTGCAGCCCCCGGGGCGAGTTTGGCTCCGGAGTTGGGAGCAGCGATGCCAGCGCAGCCTCTGGGCACCAGCTGGGCACAGCATCCCCCCTGCAGCACCTGCTGAGGGCAGCCTGGGCTTTGTGGCACCTCCAGCTCCATGAAATGACAGTGGGCCTGGAAAAAATATGGAAATGTTGGAATGAGTCCAGAGGAAGCCATGGAGATGCTCCAAGGGCTCTGGAGCCAGGCTGGGAGAGCTGGGGGTGCTCACCTGGGGAAGAGAAGGCTCCAGGGAGAGCTCAGAGCCCCTGGCAGGGCCTAAAGGGGCTCCAGGAGAGCTGCAGAGGGACTGGGGACAAGGGCTGGAGGGCCAGGAGCCAGGGAATGGCTTCCCAGTGCCAGAGGGCAGGGCTGGATGGGAGATTGGGCAGGAATTGTTCCCTGGGAGGGTGAGCAGGCCCTGGCACAGGGTGCCCAGAGCAGCTGGGGCTGCCCCTGGATCCCTGGGCCAACCCAATCTCGAATCTAATCCTTCTGTCAGTTTAAAACTGGCTCTATCTGCCCGCCATAAATCCACTCACACAGAGCTGTGAGAGCGGCGCAGGCTCAGCTTTGGGACAGCCAGGTGCCACTTCCAGCTGGAAGAAAAGGTGAGTGCAACACTGAGGGAAAGGTATCCAAGGAAAAACTCCAGGTGTTTCTATCCAGGCAGCCCAGAGCCAGGGAAGGAAGTTTGTGCTGATCTGAGGCAGCTCTGTAGCCTGATGTGCCCAAACCGAGGGCTCATCCTTTGTCCTCCCCATCCTGGAGAACTCCAAGCTCTTATTTCCCATCTTGTGGAGAACTTGCACCTGCAGCAGGTGGATTTTTATATTTTACCAGCAGAAATCCTCAGAGCTGCAGGGATGGGAGATCAAAACCCTGGGATTTAACAGTCCAGCTGGAAAATCCTTCCCAGTCCAAGGCTGTGTGAGTCTGGAGCGAGTTTCCCTGTGTCATTTGGAGTTATCAGTGCTATCTTTATTTGCAGCTGGCTGGGTTAGACCTGCTAAACCTGGAAACTTGTTCAGAGACAAGCAGGAGGAAACTGATAAAAATAGAAGATAGGAGCAATCAGAAGTGAGCAGAACATTCTTTACAGCTGATAACTGCTGTTATCTTATGTAATATTTCTCTGGCATCCTGTTTCGGTTTTACACGTTGTTATCACTGCCCCAAACTCACTCCCCAATCTCCTGATCCAGCTGGAGCCATCAGCTGGGCATGTGGAACCTCCACGGAGCCTTTCTCAAGCAATGGCTGCAGGGAGCAGCACAAACCCTGGCACAGGAGGCTGTGGGAGGTCACTGGGAATGGGGCAGGAGCTGCCCTCAGGCACCATCCAGAGGGAGCTGGACAAGCTCCAGAAGTGCCCCGTGGGAATCTCCTGAGGTTTAACAAGGCCAAGTGCTGCACTTGAGTCAGGGCAAGCCCTGGGATCAATCCAGGCTGGGATGAGCAGAAGGAGCAGCTCTGGGAGAGCTGGAGCTGCCCCAGTCCACAGCCCCCCGTGCCCTGGGCTGAGCCCCAGCATGGGAATCAGGAAATGGATTGGGATGGTGCCCCTGTGCCCCTGTGCCCAGGTGAGAGCCCACCTGCAGAGCTGCCCCAGCCCTGGGGCCCAGCACAGGGAGGACGTGGAGCTGCTGGAGAGAGGCCAGAGGAGGCTCCAGGATGAGCAGAGGGATGGAGCAGCTCTGCTGGGAGGAAAGGCTGCCAGAGCTGGGATTGTTCAGCCTGGAGAGGAGAAGCTTTGGGGTGAGCTCAGGGTGGCCTTGCAGGGCCTGAAGGAGCTGCAGGAAAGCTGGAGAGAGACAATTGCCAAGGGCTGGAGGGCCAGGAGCCAGGGAATGGCTTCCCAGTGCCAGAGGGCAGGGCTGGATGGGAGATTGGGCAGGAATTGTTCCCTGGGAGGGTGGGCAGGCCCTGGCACAGGGTGCCCAGAGCAGCTGGGGCTGCCCCTGGATCCCTGGCAGTGCCCAAGGCCAGGCTGGACATTGGGGCTTGGAGCAGCCTGGCACAGTGGGAGGTGTCCCTGCCATGGCAGGGGTGGCACTGGATGGGCTTTAAGGTCCCTCCCAACCCAGGCCAGCCTGGGATTCTGTGATTTAACCCTGAGGATCAGGGATTGATCCCAAGCTTTTGTCCAGGGAATGCTCCTTTGGTACAGCCCCACTAGCTGTGCCTCCTCTGCCTCCCACCACTTCCATGCTCATCCTTCTCCAGGTTCCCTGCAAACACCACCCCTGGCCTGCAGCCCCAGGAGCTGCCCCCTCTCCCCAGCCCAAGGGGCCCTATCAGGAGGATCTCTCCCATTGTTCCCAACTCCTGAGCTCAATTTCCTTTTTCCTTGTGACCTGCAGCTCCAGTGGCAGCAGGGATTTGTCAGGGGAGCATTGATTCAGCAGCTGTTGTGCACATGAACCTCCAGCCTGTGCTCTTTATCCAGGCAGGTTTAGGGACTTCCAGGACTTTTTGTCCTGGCAGGATTTTCTCAAGGCTTTATTTTCTGCTTCCCACCCAACAATGCCAAAGGGAGCTGGGAAAAGGGTGCAAACAAGAATCTCACACCAACCCTGCACCTGCAGGCAGTTCCTTCTCATTCCACCTCTGGAATGTCCCCCCCCCTCAGCCCCATTCCCAGGGACTCGGGGCTGGATCGGACCCTGAGGGATAAAACATCAAATCCTCCCCAGATTTTTATTTTTTCACCTTAATGTACAAAAGCTGTGGTGCAGGAATAGGAAAAGCAGCACGGACACCACTCAGGGACCCTCTGGGATTTACCCAGGGCAGGGCTGATACCCAAAATCCACCCTCTGTTCCCCTTCTGTTTTTGGCTTTCCCTCCAAAAAAGGAAGATCCCTCTCTTTACCACCAGCCCAGCTGCCTTTCCATCCAAATCCTGACCTGGAGAAAGGATTGTGACAGAACAAAAGGCATTTTGAATAAATTAAGTAGATGAGAAACAAAGTGGTTCATGCCAGAGCTCCAGGAGCGTTTGGACAGCGCTGCCAGGGATGCCCAGGCTGGGATTGCTGGGGATTGTGCAGGGCCAGGGCTTGGATCAATGATCCTGTGGGTCACTTCCAGCTCAGGATATTCCATGATTTGATGCTGATCCAAACCCCAGTGCACAACACAGGCAATAGAAACAGAGCCTTTATTTAATACCAAATTATTTAACCCGACCTGTGCACATTAAATCCTCTCCTGGATTTTTCCATGGGCATTTTGCTCTTCATTTCCGCTCCCAGAAGTCACTGAAATGGAGAAATCACCAGGAACTCTGAAGGATCTTTCCTTTCTCCAGCTCTGGGCAGGTTTCCTCTTCCCTCCTGAAGTTCCTCCAGTGGGAACCAAGGAAGGCAGTGCACTCCCTGCTCCAGCTTCTCCTCTTTATTTATCCACAGGCATTTTTTAGGGATTTGCAGAGAATTGTGGAATTTTCAAAAAGAAGAAAAGAGCTGTCCCAACCTGCTGTGTTTATCAGATGTATTTGTGGGTTTATTCCATTAAATTTCCCATTCAAGGAGGAGGATGAGCCTGTACCTCCTGCAGGGACCACACCAGTAGGGCCCAGTTGGTCACCAGTTGCATCAGTGCCTGCTCTGGGGAAAGCCATTAAATCCCAGTGCAGGTGGCTCAGATAAACCCATTTTACCTGGGAATCTTCAGGAGAGGAGGAAGAAGAACCCAGGAATTCCAGTGTCAGAGACAACAGGGGACAACCCATCCCAGGCCTGGCCTGGGGCCACCGTGTGTGGCTGTAGCCAGATCCTTCCCCAGATCCCAAATATTCCTGCTCTGCTGACGCCTCCCGCTTCCATTTTTGGGACTTTTTGGGCAGATCCCATCAAGCTGTTCCCAATCCCTACGGATTTAGAAATGCCCAACTGCCTGTGGAGGGCGTGGGATGAGATGGTCTTTAAGGTGCAGCTCAAACATTCTGGGATTCTGTGGTGATTTTGGGAACTCCAGGTCGATTTTGAGGAGTTCACCAGAGCAGAAATGATGCCCCGAAGGGCCAACACATCACCAGAGCTGCACCTCTGTCCCAGCTGTGGTGACAGGGCAGCAAACACCACTTTTCCAGCTCTGTGCCCTCCTCTTCCACTTCCTCTGATCCTGATCAGAGTGTGATCAGGGGTGTGATCAGGAGTGAAACCCAGGAGGGAAAAGGTCTTTGAGAAGTTGCATGGATATTTCCAGTGTTTATCAGGCTGGGCCAGTCTCTAATGTTCATTTCCCTGCTCAGCTCTCGTGCTCCTGCGGGGATGGCACCGCTCGGGCCCTGGTGCCACCAGCAGCCACCCCTGCTGCCTTTGCTGTCCCAACGTGACGCTGGCTTGGCCAAGGGCTCTGTAATGGGCAGCCTGTGGTGGAAACAGGATGTGAAGCACAGGATGGGAGTGGCAGCTGCCTTCGTTCTGTCCTGGCGGTGACACCGCTGCGCTCGCGTGCCTGGAGCCGAGCCCAAAACGAGAACACGGGGCCACAGAAATGGGGATTTATTTTTTTTTTTTCCCTGTTTGCTCCCCAGGCACAATTAAAGGGTGATATCCAGAGTTTTGCTGCCAGGGCTGAGTCACGAGTGGCAGGACCCAGATGTGGCTCCGAGCCAGGCCCTGGCGCGGCTGCGGCTGCGCAGATCCCGCACGTGGCGGGGATCAGGGATCAGGGATGGGCAGGGATGAGGCGCAGGCTGGAGCACGTTCTGCGGGACAGGACAGGTCCTGGCAGCCTCCCGGTGATGTGGGGTCACAGCAGCAGCCAGAATGGAATTCTGTGGCAAAGGGAGAGTCTGAGAATGGCAGGAGAGCAGCAAAAGCTGTGGAGGTCTCCCAGTGGAGTGGGGAGGAAGCTGAGTGCATTCAGAGCCAATCATGCTGGGAAAAAAATGCTGGAAAAGCTGGGAAAAGAGGAAGAAAGAAACAAACTGAACTGCCTGGGACTTCTATCATCCAAATCCCTCACTGTACAATGTCCAATAACATCTCTTGTACCCTCTGGCTCACACAGCTCTTTTCTTTCACGGGATGTGCAAGGAGTTTTCAGAGTTCTCCTGTACTGCTGAGGAGAAATATTGAGAATATACAAGGCTCCTGCAGGAAAATGCAGCTAAGAAGGAGTGAAGAGAGCCCTGAGCTGTGCCAGGACCAAGCTGTTCCCACTGAGCCCTGGAGCAGGATCGGGCTGAGGGAATGTTTTGTATAAATCCCAGAGGATTCAGAGCTTTTCCTCACACCTACACTGAGGGTGGAGAGACAAACAGGTCACAGAGAGCCAGGCCTGGGGACCAGAAAACTGGGAATGGGATCCATGAGTTGGTCTGACCTGCTGTGGGACCATCCACAGAATCCTGGAATGCTTTGTGTTGGAAGGGACCTTAAAGATCCTTTATTTCCAACCCTGCTGCCATGGGCAGGGACAGCTCCCACGATCCCAGGGTGCTCCAAGCCCTGTCCAACCTGGGAAGCCAAGATGGCTCAGCCACCACTGAGAGCAGGAGAAGGATGGGGCAGATCCTCCCCCTGCCCAGGCAGGGTCTTGGGAAGGGATTTTCTGTGCAAAATATCTCCTGGCTCTAACAAATCTCCCTCAGCTCTTGCCTAACTCTCTGCAGCCTCAAAATATCCCCCTGGAAGTGTCCAAGGGCAGCTTGGATGGGGTTTGGAGCAACCTGGCATAGGGAAAGGTGTCCCTGCCCATGGGAATGGGCTGATCCTTAAGGCTTCTGCCTCCAAGACACTTTGGAGGAGGAGGAACAGGAGGAATGTTGGGGAAGGGGCATCCCTCAGCATCCCAGCCTTGGGAATGGTTCATTCCTGCAGCAAACACCTGCCAGGAGAGCATGACCCAGATTTTTTGGGAGGAGTCACAGGGATAACGTGCAGGGATCCACCTGTGGCCGAGGCCCTGAGGCCGCTGTCCCCGGTGACCGATGACCAATGACCGGTGAGGGCTCCTCACGTGAGCAGTGTCACATCCAGACATTCCTGCATCCCACTTCCTCCGGGCCAGCAGCCCTGGCTCAACAGGAAATGTCACTTGGAGACACGATCCACCTTCTATGTCCCGGGGCTGGCAGCATGGAAAACAAGCTGGGAGGAAAGTGGGGCTGGGAAATGCTCGAGGCTGGAGCTCATCCGGGCTTGTCCGGGCGCTTCCGTGGCTCCATGAATCCTCACTCCTGCCTCATTCCAGCACGTGGGATTTTAAAGGTGTTTGGTCATGTCCTGCCTGTGCTTCCAGGTATCCTGGAAGAGGGGACACAGAGATCAAGTCAATTCCCACCAGCTCCTAAACCCCAGCCAGGGTTTTGGTGCTCTGAAATCCAACATTTGGGCAAAAATAGGACTAAAATAGCCTTGCTTGATTGTTTCCTTGCCTAGTCTTTTTCAAAAATGAAATTTCAGGAATAAGGGGATAAATCCTCAGCTGTGCCCTAGTCTGTATCCTATAAAACTGATGGAAACTTTCCAGTTTATTTGCCAGCATTGGAAAGAACAGCCAGGTTTATTCCTTATGACCCTGGTATTCCTGCTCCAAACCCATTCCCTCATCCCTTTTCAAAAGCCCAGACTGCAGGGCTGTGGCTGGAGGAGGGAGGGGGACACCTTTGAGCAGGGGTCACTGGGAATTGCTATGGGGACGTGGCTGTGTCTGTGTGTCCCTCTCCATCCACACTCCCGGAATTCCCACCCTCCCTCTGGAAATCTTACCCCACCCCAGCTCCTTCCTTCTCAGCCCTGGGAATGGCAGCTGGATGCCCCTCTGGAAGATGGGGGATCCCTGCTGGAGGGTGTGGGATCCCTGCTGTGCTTCCCTGCTGAGGGCAAGGAGGAATCCTGCACCTTTTTCCTGGGAATGACTGGGGGGAGTCCATCCTCCTGCACTTTTCCCGTCACCAGTTAGAGGCTGATGCTAATCACGGTCATTAATTAGCGATCCAGCTGCTCTCCAGGGCAGGTTGGATTATGGACTCCCTGTCTCTCCCAGAGAATCAGGAAAATTCCTTCAGAGTCCCTGGCAATGAAACAAACCCCCCAAAATCGCTTGTCCCCCCACACGGTGCAGCTGATCCAGGGGTCATCACTCCCGAGGGATTGCTATCCACGTTTATCTTTCTACATTTCCACTGGACTTGGTTTCCAAGGAAAAAGAACCATCAAATCCAGGGAAGAGTCTGAAACTCTCACTTCAGAGAGGACATTGAGGGGCTGGAGCATGTCCAGGGCAGGGAAGGGAGCTGGGAAGGGGCTGGAGCCCCAGGAGCGGCTGAGGGAGCTGGGAAAGGGGCTCAGGCTGGAGCAGAGGAGGCTCAGGGGGGACCTCAGTGCTCCCCACAAGTCCCTGCCAGGAGGGGCAGTGAGGGGGGGTCGGGCTCTGCTGCCGTGTCCCAAGGGAAAGGAGGAGAGGAAATGGCCTCAAATGGCACCAGGGGAGGCTCAGGGTGGAGATTGGAAACAATTTTTCCCTGCCAGAGTGGTGAGGCCTTGGGATGAGCTGCCCAGGGAGTGGTGCAGTCACTGTCTCTGGGAGTGCTCAGGAGGAGTCTGGATGTGGCCCTTGGGGACAGGCTTTGGGGTGCTGCTGCTGCTGCTGGGCTGGCACTGGGTGAGCCTGGAGGGCTCTTCCAGCCCTGGTGATTCTGGGATCCAATGAAACCAGGTGGATTTTCCATGTGGGTTTGGCTCTTGGGAATGGTGGCTTTAAACCTCTCAGCACCACATTTTGCCCCAAAATCTGGGATTTGGCTGTACACAGCTCCCTTGGCCTGGCAGCAGCGATGTTTTACAGGAATGAGGGAGTTTCCCAGGTCTCTCCTTCCCCCTGGGAGCTCTCAGATCTGCTCTCCTCCAAGCAGTAGCTCCTGCTTCTGATTTTCTTTCCACTTCTGCATTTGTTAGCCAAAGGTGGAGCTCACTCACAAGCTGCTGAGACTTTTAAAGCTCTGTGTGTTCTCCAGAGGAGATTGGACACGGGGAAAAAATGAGCTGAGTCCCACAGGCAGATTTAGGAATGTGTCTGACCACAAATTAACGGCTGCTGCTGCTTCCCAGGGGCTCCTGGCTGCCGTGGGGCCCAGCTCTCCCTCCTGCTTCCCAGGAAAAATCAGCTGAACTCTCATCCTCCCTCAGCTGGGCTGCTTGCACAGAGGAGCCTCGCGCCAGGAGCCGTCTGTGCTCCAGATCCCAGTTAAATCAGGGATGTTGCAAGGGCTGGCCGGTGTTTTGTGTTGCTCCTGGAGGGGATTTGGCTGGGAAGGGGTGGAACTGCGGCTGTTTGGCCGTGTCTGAGCGGGTTCAAACACCCCTGCCCAGCTGGCAGAACAGGCTGGAAGGGGTTGGGGCAGGAAGATGGCAGCTCAGATACCGAGGTTGCCTCATCCAGCATCCTCTTTCCTATTCCTGGCGACTTTCTTTCCCCATCCTTTCTCCAGAAGGGTGAAGCAGGGGGTGGAGGTGTGCCCTGAGCAGGGACAGCTGTGCAGCCTCGTCCCTCCCAGGGGGACAGGGGACATTCCTGGGGGTCTGGGCAGGGAAGGGAGCTGGGCTGGATGGTCCCGATGGCTCCTTCCCACCCCAATCTATTCCATGGTTCCTCTGGTGGGACACGAGCTGCATCCAAAAGCACTGAGGAGGAACCAGGACACTCCCGACAGCCCCTGAGTTTAAAAATAATTAAAATTAATGGGAGCTTATAACCAATAACCAATAATCCCCCCAGGCCCACCACCTCCTCTCTCATCCAACACCAAACACCCTCCCAGAACAACTTTCCTCGTTTATTTTCCTCACCACTGACACACCTGAGTCCTCACCCGTGTTACCCTCCCCCTTTTGCCCCTTTCCCCGGAGCCCCTGGAGCGGGAACCTCCCAGGTTTCGGTATCCTGTCCCCGCCTGCCCGGACACTCCCTGCCGTGATTATCCCCAGCAGCAGCGAGGCCACTCCTCCGCTCTGCCCCTTAAATAGTTAAATCCCTGGAGCAGCCGGAGCCGAGCGGCCGGGGGGGAACAGGAGCTGCTCCGGGACTGAGCGGGCGCTGCAGGTGAGGAGCCCTGGGCAGGTAAAACAACTCACGGGTGCTCTCCCAGAGGCAGCAATTCCTTCTATTAATGATACCGAGCGCTGCTTTAATTGTTAATTTCAACTTTTCATTCATTTGGGGTGCATATATTGGATTTCCCCTCCCCCCGAAAGTCAGCTCTGTTTAACATTCTGGTTATCAGTAATATTTTTTTAAAATTAGCTAAATATGGTATTAGGCCTATAGAATAGACCTGTAGCCGTGTCTTAATGTGTCTTAATGTGTCTTAATGTGTCTTAATGTGTCTTAATGTGTCTTAATGTGTCTTAATGTGTCTTAATGTGTTTGTGTGTATGGGGGGAGCAGGAATTTATGCAAACCTCCCAGAGTGCATGGATTCATTCCTATTTATGAAGCAGGAGATGGTGGTTGTGGAATGGGTTGGGGTGGAAGGGACCTTAAAACTCATCCAGGGACACTTCCCACTGTCCAGGCTGCTCCCAGCCCCAATGTCCAGCCTGGCCTTGGGCACTGCCAGGGATCTGGGAATTCCATCCCAGGGCTGGATTTCTGCCTCCTGTCCAATCTACCCCTGCAGTGTTTGTGTGGGCCACGCCTCTGCCCCCACACAAAAAGGGTCACGCCAATCCTTAGGCTGTGGAGAGAGGACGAGGGGAAAGGGGCTGAGCCCAGTCATAGAAAAAAAAGGGAAAAAAATCGGATTTTTGACCTGTTTAATACAACAATGGGGAAAAGGAGCAGCACAGAGCTGATGGGACATCCCAGTCCCTTCCATCGGCACGGTGGGGATGGCTCAAAGGTTGGATCTGATGATCCCGGAGACTTTTCCCAAGCTGATTTCTGTGATCCCAGGCTCTCCCAGCACTGTCTGTGACTGGCACACGGACAAATAACACAATTTATTGATACTCAACCTGTTTCCTCTTCCCTGGGCACCTGGAGCTGCCCAAGAGCAGCCACAGATCCTTCCTTAGCTGTGTCTAGAGGCAGCTCCTACCCTAAACTTCTTTATTTTGGCTCATTTTGGGGTGAAAGCTCAGGTTCTGCCACTCAGTGGCTGCGAATTGTCCCCGCTGAAGGTCCCGTGCTGCTCCTGGTGCCATTTCCCTCAGGCTCTCGCTCTTTTCTGGGATTTGGGCTCTCTCCTGTTGTTTTCCTGTGGTCTTTGGCATGGGAAGGAAAACTGTGACGGGAAACTTCAATGTGTTTTCCCCTCCCAAATGTCTTCTGGGTGGACGGGAGGTTGATGGAGTTAAGTGGGACACGGCTCAGTGACCGCCACACTTGCTGAGATTTTATTTTTTTTAAATATATTGAGGGTTTTTAAAATATATTGGGATTTATTTTTAAAATATATTGGGATTTATTTTTAAAATATATTGGGATTTATTTTTATATATTGGGATTTTTTTTATATATTGAATTTTTTTAAATATATTAAGATTTATTTTTATATATTGAGATTTTTAAAAATATATATTGGGATTTAAAAATATATTGATATTTTTAAGAAAATATATTTTATCTGTATTTTTATATATTGAGTTTTTTTAATATACTGAGTTCCTTTATATTGGTTTTTTTTTATATATATATAGAGGGGTTTTTTTTATATATATAGAGGGTTTTTTTTGATATATTGAGGTTTTTTTTGATATATTGAGGTTTTTTTTGATATATTGAGGGGTTTTTTGATATATTGAGGGTTTTTTTAATATATAGATATTTTAAAATATATATATTTTATAATGTTTATTTATATATTTTTAATAGATATTTTTTTCATATTGAGGTTTTTTATATAGTCAGGTTTTTTTATATATTGAGTTTTTTTAATATATTGGGATTCTTTATATTGGTATTTTTTTATATTGAGTTTTTTAATATTCAGCGGTTTTTTTATATATATTGGGATTTTTTTTTATATTAAGGTGGGATTTTTTTATATTGAGGGTTTTTTAATATATTGAGATTTTTTAATATATTGAGATTCTTTATATATATATTGAGGTGTTTTTTAAAATATATTGAGGTGGTTTTTAAATAAATTGAGGGGTGTTTTTTTGATATATTGAGATTTTTTTTTGATATATTGAGATTTTTTTTTGATATATTGAGATTTTTTTTTGATATATTGAGGTGGTTTTTCTATATATTGAGATTTTTTAATATATTGAAGCTGGTTTTTTATGTTGAGGTTTTTTTTATATCGGGACTTTTTTTTAATATCAGGACTTTTTTTAATATTGACTTTTTTTTAATATCGGGATCTGAAGTGCCTGTCCAACAGTTCACTGAGCAGAAAACATTGATTTCCTTAGAAAGCAAAGTCTGAGTGCCTGAAAGTCAAAATTCTGGCCTTTTCTATTCAATTTTAAAGCCCCCAAAATTCGTACACCTTGTTCCCGGATCAGCCCCACTCCAGGAGTTGGGGAATCCACAGAATTCCAGAAGGTTTGGGTTGGAAGGAACCTTCAGGATGATCCCATTCCCACTCCTGCCAGGGGCAGGGACACCTTCCACTATCGCAGGCAGTGGTGGGCAGTGTCCATAAAAAACACGGATGGGAGCATCCAGAGCTCAGTCTCAGCTTTATCTGCCAGCAAATAAAGATAATTTGGGGTAGGGGTGGTTTGGGGCTGGGCAGAGCGAGGGGTTGTTGGGGTTTTGTTGAGGTAGGACTGCAGGGAGTTTGGAATTCCACCCAGCAAGAGGAGGAAGGAGCGGGGCTTTACTCCTGGGTTTTGGTGCCCTGTGCTTCTCTCGGCACCGCCCATAAATCCCGTGCAGCAGAACAGCCTGGAGGGCAGAGAGAGGAAAGGTGGGTTTGGGGCAACAGCTGAGAAAATCTTATAGGAAAACCCATGGATTTGCAGACAATCTTTTCCAGGATAAAACCTTCACCTGGGGTTCGGCCAAGGAATAAACCCCGTTCTTCGTGCTGTGCCCTCCCACAGGGGAACCTAGACAGGTTTCACTCCTGAGCAGAGCTGGGATCCTGGATTTCCAGTGCAGACAAATCCCTGAGGAGGGAATATTTACAGAAGCATGTGGGGACGGGAGAAGGGGAACGGCTCCCAATGCCAGAGGGCAGGGATGGATGGGAGATTGGGCAGGAATTGTTCCCTGGCAGGGTGGGCAGGCCCTGGCACAGGGTGCCCAGAGCAGCTGGGGCTGCCCCTGGATCCCTGGCAGTGCCCAAGGCCAGGCTGGACATTGGGGCTTGGAGCAGCCTGGGACAGTGGGAGGTGTCCCTGCCATGGCAGGGGTGGGAATGGTGTTATCTTTAAGGTCCCTTCCAAATGACTCACTAATTTTAAGTAGCCAGATTGGGCTGGGGCAGAGGGAAAAGTTTTACAATCCATGGGGGCTGTACTTGGAATCTGGAAGGGATTTTGCCTTTCTGTTCTCCTTTATAGACAAAAAAAATCCCGTTTAGCTCAAAGCTCCACCTGAGCAGCGTGATCCCACACACCCAGAGCTGCTGGAATTCCTTGGATTCCCCTGGAACATCCCCAGCTCCTGTGTTTTGCCTGTAAATCTCCACAACCCTCGGCCCCTGGATCCCCCAGACTCCACACTGGACTCCCACAGCCCCGCCGTGGTTATTTGGGCATTGCCAGATTCCAGGCGGAGCAGTCAGAGCCCTGCAGGATAAACACGCCCATTAACAGGGAATGGGTGCAAGGAGAGGAGACCTCCCCGGGAATGGCCATCCTTAATCATCCAGGATGTTCAGGCCATCCCAGCCAGCCGGGGGGCACTCCAGGGGTCTGGGGATGGGCTCATCCCAGGGCAGCAGGGAGGAAATGCCTCCATTCCCTGAGTCAGGAGTGCCGAGCATCCCCGCGCCAGGCACGAGGAGGGAGGATAAAACAATTCCTGCCAGAAGGATGAGAAAGGGAAGGAAGCTGCCAGGCGGGGACGGCAGCTGGTCTGACCTGGGGGTCAGGTGCTCTCTTTTCCAAGGACAACCATCCAGATATCTCAGGGGACACTGGCAGGAAGATCTGCTCTTTAGTCTCCATATTTTTTTAGGTTTTTAAAAAAACTCTTATTCACATTAATTTTAAGTTTAAATGTAAACCCACTTTTGTAACCCACTTTTTAACATCCACTTTTAAAATTTTTAAACTCACTTTTTAAATAGGTTCTTGTAGGAGATTTAAGGCAGAGCCAACCCCTCAGGTGTTTTACTGAGCTCTGGCTGCAGCAGGTGAGGCTGTTCCCTCATTTTTAAAGACCCTTTGGAACAGATGAGCTACACTGGTTAACCAAAACAGGCTGAAAACCAAGGAAAACTGCAACAAGGAATCATGGAATGGTTTGGGCTGGAAGGGACCTCAAAGCCCACCCAGTGCCACCCCTGCCATGGCAGGGACACCTCCCACTGTCCCAGGCTGCTCCAAGCCCCAATGTCCAGCCTGGCCTTGGACACTGCCAGGGATCCAGGGGCAGCCCCAGCTGCTCTGGGCACCCTGTGCCAGGGCCTCCCCTCCAGGAAAGGGAATGATTTAAGTTAGCAAAAATTGCATGTTTGGGATGAAACTCTTGGCCTCTGTTTCCAGCCCTCATGGGCAGATTGGCACAAAGCTTTTCTAAGATTATCACATTCTTCTCAAAGGCCTTTCAGAGAGCTAAAAATGATCCATGGATTTCTGTCAAAATTGGAAAATGGTTGCTGTCCAAAGCTTATTTTTGGGTGTGGGATTGGGAGACAAAGCAAAAATATTCTCATCTTTAGATTTTTCAGAATGGCAGGATTTTGAGGTTTGCTTAAAGGCAATGGTTTGCCCAGAGCAGCTGTGGCTGCCCCTGGATCCCTGGCAGTGCCCAAGGCCAGGCTGGACATTGGGGCTTGGAGCAGCCTGGGACAGTGGAAGGTGTCCCTGCCCATGGCAGGGGTGGCACTGGATGGGCTTTGAGGTCCCTCCCAGCCCAAACCATTCCATGGATCTGTGACAATACCAGTATTGATTTCCTCTGCTCTTGGTAATGTTACCTTTCATCCCGTTTCCATTGAGATAATCCCCGGAACTGGCAGTGTTATTCCCAAGTTCTGACTTCGATGCTGCATCACCAGCAGAAGAAAACCAGCCTGGGGGAGCTGTGTGTGCCCGTGTTCCATGCAGACAGCACAGCTTTGGATTCTCTGAATTCCTGCCCTAACTTGCCTCTGGCTTCCACTGTGGATCTCTGTCTGTCTGGTGTGCAGCTGGAGGATGGAATCCTGGAATATCCTGGGCTGGAAGGGACCCACAGGGATCACCCAGTCCCACCCCTGGCCCTGCCCAGACTCCCCAGCAATCCCAGCCTGGGCATCCCTGGCAGCGCTGCCCAAACGCTCCTGGAGCTCTGGCAGCCTCGGGGCCGTGCCCATTCCCTGGGGAGCCTGGGCAGTGCCCAGCAGCCTCTGGGGGAAGAACCTTTCCCTGCTCTCCAGCCTGAGCCTGCCCTGGCCCAGCTCCAGCCGCTCCCTGGCTGCTGTCCCTGTCCCAGGAGCAGAGATCGGAGCTGTCCCTCTGAGGAGCTGCAGCTCAGGTGAGCTCTGACCTGGGGCTCTTCCAGCTGGACATTCCAAGTGCAGGAATCCCCAGAGTGGAGGACAGGGAATGCTGTGAAGGCCCTGGGCTCAGCTAATCGGTTCTTTTTTGCTTTGTTTTGTTTAGATTGGGCATCTGGAGTGGAAGCTGCGATGGCTTTGAGCAACCGCACCAACAGCAGCTCGCTGCTGCCCAATTTACTGCACATGTTCGTGGAACAGAAAAAAGCCCTTCGGTTCAACAACTACAGCAACCCTGCCCTGGAGCTGCAGGAGGAGATCATGGCCTCGTTTTACATCCTCATCATTGTCGGCTTCTTTGGCTTCCTTCTCTTTGTCATGATGCTCAGCAACATCGTTTCCAGCAAGCCCGAGAACTACATGGATTATCTGTACTCTGGGAAGCTGGGCCCGCCCCGGAGCCAGGGGGAGCTGCCTGGAACTGAGAGCAAGGACACCTTTGTGATCATCAACAGCGCTGCCTTCCTGGAGCTGCAGCGGCAGGACGGCAAAAACCAGCCCGGCACTGAGAGGCTGAGCACAAACTCGGTCCTCAGGAATGTGTGAAAATGGTTTTGTTTCATCTTCCTTCTGTTCAGCCCACCCAGGGATGATTTTCCTTCACAAGGAGCCGTGCCAGGATGGGCATAGCTCTTGTGGAGGCTTCCCACGTGCAGCTGTGAAGGCACCGGAGTGAAACCAGTGTTATTCCAGGTCCAGGCCTTTGGATGGGAGGCTGGAGATGAATTCCCTGCTGGGCTGCTCTTCCATGGCTGTTCCTATTGTGTTTGCATGGCTTGGCTCTCGGGAAGAGGGATCACCTTTCCTTTGCCATTGCTTCCAGCAGGGTCAGGACGTGTCCAGCTGGGACAATGTGTCTGTGCCTGCTTCCCGGTATTCTTTATTCCCTAATTTATTTGGGTGCCAGTGAGCCCTGGCTGTGACTGTGCCAGCAGAAACAGGCACTGCAGCCTCTGTGTCCAGCCTCAAATGATGGGAAAGGGCTGGTGATCTGTGTCCAGCCATTCCACAAGGAGTGAAGGTCATTTCAAGGATCTGGAGGCACATGTTGGACTTGCTTCGTCTGCAGCAGGTTTTGGACAGTGGTCGTGCATTTCTCAGCAGCTCTTCCACACTTGGCTGCCCGAAACCCAGAAAATGAGGAGGGCCAGGACATCCCATTCCCAAGGGCTTGGAGACAAGACGAAGGGGAATGGCCTGAAACTGGAGGAGGGCAGGGCTGGATGGGAGATTGGGCAGGAATTGTTCCCTGGGAGGGTGGGCAGGCCCTGGCACAGGGTGCCCAGAGCAGCTGGGGCTGCCCCTGGATCCCTGGCAGTGCCCAAGGCCAGGCTGGACATTGGGGCTTGGAGCAGCCTGGGACAGTGGAAGGTGTCCCTGCCATGGCAGGGGTGGGATGGGATCTTTAAGTCCTCCCAATCCAACCCATTCCATGCTCCTGATGTCCCTGCCTTGGGCAGCCTCAGGGCTGACAGTTCTCAGCTGTAGCCCTTGAGGATGTGACACTGCTGTGCCAACAATCCCAAACAATTCCTTCGGGGTTTAGTGCCACCCCTCTCCTCATGGAATCCCACGGAGCTGCTGCTGCTTCCCCAGGTGGTTACAGGAACAAAGGGGGGAGTTGCAGTTTTGGGGTGTCTTTTGCAGGCCCCCACAGGGCTCAGGAGTGCTCAATCCATGCCCTGCAGAGCCCAGGAATCCAGGATGGGAAATTTGGAGAGGCAAATGCTGGTAGAGGGTTCCAGCTTGCTACACTTGGTCCAAGAATTCATTGGGAAAAGCTCTGGAGTCTGCAAACCCAAATGGTTGGAGACTGGTGGGGCAGATACTGTGAGAACTTTGAGGCATTTGGTTATAGGGGTAAAAATCCTATGAAATCCTATAAAATGGTGAGTCTGGGGGGTGAATGTTGGGGGCTCCACTCGGCCTCCTTTACGTTTCTTTGTGTGTTTGCTCGTTGTTACTGACAGGAAAAGAATTCCCAACAATTGTATAGGAAGCATTATTCCCTAATTCTCCTTCCACAGAGTTTTACTGTCTGGAACTTCACATTTTGCTACTGTGATGTTTTTCTCTCCCTGTTTTTCGTGTATCCTTTCCTGCCGTGATAAAGTGTTGTTATTATGGGATTTTGCCACTGTTCTGGCCAATCCAATTGGCTGGAATTGATTTATTCCATGTGGGCCACATCCTTAAAGGGAGTTTCCAGAGCCTGATCTCCTCAGAATTGTTCCAAGGCTGCCACTTCCAGATGATAGCCAAGCTGAAATCCAAACCACCCTCTTGGCTTTCCACACTTGTCCTTGGAATTCCAGAGTTTCAGCTTTCCAGCAGAGACCTCTCCTTTTTTGGACAGGTGCATATTCCCAGCCACTGGCTCCAGCAGAGACCAGTTAGGGATTGGAGTTGGTTTTGGATCCTTTCCTTTGGCTTCCCTGCTGTGTTGGCTCAGTCGGAGCCAGGATCTGCAATTCCAGCTCCCGGCAGCCACATTCCCATTGCTGCTGCTCAGCTGGGAAATGGGAGGTGTTTGAAGGTAGAAACAACATTTGAGCTTCCAGGTTTGCTCCCTCTCCCCAATGGGGATGTTTTCTCGAACGGGAAAGGTGGCATCAGAAATTGTTGGATGCAATTTCTGCTGTGCCACCACCAAGAGGAGATTCCAGCCTGACTTCCAGCAGCTCTGACAATTCCTGCTTTGCACACCCAGTTTTCCATGGAAACAGCATCAGGGAGCAGAGTTGGTGGTGCCTCATTCTGTGGTGAGATCCAGGTTTTGGAGGTGCCTCATTCCACGGTGAGATCCAGGTTTGAGGCATCCATCACCCGCTCCCGGTTCTGGGCAGGGATTTCACCTCCTGCACCAGTGGCTGCTGCAAGGAAGTGCCAGGCTGGAGTTTGAATTCCACAGGGAAGGTCAAAGTGAGCTTCCAAAACCAAATTCCCTGCTGGTAGATGAGAGAACTCTGATATTCCCTTGGGAATGAGCCCATTCCTGCTCACACCTTCACCAGCTCCTGCAGGTGGCTGAGGTGAGTCCTTCCCTCTGCACTGGGGGCTCCACATCCCAAAAGGAGAGGGAAAATCAAACCCTGACCACTCAGGATCTGGTGGCTTTGTCCCTTTCCCAACCACTCTGTCCCAGCCCCTTGGAGCTTTCCCTTCTGGCTTTTCCCTCCTCACCCAGGGAGATGCATCTGTACCTACAACATTTCAACCACGCTGATAAAAGTTCCAACTCCTAAAGAAATCCTGATCCTACGGAGTCCAGGCAGGGACTGTTCAGTATTTCCACCTGAAACAGTGGCTGGGATGAGGCAGAAGCTGTGAGTGTGATGCCAGCCAAGTGGAGTGTGATAAACTCAGCCTTGGCTGAGAATTCATAATGCTGAACCCCAACTTCCATCAGTTTTCACAAAGTCCCTGCTTTAGAAGGAAACCACCAGCTCTTGTACTGAGTCTGTTCTGAGGAGTTTAGGGCTCTTAATTTAATTATTGTCTGAATTTATTTTCTAAATTTGCCTCCTTTTTCCGTTTCCATCTTGCGGTCATCTTTGATTTGGGCAAGTTTTTCTCTCTTGGTTCCAGCAGAGCTAAAATTACCCACTTTTGGAAAAGTTTTTTGATACCAAAAATACAACTTTGGTGTGGGACTTCAGCTCATGCTCAGGAATTCATCAGCCAGCAGGAGGGAAAAGAGACTATTTAAATTGGGGGTGGTATTGGTTAGAAAAGGAATCCTAATCTTTGTCACTTTGTGTAAGACTGGGAGAGAACCAAATTCCCTGTAGAGAGTTGGTTTTGGAAAAAAAAAACCTACAAAACTTTTAATTTAGATAAAAATAGAATATTAAATTTCAAACTTAATTTTAGCTGTAATGTAATACAGCAGTAAAAAAAAAATCCTACTGTTGCTGTGTATTTCATTATGTTCTGTATTTCATGATGGTTTTAGTTGGCATTTTAAAATAAAGGGTTTGTGATGATTTTTTAGCTTGAATCTCAAATGTGATGACTGGGAAGGTAATGACATAATGAGCCCTGAGCTGGGTAATTGGGGTGTAAGTGATAATTGCCACCCTAATTGCTCCATTAATAGGGACATTGTTCAGGGGTAAGTGGGAAATTTGGTGGTTAGGTTGGTTTGTGTCATTTCTACAGGACTGGGACAGAGGAGAATCCGCTGCTCAGTGCCACTGGGATTGCATGGCCAGATCAGAGAATCCTGGAATATCCTGAGCTGGAAGGGACCCACCAGGATGATCCAGTCCCACCCCTGGCCCTGCCCAGACCCCCCAGCAATCCCAGCCTGGGCATCCCTGGCAGCGCTGTCCAAACGCTCCTGAAGCTCTGGCAGCCTCGGGGCCGTGCCCATTCCCTGGGGAGCCTGGGCAGTGCCCAGCAGCCTCTGGGGGAAGAACCTTTCCCTGCTCTCCAGCCTGAGCCTGCCCTGGCCCAGCTCCAGCCAGGTTCCTGTCCCTGGCACAGGGAGCCATTAGTGCTGCCCCTTCTCTGCCCTCACCAGGATGGTCTGACTGGGGGGGTTGAAGGAGCCAGGGACAGCCAGAGATGCGGTGATGCCACCTGGCAGCCTCACCCTGGGACACTGCAGTGACAGACCTTGCCTGTCCCCAAGGCCTCAGGAACACCATCCTCAGCCTGGAACAGCTCAGGGAGAAGGGAGGGAACAGGGAAGGAGAGGGGAAGCCCTGCTTCATTCCTGAACCCCAGGACACTGCCTGGCTGCTCCCACAGCTCTGCCCTCACCGGTTTCCCCCTGGTGCCCACTCACAGTCAGGAGGGAGCTAAAGGCAAGAGTGACAAAAGTCACGGAGCCTTTTTGTGTCTGTCTCAAGAATGGCACATTCTGACTGGCACAGGATGAAATAAATAAATTAAATAATTAAACAAGGAAACAACCAGGTCAGGGGTTATCCTGCCCCTGTGCCCAGCCCCGGAGGCACCTCTGGGGGGCCGTGCCCAGCTCTGGCTCCTCAGCCCAGCAGGGCCAGGGAGCTCCTGGAGCGGGGCCGGCGGAGGCTGCGCAGCTGAGGAAGGGCCTGGAGCAGCTCCGTGCCCAGCACAGGCTGAGGGAGCCGGGGCTGCTCAGCCTCGAGAGGAGCCCCAGCTGAGAGGGGCCCTCAGCCCTGGGTGTCCCTGGCTGCAGGGAGGGCTCAGGGCAGGGCCCGGGCTCTGCTCCGGGGCCCGGCAGCGGCACCAGAGCCACGGGCAGGGCCTGAGCCCGGCAATTGCCCTGCACAGGAGGCAGAACTGCTGCCCTGGGCAGGGCCCGGGCTGGAACAGAGCCCAGAGAGGGGCTGGAGCCTCCTCCCCGGGGATATTCCAGAATATCCACACTCCTGGGCCCTGGGCTCTGGGATGATGCTGGAGCAGGGAGCTGGCACTGGATGTCCCAGCCTCACCCATCCTGTGAATCTGTGAAGCACCACCTTCAAATTAGGGAACAGAGAATAGGATTTGCACTTCCAGTGAGTGCCAAGAGAATTAGGCACCAAAAAAATTAGGGAATAATTCCCTCCAGGCTTTTCTTCCCACACTTTACATCCAGTTCTTCAGTAGTGAGATCCACGAATGAGTTTTTTGGGGGACCTCGGGCCATCATCAGGCCTTTAAGTGTGCCCTTTGGAAAATCAGTAATTCCAGCAGGATTATCCCTGTCACGTTCTGCTCCTGGTATCCTTTATTAAGGATAAAAGCATATATTAAAGGAACACTAATAAAAGAGACAATTTGAAATCCAAATGTTTCGTATCCCACGACCAGGTGCATCTGTGCTCTGCTTGGATCAGGGACAGGTAATTTACACAAAAATGGGCCAAAAATCCAGTTTCACCACCTCTTGCAAATTCCTCTGTTATAGGGAGTCAGGAGACCATGCCTTGGATGTAAATCCCCCAAATTTCAACAAAGACAGGGCCGGAAAATGAATTCTATTGGTCAAGTCTGTCTTTGACTCCAAGGGGGATCTGCTCCTGAGCAGGGAATTGAATAAATCTGAAGGATTCCAAGTGCCTTTCCCACTGCAGCCACATTAAAATCTGGTGAAAATGGGAAATTCAGATTTTCCCCCCTAAAACCTGGTGCCAGCTCAGTGGCTCCCAACACCGAGTACTTCACTGCCACCACTCTGCAAGGAACTTCTCAGGGACAGGCAGGAGAAATCTCCCTGAAAGGGAAGTTCCCACCAATTAGTGGTTGGTTCAGGCTTTAAGGCATTAAATTCAGCCTCTCGGGATAAAATCTGGCACCTCATCAGGGCAGATTTTTCTTCCCCATGCCATTAATTAGTGAAATTTGGTGATTTCCCATGGTCAGCGATGCAAAGTGGTGTTTTGTAACAGTTTTCCCAAGTTCATTGAACATTTTCCTTTTTTTTTTTTTTTTTTTTTTTTTTTTTTTTTTGGAAGTGGCTCCCAATCTACATCACTATTGTGTTCCTTGTGGATTTCTGAGAGAATTAAGGCCATAAAAACATAAAAGAAAAGTTATGATTCACTGAAGAGACAAACCTGTGCTGTGCTCCTCCTGTGTCTGGAAATCATTGAAATGGGAATTTTTGTGGCAGAGAGAGATGTGAAACAAGGGAGTCTCATCTACCTTCAGAAGAATCCACAGATTTAATTCTCCAGAGCTGAGATGTGAATAGGAAAAGAAAAATAACCCAGCTTTTCTCAGCTTTAGGTTCCTCAGAAAAAACATCTGCTCATGTTTTACGTGAGGAAGGCAGCAGGGAATGGGAAATGAAGGAAAAGAGAAGGGAAGGGAAAGGGAGAGACTGGAGAGGAGCAGGAGTGATTTTATGGTCCTGGTATCTTAACCCTGACCATAATTCCACATTGTCTTGAGGCAGAAATTGCCCCACTAAATATGCCAGAAGAATCAAGGCTGGAAGAGCCCTTCAGCACCATCCAGTGCCAGCCCAGCAGCACCAGCCTCACCCCAAACCCTGTCCCCAAGGGCCACATCCAGACTCCTCCTGAACAACACTTGGGATCTGGGTGCCACAGGAACAGCTGATCTGCTGGAATGTTGCTGCTTTCCAGAGGGATCCTGACAGGCTGCCCCCAAATATTCATATCTGATAAAAAACTGTCTCTAAATATTCCAGTAACTCCATGACTGAAGGTCAGAGACCACATCAGGATGCACTGGCCTTAATTCCTGGTGGAGAGGGACACCTGGGATGGTCCTTTGTGGCTAAAAAAAATATCCCAAAGTCACAGAATCCCACAATCACCAAGGTGGGAAGAGCCCTTCAGCATCATCCAGTGCCACCCTCACCCCAAAGCCTGTCCCCAAGGGCCACATCCAGACTCCTCCTGAGCACTCCCAGAGACAGCGACTGCACCACTCCCTGGGCAGCTCATCCCAAGGCCTCACCACTCTGGCAGGGAAAAATTGTTTCCAATCTCCAACCCGAGCCTCCCCTGGTGCCATTTGAGGCCATTTCCTCTCCTCCTTTCCCTTGGGACACGGCAGCAGAGCCCGACCCCCCCTCACTGCCCCTCCTGGCAGGGACTTGTGGGGAGCACTGAGGTCCCCCCTGAGCCTCCTCTGCTCCAGGCTGAGCCCCTTTCCCAGCTCCCTCAGCTGCTCCTCCCAGGCTCCCAGGCTGTGCTGATGGATTTGGAGTGGTGTGAAATCTGAATGAGGAAAGGAATAGTTCTGGTGCCTCTCTCCCCCGGGGAAAGGCAGGGATTGCACAGCGCTCGGCTTTTCTTGAGACACAGCTGCTGCTCACCCCATGGCCCAGTGACTGCTGCCCTGCCCTGCTGACACCTCCCAGGGACTGGGGACAAGGAACAGCTCCAGTCAGACCAGCACAAATCCCAGGGCTCCAGTGTTGTGTCTGGATTCACAGGAAGGAGAACAAGCCCAGACCTGAAGGGCTCAGAGTCCCGGCTCTGCTGCCTCCCTGCGATTTGGTTCCAGGGCTCAACAGCTGCGGGTTCCAGGCAGTGTTTCCACCCTTGTTCCACGGAAAAGTGTGTCCTGCCATCCCTGACACAGCACAGTCCATGGGACCAGGAATGGGATCACAGGGTCATGGAATCATGGAACGGTTTGGGTTGGAAGGACCTGAAAACTCATCTTGTACCATCCCCCTCCCACTGTCCCAGGCTGCTCCAAGCCCCAATGTCCAGCCTGGCCTTGGGCACTGCCAGGGATCCAGGGGCAGCCCCAGCTGCTCTGGGCACCCTGTGCCAGGGCCTGCCCACCCTCCCAGGGAACAATTCCTGCCCAATCTCCCATCCAGCCCTGCCCTCTGGCACTGGGAAGCCATTCCCTGGCTCCTGGCCCTCCAGCCCTTGTCCCCAGTCCCTCTGCAGCTCTCCTGGAGCCCCTTTAGGCCCTGGGAAGGCTCTAAAATCTCCCCAGAACCTTCTCTTCTCCAGGCTGGACAACTCCAATCACCTGCTCCCCACCCATTTTAGCAGCAAGGAAGTATCCAAAGGAGGCAGTTTGTGTCCCAGGAATTGTGTTTCCTGGTTTGTATTCTTTGGGAAGATGAGGGGGAAGCCCCCAGGAAGGATTTCATGGAAACAAGCATTAGGAAAGAGGAAGTGTTTGCTGCCAGTTTCCCAGCAAAGGGAAAACCAGAACTGTCTCCTTTTCCTGGAAAGAGCTGGGAAAGCTTTGTGAAACCCCTTCCCTTTTCCCTCTGGGAGGTTGAGGCCTGGCAAAACTTTTCTCCCCAATCCCTTTTAATGAGCATGGAAACCCGTGGGCAAGGAAAAGAGCTGAGTCTGAAATCCAAGGAACTTTGGGATGTTACAGAAACCCCTCCAAGATGAGTCCTTGTGTTTCCTCCACTCCCCCTTTGCTGCTGTACAGGGTAATTACAGCCCCTGTTTGCCACAAAACCCTGTAACCCTTCGTGGGGAAGAAAAATATTGTGGCTCATGCAGTTGTGACTCAACTGGTAATTTGGGATGACAAGCAATTCCTTGAACATCTGACTCGAGTTAATGGGAGGATGTTACCCAACAGCAGCACCTTAGTCAGGAGCCCTTGAAACAACATCCCAGCTCCTCAGCAGCGTTTAAATCCCTATTGTTGTATTGGCTTTGCCAGCGGGAGCTCTTGGAGGGAGGCTCAGGGCACTTGACCATTGCAGAAGAGCAAAGCCAAGCTCTGGTCTCACTTAGCAATCTGTGTGTGTGGAGATTTTTCTCTAAAATGTGGGAAAAATGATTAAAGGATCTTTGCATAAGGACAAGAGGCAGAGTCAGATGCAAATGTTGGGGGAGAAGCTGTCACAGATGTCCCTCTGCTCCAGCTGGAATGCAAATCACCTGAATTTCCATGCTGTTTCACTGACTAATGAGTTCTAAATGCTTTTCTAAGCCTCATCTTCATTGAAAAAAAAAAACCAAAACACAAACATTTCTTTTTCTCCAGCTCTTGGAGCAGGTCTGTAATGGGTGACACAAGACATTTTTAGATGGGAATATTTCCCCCCATTTTCCAGGCCTCAGTCCTGGCAGCTTTTTGCAACCCAGGGCCAAAAAGCACTTGGGGACATAATTTAGGGATGATTATGGTGGGACTGGATGGTCCTGGAGGGCTCTCCCAAGTTGGATGATTTGGGATTCTGGGATGAGGGCTTTAGTGAGTGAGCAGGCGAAGTGGGGACCACTGAGAAGTGGGAGAAGGGTGGCCAGGAATGGAAAGCCAGGAATGGAAAGCCAGGAGACATCACTCAAAGCTCATCCTCTGTCCCTGTGAGCTTATTCCTTGGAATTCCTTCCTGCAGGGCCCAGGTGGGAGAGGAAGAGGCATGGGAAGAGGAGGGAACACACTAATGATGGTCTGAGTGAGAAAAGCAAAATAACAGAGCTGGTTTAGAGCACAAACACAAGGCCCAGACTCATTTCTTTGACTTGAACCCCGCTGTCAGGAGCTGCCATTTGTTGGTGCTTGGCTCTGAGCCTCCCCACATCACTGAGGAACACCAGGCTGGGAAATGAGCCCGAGTTTAGGCCAGAGAAATGAGTCAGAGCAGATAAAAAGAGCTGGAGGACTGGGAAAGGGCCACACCATTAGAAGCTGAGGCACTGGGGAGCAAAGCCAAGCAGCAGGAGAAGTCCAGGTGAAAATAAAGGATAATCAAAAAGGAGAGTCACCCATCTGTGCTCCTAGGGATCAACAGGAAGCAGCCACATCCATCCTCCTCCATGTGACAGCCACATCCCAGCCTTGGGACAGACTGGGACAGCCTTGCAGGGATGCTGGGACACATGGACACCTCCAGGAGCTCTCTCTGATCCAGCAGGAATGGCTGCTATATGGAAATACACATGGATAAAAGCTGAATCACTCATCTGTGCCCAAACAAACTTTCCCTCCACAGGAAGGAACCCATTTGTATGGGATAACTCGTGGCAGCTGCCAGGAATTCCTGTTATCAGCTGGTGCTGGGATTATTCCAAACTGCTCCACACGTGTGCCAGGCGAGGTCCAGCTGAGCCCAGACACTCTGGAATTGCTCCAGCAGCCAAGACAAACCAGCTTCAAAGCCAGAGCCAAGCTGGGGAGTGACTTGGGTTGTGCCAGCTCTCAGTCCCCAGTCATTCACAGCCAAAAATGGCCCTTGGAGCAAATCCAGGGGGAAAACATCAACTCAGGTTTTGGAAATTTTACCTGAGCCATCCCCACACACTCCTGGGTTGGGCATTGGGTTGTTTTCCCTGTGGTGCTGCAACGTGAGAGAGATGTCCAAAGGATGGGGAAGGGTCTGGAAGGGCCACACAAGGAGCTGCTGAGGGCACTTGGAATGTCCAGCTGGAGAAGGCTGAGGGAGACTCCTCAGGGGTTGCAGCTCCTCCCGAGGGGCAGCGCAGGGACAGCTCCGATCTCTGCTCCTGGGACAGGGACAGCACCCAGGGAGCAGCTGGAGCTGGGCCAGGAGGGATTTAGGTTGGATTTTAGGGAAAGGTTCTTCCCCCAGAGGCTGCTGGGCACTGCCCAGGCTCCCCAGGGAATGGGCACGGCCCCGAGGCTGCCAGAGCTCCAGGAGCGTTTGGGCAGCGCTGCCAGGGATGCCCAGGCTGGGATTGCTGGGGGGTCTGGGCAGGGCCAGGGGCTGGATCAGTGATCCTGTGGGTCCCTTCCAGCTCAGGATATTCCAACTCCCTCGTGTGAGGTCCATCAGCTCCCCACAAGCCTTGAAGACTGAGGTTAATAATAGTTAATAAATATTAACTAATTAACTATATCATATATGCTATAATTAGAGGAAGCAACAAGTTGCTGCATCCTTGGAAGCAATCCTGCCAAGGCTGGAGCTGGGATCCCAGGGAATTATGAAGGATTCTCCCCCACACAGGACATTTTCAGAGCCGAAAAAAGCAGGTGGAATTGCTGATGCCCAAGAAGAAAAGCAGGGAAGGAAATGTTGGAATCCCTGTTTGGCCCTTGGGATGCTCCCTCCAACCCCAGTCTGGGGTGATTCTGGCAGAAGTCTCAGACTAAAAGCTTCCAGTGGTACTAAAATTAAGCTGAGCTCATCTCAGCCAAAGCCTAATGACAAAACTGTCCTGTTGAAGGTTTATTTTTTGCTTTAAGGAGCACAGAAACCCCACAGCCCCAAGCTCCCTGTTCCAGCATCCACTTGAGTCACCTCAGAACCTGGGAGAGTTTCATTTTTTTTTCCCCTAAAATCCCACCAGCTCCTTTCCTCATCACTCCAGGATTTCAGCTTTTGTTTAAACCCACCCATCCTTCATCTGAATAAAAGGAACCCTAAAGGTGCAAACACTGGAAATTTAAAAGGCAGATTTTAATTTTAAGCCTTTTCTGTCTTCAGCACTTGGCATGGGTGACAACGACAATATCAGAAACAGAGAGACCTGTGCAAGGGAGAACCCTAACCCTAACCTGGACAGTGCTTTGGAAAAGAGGAATTTTATGGAACAGCGGAGGAGGACAGACCCTGTGTTCTGTAGGCACCACAGTGACCTGGCTCATTTTTTGGGATGGGAATATTTCCAAGAGGTTCCTGTGTAGATCCCTTGGTGTTGAAGCTGCTGGATGTGGCCCTTGGGGGACAGGTGATGCTGCTGGGGTGAGGTAGGACTGGGTGATCCTGAAGGGCTCTTCCCACCTTGATTCTGGGATACACTGAGTACTCCAGGGCTCTCTATCCTTGCTGCCTCCTCTTCCTCAGAAATTAAACTGAATTGAATTATCTTTTCCTCTTTTAAATGTGTTTTTAATCATAAAACCCTTCTGTGTCCAAGGAAGGTCTCAGTGCTCTGGGCTGGTGACAAGGTGGGCATCGGGCACAGCCTGGACTCCATGGGCTGGGAGGGCTTTTCCAGCATCAGGGATTCTGGAATTCTGGGATTCTCTCAGAATTCCAGGTCCTCAGCTGGTTTCTGAAGGAGCCACTGCAGCAAAGCTGAGCTGCTGTCTCCCCCCAGTGTCAGATTTTTCTTGTTCAAGCTGTGGCACACGGGATTCCCAAAGGTAAAATCACCTGGAACCTGAGACAGCACAGGTCAAACTCCCACCTGGAATATCAGGGAACAGGGATTGGTTCGGTTTGGAAAGAGATAAGACTGGACAAGGCCGATTCTTATCCTGGAAATTATTGGATGTCCCCCATCCCAGGCCCTGGGGATACCTGAGCTCTGATGCTACACTGAAGCTTGGGAATGGCCTCAAGCAGGAGGAAGGTAGGGCTGGATGGGAGATTGGGCAGGAATTGTTCCCTGGGAGGGTGGGCAGGCCCTGGCACAGGGTGCCCAGAGCAGCTGGGGCTGCCCCTGGATCCCTGGCAGTGCCCAAGGCCAGGCTGGACATTGGGGCTTGGAGCAGCCTGGGCCAGTGGGAGGTGTCCCTGCCATGGCAGGGGTGGGATGGGATGATCCTAAAAATCCCTTCTACCCCAAACCAATCTCTGAGTCTAAAACTCAGGCTGGACCAGATTTGAAGCCTCACACCTGCAAAGATTTTTCTGATTTGGCTGCAGAGGCAGAAAGGTGTTAATTTGGAGGATTTCTGAGGAGACTCCTCATGGCTCCTTCTCCCATCTTCAAGGGCAAAAAAAGACCATTAATTCCCTTCTGGCACATCTTTGGCAGGGAGGGCACTGAGATTTTAAGATAGACTGGATTATCTGAGGTGCTAAACGGTGCCCAGTGGCTTTGGTGGTGAAGGAGCTGCTGTAAAGGGAGATTGTGTCCCTTTGGTTCTGCTCACAGAGCAGAAGTAGTTGAAAAAGTAGTTGAAAAAACTTTAAAAAAAAACCCCCTCATTATTGTTATTATTTTTTTTCTAGAAAAATCTACTCTTGAGAGCCTAAAACCTCCAGATTGGGGCTGATATCCAAAGATAACCAGTGACTGCACAGAGCCAAGCCACTGGTGGCTTTTGGAGCTGGGGGACCATGCACAGATGTGACAATTCCCTGGGGGAGTGGCTCCACCAGAATTCCCGGGTTTCCCTCAGCAGCCTGTAAGGAAAGTGGGTCCCAGGCACTTCTCACTGACACCACAAGTATTGAACTGAATTCCCCCCAGTTCACCCTGGCATGCACAGGTGAGTGTTGGGAACAGAGGGGAACTGCTGGATTCCCTGGGATTCTGGGAATTCCTGAGCCTGGCAGCCGTGAGGCTGCGGGAGCAGGGATATTTCTCTAGGACACAGCAGGATATTGCACAGCAAGATCTTTCTCTGTGCTGGGAATGGCTTTCTGCACTGCTTTTATTCTCCAGTCTCCAAGGAGACAGCAGGAAAAGTGAGATTTGCAACATCCCTGCAGTTCCAGGAGTGATTCCAGCAGAGCCAGAGCTCCCTGAGCATCCCCTGCACCCCCCACTTGGGTGAGGGCTGGGGACTGGGGCAGCTGCAGCCCCAGGGCTGCTCCAAGGACTCTCCACCCTCCTCTTCCATCCTCTCCCCACTCTGCTGGCAGATTTCTGCTTCTCCTTAACTTCCAGAAGGGTTTAGGAAGTGCTATGGAATGGGAATGGGAATGTGAAGGCAAAGGTACCTGAGGCACTGCCACACCTGAGCCTTTATTGCTGAACTTCTGTATTTCTCTGTTCATTGACCTAAATCTGCTCTGGAGCCAGGCTGGGAGAGCTGGGAATGTCCAATCTGGAAAAGGAAGAGCTCCAGGAAGGCCCCTTCAGAGCCCCTTCTGATACCTAAAGGGGCTCCAGGAGAGCTGCAGAGGGACTGGGGACAAGGCATGGAGGGCCAGGAGCCAGGGAATGGCTTCCCAGTGCCAGAGGGCAGGGCTGGATGGGAGATTGGGCAGGAATTGTTCCCTGGGAGGGTGGGCAGGCCCTGGCACAGGGTGCCCAGAGCAGCTGGGGCTGCCCCTGGATCCCTGGCAGTGCCCAAGGCCAGGCTGGACATTGGGGCTTGGAGCAGCCTGGGACAGTGGGAGGTGTCCCTGCCATGGCAGGGATTGGAACAAGGTGATTTTAGGTCTCTTGCAGCCCAAACCATTCCAGGATTCCATGCCTAAGCAGAAAACAGGGAACCAAAGAGAGTTCTCAGGATAAACTTCCTTCCATGACACTTCCATAAAGGTGATGCCGTGATTTCCATGGATCCAAGGAAGTCCTGGATGCACAAAGTGCCTGGAAAAGCTCCTCCCCTGGGTTTGTCCATCTGGATTCCATGTAGGCCCCACGACTGACCCTTGCAGGAAGCAGCTGCTCTGCAGAAGCTGCACTGAGCCCTCCCCACTTCCTTCTGCCTCTCCATGAACTTCGGAGCCTCCCAGGATGGATCCAGAGCATTTTTCTCCTCAATTTCACCCTCCAGAGTCTTCTCCTCTTCCATCCCAGCCACCTCCTTGGAGCTGATCTTCCCCAAGTGCTTCCCCTGCAGCTCCAATCCTTCGAGGAAGCAGCCCCCAAGTTGATTTTTTACCAAAGGCTTTTTTATTGCATAAATAGAGGCTCAGACGCTCTGCTGTACATACAAAAATGGAGATCATGTCAGTGTTACTCTGAGGTTACACATCCTGCTTTTCCAGGAAGGCTTCATCCTCCTGGGAAAGGAATCCAATGGCAGCTGCCAAGTGTCAGGAATCTGCAGGGTGGGGAGAGAGCAGTGAGAACAGCAGGCACCAGAGGCTGGCAGCACAGGGGCTCCAGTGCCCACGGGGCACCCTTGGAGCTGCTCCCAGCTCCATGGGGGAATTCCTCCCTCTTAATCCCAGAATTTAGGAAGGGCAGGGAATTTCTGTGGAATCAGAGAGGTTTTAATGCCAGTTGTTCACCAAGGGTGATGTCTCCTGCTGGGCACAGAGGTTTTGTGGGATGATCCTGGTGCAGAAATCCCTGGAGCTGTGGGGTTTGCCAAACAGAATTCCCTGGGATAACACTGCACAGAATCCCAGAATCCCAGACAGGTTTGGGTTAGAGGGACCTTAAAGCTCATCCCATCCCACCCCTGCCATGGGCAGGGACACTTCCACCATCCCAGGCTGCTCCAAGCCCTTTTCCAACCTTTCCTTTTCCAGGGAAGTGACCAAATCTGCCCCAAGCCAAGTCCTGAACCTGCTGGAAACAGGAGACTGAAAAACTCCTTTGGTTTTGTTGGGGTTTTCTTTTCTATGCAAATAGAAAAAACTTTGTTCCCATGGTTATTCCTCATTTCTAGGCACAATTCCCAATCCTTGCTGCAGGGAATAAAGGAGTTTGAAATAAAATCTAGAAAAGATCTGAAGAACTGAAAGTGTCTTTAGATGGGAGGGGATGACCTCAGGAAGGGAAATCAGATTTTGATTTGAATAAAGAGCAACATTCCATCAAACTCCTACTGAGCTTCCAAAGGGCAGGCAGGAATAGAATTCCCATTTTGCAGCAGAACAAGGAGAAGGGAAGCAAACTGCTACAAAAATGACAAGCAAGGCAGGGAATAGAACCCAAGCACCAGGCAGGACTCATTCTGCTCATGGATTTGCTCCAAGAAAGCAGGGATTGCTTCAACTTTGGGAACAGAGGGGAGCAATTCAGGAATTTCAGAATGAAAACCCCAAATATAAGGCATTTTGGAATGTTTGTTTTGCTCTTTCAAGCAGAAAAATGTGCATTTTTCTCAGGGAATTCTACATGGTGCATGTTCCGTGGCACAACCTGTCCCTTTGGGAATCCCACGTGTGGAATTTGCCCTTTCCAGCTAAACCACCCCCATCCTGTCAATGATTTCACTCATCCAGAAGGGCTGATTATTTTCTCTCTTTATGATGTGCCTGAAGGCCCAGAGTTCTGATTGCAGCATCCTGCCTGGCTGCTCCCCTGCAGTTATTCCCAATTTATCCCCCTCTTTGTGCATCACAGAAAAAAATCCAGGGAGATAAAAAGCAGAGAAGGAATATTGTGCTAAAATATCCTCAAACAGGGCACTGGTTCATGCAATTCCCACAAAGCATGAATGGGAATGAAACATCCCAAATATTCCAAGGGCTCAGCTCCTGCTGCTGGCTCAAAGTGCACATTCCAAACCATTCCCAGGGGGATTAATAATGTCATTCTCAAAGCCCAGGATGTGGGATCCATCCCATTACCTGAGGGACTTTTCACTCATCCTTCTTCTCTGCTTCTGCTTTCAGTTTCTCCTCCCGTTCCCTCTTCAGTTTCTCCTCGATTTTCTTGCTCTGGTACATTTTGACTCCAGCAAAGGCCAAGCAAAGGATCAATGTTTTAGCTGCCAAAATGTACATCAGCAGTGGGAAGTTCTCCAGAGCCTGGAATGCCAAAGAATCTATTTAATCTAATTATGGACAATTAAAAATGAATTTATAGGGGTGTTCTGCATCTTCCATTCCAATGGTAACGCTCCTCTCTCTCTCGCCGTGATTTTTATTTCTGTGGGAAACTAAAGCAGGCAGAGCAACAAAGCCAAAGAAAAATCCTCTTCCCTCAAGTCCTGAACCCCTTTTGCTCCTTTTACAGCAATATTGGCACCACCTGGAGCTGAAAAAAAGGAAGAGCTGAGTATTTTAGGGAAATTGTGGAAGTGGAAATGCTGCTCAACAATCCTCACAGGTGATGGATCCCTGGGGATCAGCTCTCAGATGGGATCCCCAAAAACACTCCTGGAAATCTTAATCTATAGCAATTTTGTACTGAACCTGCTCAGATATGGAAGGTTTAGAAAAATGCTTTTAAACTGGGAGAAAAGTAAAAAATCCTCAGCTTCCAAGGACTGCTGCACCAGTTTTGAATGCCTGGAATTGCACAGTGTTTCAAGGCTATAAAAACATGAACTTGGTGCACATGGAGAGGAAAATCAAATGGAAATGGGTGGTGGGGCACTGAGCAGGCTCCCCAGGGGTGGGGTGGGATTGTTGGAGGGTCTGTGCAGGGCCAGGGCTTGGACTGGGTGATCCTACAGGTCCCTTCCCATCAGGATTCTGTGATAACTCTGCGAACTTGGGATTCTCCCGGTCCCCTCAGCCTCCCAGCATCTCCCAAAGCTGTCAGAACACATCCGAGCTCTGAGTTTAGGCCAAGCCTTGTGTCCATTCACCAGCAGGGAGTTTGGAAAAACAACACCAGGCTCTGTCAATCTCCCCACTGTCCCAGTGGCAACAGCTCTGAATCAAAGGCACTGCAGCACCAGGGCAGGGAAGGCAGGGCTGGGGGCAGTTGGTGATTATTGATTTAATGTGTTCAAATTGTTAATTATAGAGTTGTGGAATGGTTTGGATTGGAAGGGATTTCAAAGCTCATCCAGCACCATGGGCAGGGACACTTTCCACTGTCCCAGGCTGCTCCAAGCCCCAATGTCAGGAACAATTCCTGCCCAATCTCCCATCCAGCCCTGCCCTCTGGCACTGGGAAGCCATTCCCTGGCTCCTGCCCCTCCAGCCCTTGGCAATTGTCTCTCTCCAGCTTTCCTGCAGCTCCTTCAGGCCCTGCAAGGCCACCCTGAGCTCACCCCAAAGCTTCTCCTCTCCAGGCTGAACAATCCCAGCTCTGGCAGCCTTTCCTCCCAGCAGAGCTGCTCCATCCCTCTGCTCATCCTGGTGCCTCCATGGACTGGCTCCAATAGCTCCATGCAGGAGGCACCTGGTCCAACACTGTGGTGCCTCACACACGACCCTGCAGAGCTTTCATGGCCCCAAAACCCCAAAGATACAGTGGAGAAAATCTCCCTCCAGTAAAAAAGGCAGCTAAGGGAAGAGCAACCAGAGAAAATCCTGGAAAGAGGAAAGGCAGGAGGAGCAGGGATGATCAGAGCTCTGGTGAGTTCAGGTCTGAAGTGTGAGGCCCCAACAGCAAATCCTGGGGCAAGCATGTCTGGCAAGGAAGGGCAACAACCAATCCCCTGTCCCTGAGAGTGTGCTGGTTAAACACCCCTCCCCTGGGAATGGAATCATCAGAACCCACCCAACACATCCCACATGGGAAGAGCAGCAATCCCTGCTTTGGGAATGTGCACCAGCCTCACCTTCCAGTTAAAGGCCACCATCTCGGCTGCGGGGTGCCCCAGGACTGGGGGGGTCACACTCCAGGAGGCACAGGGCAGGGCAGGAGCATCTTGGAGAAATGGAAAACAAAGCAGAATGAACTCTTGGAGAAATGGAAATGAGAAGATAATTAGGCGAGCTGCTAATGAGCGCACCCTGCCCCTCTGACAGGGCTCATCTGCAGCGTCTCCCCAGTGACCTCCAGGGCCTTTTGGGGCTGAGTGACAGCAGCAGCACAGGGGTTTGACAGGCCCAGGCAGGTGCTGGGGCTGGGATTCCACATCCTGGCAGCTGCCCCATGGAAAACATGGAAAACACGGCTGCCTTTGGAAGCTGGACCTGGGTGTGCTCGCCCTGCCTGGCTGTGCTGGGACCTGAGGGACACAGAGCCCCACAGGAGCTGCCTTGGGGTTTCTCTGAGAGTTTCTAAGCCCATCTGCTCTGTTTGGAGCCTGAATGTCTAATTAATCCTCTAATTTATCAGTCTTCTGTGATTGATGCATTGAATTCTCCCACACTAACAGTTTATAAATATAGAAGTTAGCAAACCAAGCACTCCCTGGAGCCCTGAGTGGTCACCAGAGCTGAATTCCTGGGATGAAAAGCCTGAGGGGATGCTCGAGGCTGCAGCACACACAGCACTGCTCTCGGCTCTCTGCTCCACCTCTTCAGCTGCTGGAATCCAAATTAACCACTGGAGGCCTTTCCTGTCCATGGAACAAGAGTGCAAAAGGAGGAGGGAACACTCCAGCACAGTGCAGAGCTGGGCTGAATAAATCAGCACCACACCACGAGAGCTGCTGCTGAGCTCCCTTCAGAATTAAATGTTCTTGCAGCTCCTGCCCTGCTCAGCTTCAGGTAGATGTTCTAATTTCTCCAGCCAAGGCATCCTCTCCTCTCCTCTCCTTTCCCCTCTCACCTTGCTGAGACCTCTCTGGAAACATTCCCACACCTCCAGAGATCTCTCTGACTGAGATCCAGCTGTACTAAAGCTGTGGAGTGGCCACCACCACCAAATTCTTGTTAATCAGTCACTATTTCTGTGCTGATCCTGATTGTGCAGCTCCTTATCCTGCTGAGAAAATGTCAGGGTGGTTGTGAGCTAATGAGTCAATGTCCAAAAACGGGTATTTTCACTTCATGGAATCCTGGAATGGTTTGGGTTGGAAGGAACTTAAGAGATGATCCCATTCCACCCCTGCCATGGCAGGGACACCTCCCACTGTGCCAGGCTGCTCCCAGCCCCAATGTCCAGCCTGGCCTTGGGCACTGCCAGGGATCCAGGGGCAGCCCCAGCTGCTCTGGGCACCCTGTGCCAGGGCCTGCCCACCCTCCCAGGGAACAATTCCTGCCCAAAATCCCATCTAACCCTGTCCCTCTTCAGCTTGAGGCCATTCCCCCTTGTGTTGTCCCTCCAGCCCTTGTCCAAAGTCTCTTTCTGTGTTTCTTGCAATCCCCAAATGTTTCCTGTGAGAGCTGACACCATTGATGCTCTGTCCCCATGGCATCTCATGCAGTTGGAATTAAGTGGGAATGTCACTGCTCCCTCCAGGCTGCATTCCCACATCCCACCAGCCTCCAGTGGCCAAGCACTTCTCCCCATCTCATCTCTTGGCTTTTCCAGTCTCCATTTGATCCCAGTCTTTACTAAATCCAGCTGAAACCTCAGAATTGAAAAAAGAAGGTGAGGCTGCAGCACAGGGCACGGAGAAGAAAGTGGGAAGAGGAGAGGACTTTGCCCAGAGCAGCTGTGGCTGCCCCTGGATCCCTGGCAGTGCCCAAGGCCAGGCTGGACATTGGGGCTTGGAGCAGCCTGGGACAGTGGGAGGTGTCCCTGCCCATGGAGGCTGGATGGGCTTTTAAATCTCTTCCAATCCAAACCATTCCAGGATTCCTTTCACATTTGAAAAACACCATTTATGAGCACTGAGGTCATCAGTGCAAGAGCAAAAATCTCCGGCACTGCTTTTTCAAGGTTGGGATATCTTAAAAGCCTGCAGGCAAATAAACAGCTGGAATTCTGTGTTTGCCTTTCCCGAGGAGATAAGGCACAGATAGGAGCCGGGAACACATCCACAGGCAGGCATTGTTCGCTCCCCAGGAAAATGCAGGCTGCCTTGGCAAACACAGGGCCACAGCCCGGGCCCCTCAGAAGGGCACTGCTCCCTCCCTCACGTGCAAGGAGCTCTCGTGTGCAGCCACATGAGCAGGGACAGGAGCAGCAGGCTCTCGCAGATATTCCCTGACAGATGCTCCACAAGCTGGGATGAAATGGCATCAGCCTCACATGGATTCCCTGGGATTGCAGCTCCCAGGCTGGTCACTCCCAGGTCTCCTCTGGAGTTTTATTCCATAACAAATGGGAGGTGGCTGCCCTATGAGGCTGCTGTGGTCATGAGCTGATCCATCCCACTGTGGCTGCTCCAGACCTGGAAGTGCCCAAGGGCAGCTTGGACAGGGCTTGGAGCAGCCTGGGACAGTGGAAGGTGCCCCTGCCATGGCAGGGGTGGGGCTGGATGGGCTTTGAGGTCCCTCCAACCCAAACCATTCTGAGATTCTGTGCTGCATTGTCCCAGGGAATTCTGTTTGGTGAAGCAGATCCGACTCCTGCAGATGGGAAAGAGGAGAGGGTCTGTCCAGATCACACCTCAGGGCTGTGCCAGCAGTTCCCTGTGAACTCCAAATGCTCTGGGATCCTCTGGGAGCAGAGCAGGCACAGAGGCCACAGCTCATTCCAGGGGGTTGTGTCCCTTAGGGAGGGCTGCACTACATCCCAGATTTTGGGATTAGCCCTGGTTCCAGCCCCAGGATCCCTGCCCAGCTCTGCCTTGTGCAACACAGCCCCAAAGCTGGGCCCCAGGCACGTGGGAAGCCTGTGGTGGAGCACGGAATTGAATCCCAGCCCCTGGATTACAGCTCCAGCCCTCTGCAGGAACCGCAGCCCAGCCCAGGCTCTCAGGGCATTGTCTGCAGAGCACGGACAGCCCAGCCCCGAGGCACCGCACATCATCCACAGCATCCAAACCCTCTGCACATCTCACCCTGCCTGCCGAGAGCTCCATCATTCCCACAAAATGGGGCTGGAGATACTCCTTTGGGGATTGCTGAACAACTCCAGCCACGAGGCCTTGGGAAGCAGCGAGCTACTGAATTATCAGTGCACTTAAATGTGACATTTCTGGGCTAGAAAAGGGGTTTCACTCACCAAGGCCAGGCTGGATGGGGTTCTGAGCAACCTGGAAGTGTCCCTGCCCATGGCAGGGCTTGGAATGAGATGGTCTTTAAGGTCCTCTCCAACCCAAACCTGATTCTGATTTTGGAACTCAAGGTTCCAACTCAAGCAACATCACAACAATTACAAAAACCGAGATCTTTGTACCTGATGAAGCAGAAATTAAAATATGAGTGATTCCTCTGGCAGCTTCTCACATGCTCCGAACTCTGGAAAACAGGAACAGAGCAGATGGGATGTTTCAATCACATTGGCTGGATTAAAATCAAACCAAACCCAGAAATGCCAGGGCCACATCAGACTGCTCCACTGTGGATCCCTGGGCATCATTAGGGATCACAAAGGTGATCCCGGGGCTGGAGCCCCTCTGCTCTGGAGACAGGCTGGGACAACTGGGATTGTCCGGCCTGGAGAAGGGACAATTCCAGGGAGACCTTAGAGCCCCTTCCAGTGCCTAAAGGGGCTCATAAAAAGGAGTAAGAGGGACTTTTTTATGTGGGCAGAGACTGCTAGGACAAGGGGCAATAGTTTTAAACTGCCAGAGGGCAGGGATAGATGGGATATTGGGCAGGAATTGTTCCCTGTGTGGGTGGGCAGGCTCTGGCACAGGGAACCCAGAGCAGCTGGGGCTGCCTCATCCCAGCCCAGCTCTGTCCTGGGCTGGAGAACACATAAGGGGGACTGGGAACATGGGGGGAGGGTGGAAAGCAGGGAAAGTGGGGGGTGGAGAGCAAGGAAAGGGGATGGAGAGCAAGAAGGGGGGATGCCTCGAGAATAAGGAGAGGGGGCTGGAGAGAAAGGAGGGGAGCGGAGAACAAGAATGGGGGGCCTGGAGAGGAAGGAAGGTGATGGAGAACAAGGAAGGGGAGCTGGTGAACAAGGAGGGAGAGGTGGATATCAAGTAAGGGGGCTGGAGAACAACGGTGGGGAGACTGGAGAGCAAGGGCGGGTGGAGAGCAAACAGAGGGGCTGGAGATCAAGGAAAGCGGGGCATTGGAGAGAAGGAAGAAGGGGTGGGGAGTACGGAAGGGGGGCTGGAGAGCAAGGACGAGGCCTGGAGAGCACGGAGCGGGGGTGGAGCAGGGGCAGAGGCAGGACAGCGGGGCAGGCCGGGCGGGAGGCCGGGCAGGGCGGGCAGCAGGCCCGGCACGGGAGAGCGGAGGCCCGGCGGGAGCGCAGCGAGGCTGCGGGGAGCGGAGCGCCCGGGGCCGGCGGCGATGCGGGCCGGGGTCCCGGGGTTCCCCCGGAGCCCCGCGGGGCCGTGAGGGGAAGGGGCCCGGGCGGGTCCTACCTCAGGGCGCGGCCATGGCGGGCGAGGGCGGCGCTCCGGGGCTGAGCTCCCGGCAGCGGCAGCGCCGGGCCCGGCCGGGGCCGCTCCGCCCGCTCGGTGCGGCGCTGGAGGCTGGGAGTGCCTCGCTGTTCTTCCCCCAAATGAACAGTTCTGCGGTAAAGCGGCTCCCGCAGGGACCGCGGGGAGCTCCCAGACCCATCTCGTGCCCTGGGCTGAGCCCCAGCGTGGGCAGCGGGGAAGGGAGTGGGGTTGTGCCCCTGTGAGAGCCCACCTGCAGAGCTGCCCCAGCCCTGGGACCAGCACAGGGAGGACGTGGAGCTGCTGGAGAGAGGCCAGAGGAGGCTCCAGGATGAGCAGAGGGAGCCAGGCTGGGAGAGCTGGGGGTGCTCCCCTGGAGCAGAGAGGGATCCAGGGAGAGCTCAGAGCCCCTGGCAGGGCCTAAAGGGGCTCCAGGAGAGCTGCAGAGGGACTGGGGACAAGGCATGGAGGGCCAGGAGCCAGGGAGTGGCTTCCCAGTGCCAGAGGGCAGGGCTGGATGGGAGATTGGGCAGGAATTGTTCCCTGGGAGGGTGGGCAGGCCCTGGCACAGGGTGCCCAGAGCAGCTGGGGCTGCCCCTGGATCCCTGGCAGTGCCCAAGGCCAGGCTGGACATTGGGGCTTGGAGCAGCCTGGCACAGTGGAAGGTGTCTGGCCTTCAAGATTTCCAGGAATGGGGAGTCCGCAACCTGTGCCAGGGCCTCACCACCCTCATACTAAAGAATTTCTTCCCAACATCTGATACAAACCTGCCCTGTTTCAGCTTAAGGCCATTCCCCCTTGTCCTGGCCCTCCAGCCCTTGTCCCCAGTCCCTCTGCAGCTCTCCTGGAGCCCCTTTAGGCCCTGCAAGGGGCTCTGAGCTCTCCCTGGATCCTTCTCTTCCCCAGGTGAGCACCCCCAGCTCTCCCAGCCTGGCTCCAGGGCAGAGGGGCTCCAGCCCTTGGAGGAGCTCTGTGGCCTCCTTTGGACTCTCTCCAGCAGCTCCAGCTCTTTCTGGTGTTGATCCAGAGGCAGCTCTACAGGTGGGGTCTCCCTATAGCAGAGTAGAGGGAAACTCCTTCTCAGCCTGTTGCTTGTGCCTCCTTTGCACCTCCAGCACATCTGGAGCATGATGGCATCAGCTCAAATCTCAAGACCCATCTCCAAAACAAACCAAAGGCTCCCAAAGAAAAGGAGCCCTTTGTCATTTATTATTTGGCACGAGTGAAAATGAGAATCAGGTCATTAAAAAGGAGTTTGGAGTGAATGTGTGCAGGTTCCCTCCTGCGATTCATTCCCTAATTGATTGCTCCATCAGTCCTTGGACATTGGAGGTTTTACTGGACAATTTCAAGTTATTTTTAAGGCGGGCTTAAGTCACACAGTTTGGACCTGAATCAGCACTTTTGACCACCAATTCACAGTTATTCTGAGGTGGGAACATCCAGATCTGCTTGTGGATTTAAAAAATGCTCAAATAATCAAGTTACCATTCTCTTGGCTTTATTTTCCTAAAGGGAAAGCAAAATCATAGATTTCTCTTGGAGTTTCCCAAGATCCTCGTGGGAACCAGAACACTGATTTCCTCAGGACTCCATTATCCATTGCCCTGTGTGTTAATTTAATCAACACTTCCACAGCTCTTTGGAATTCCAGTGAGTTCCCTCTGGGTGACTTTGTGATTCCCTCACTGCTGGTGCTTCCAGAAAGTCAAGGTGATTCCAGGCTCGTTTTATCCCTTGCCCCCGGGTTTTCATGGATCACACACTTGAGATCTTCTGGATTGAGAACCTGGTTTTTGTACTTCTCTCCCCAGTCCTCCACGATGTACTGGTGATAGGGATCGTTGGAGTGCTCCCTCCTCTTGGATTTCACAGTGCTCACCAGGATGGCCACGATGATGAAGGAGAACATCCCAATCATCACCATCAGGTAAAGGATAACGTAGTCAAAGTTTTCAGCAGCCACCTCTGCCTGCAGTTTATTCGCTGCTTCTGTCATGTTTCTCCTCCAGCCATTCATGTAATTGAGGAAGGTTTCCTTGAAAATATCTTCCACTGCCCAAGTGAAGTTTTGCATCTTTGCCATCCTTGCAAATTGTGCTGCTAAAGACAACAAAATACTCTTTTTAATCAGATGTTGTATTAAAAGAGTTGGAATATTTTGTCAGTGTCACGGCAATTGTCTAATAACAGTCACCCTCTGCCACTTGAAGGTGCAATTTTAGCTCAGCTGAGAATCCCCATCTCTGAGTGGTTCCATATGTTCAGAGACCCAAAAAGGTCCTGCTCAGAATCATGGAATGGTTTGGGCTGGGAGGCACCTCAAAGCCCATCCAGTGCCACCCCTGCCATGGGCAGGGACACCTCCCACTGTCCCAGGCTGCTCCAAGCCCCAATGTCCAGCCTGGCCTTGGGCACTGCCAGGGATCCAGGGGCAGCCCCAGCTGCTCTGGGCACCCTGTGCCAGGGCCTGCCCACCCTCCCAGGGAACAATTCCTGCCCAATCTCCCATCCAGCCCTGCCCTCTGGCACTGGGAAGCCATTCCCTGGCTCCTGGCCCTCCAGCCCTTGGCAATTGTCTCTCTCCAGCTTTCCTGCAGCTCCTTCAGGCCCTGCAAGGCCACACTGAGCTCACCCCAAAGCTTCTCCTCTCCAGGCTGAACAATCCCAGCTCTGGCAGCCTTTCCTCCCAGCAGAGCTGCTCCATCCCTCTGCTCATCCTGGTGCCCACAGGTCCCTTTGGTGTGTGGGCAGCTTTGGTGAAGGCCCCCATGGCCCCTGTCCCAAGGGATGAGGCCCTGTCCCTTCCCTACAGAGGCAAAACTCCAAGGGAAGAAGGATTTCTCCTGAGGAGAAGACAAAGACATGGGAGGGACATGGAGGCTGAGCCCCATCCCTGGAGTGGCCTCGGTGACCATTTGAGACAGTCCCCAAAGGGGCAGAGACACTGCCTGGTGCTGCAAAGCCATGTTTGATCCCATTTATCCCAAAATTCAGCCCCCAGTGCTGCTCAGACCCCATGAACCAGGTGTGTATCCCACAGGAGAATCCCCCTCCAGCATTCCTTCCCACCAGATTCCATTCCCACCAGATCCCATTCCCATCCAGGCTGTCCCTCTTTAATGTGGGCAATTCCTTCGGTTCTCCAGGCCAACCAAGCCCTAAAACCTGGGGAAATCTTCCCAGAAATGCTCTTTGTTCCCAGTGCAATCCTCAAGAACAAGGAGTTCGCTACATCCAAGGGGAAGGGGCAGTGAATTTTCATTGCTGATAAAAAATTTGGGACATGTTTCAATTCAGGAATTCAGGAATTCAACACACAGATTCAGGCACACGTGCAGCTGGATCCCTCTGCAGTTACACCCCTCACACATGCTCAAATAAAGGGATAAAGGTAATTAATGAAAGGAAATGAGAAACTATAAATATAAATTGCCTTTACTGTCTGTAAAATCTGATTTTTCCTTGATTTACATCAAAAACTGCACTGCTTTTTCAAACTGAAATAAAGACTTGCTAACAGCGACTTACCTTTGCTCTGTCCTTCCCCAAGGAGATTCAGAACACTCAGGATTTTCAAACTCCACTGGATAATGGGATGAAACTCCCAAAAAGAGCAGGGATGTCTTTAAGGAGCCTCCAGCCTGCACAAGGCTGGGAGCAGTTGCCTGTGAAATAAGTGCCTCGCACTGCACACTTTATGTTTATATTAAATTAAAAGCTAAATCTAATCTCACCTGGAAAGTCAAATATTGGCTGACAGCTTGCATCAGTCATCCTGTCGTATCTGGGAATGGGCCTTTGTGCTGATTGCTGCAATTTTAGATACTGGAAAAGAGCTTTCCTGGGGATAAACAGGGATGCAGCTTCATTTTTGGCGAGCTAGAGGAGCAAAGATGAGCTCTGTAAAATAATAATAATAATAATAATAAGAGAAAAATTCTCCCCTGGGAGGGTGAGGAGGCCCTGGCACAGCCCAGAGCAGCTGTGGCTGCCCCTGGATCTCTGGAAGTGTCCAAGGCCAGGTTGGACATTGGGGCTTGAAACAATCTGGGACAGTGGAATGAGATGATCTTTAAGGTCCCTTCCAACCCAAACCATCCCATGTTTCTATGAATTAACCAATCTCAACAGCAGCAGCAGCAGTATTAATAATAATAATAATAATAATAATAATAATAATAATAATAATAATAATAATTTCCTTTGCTGATCAGGGCACAAGAGGTGAGCACTGAGCAGTCAGGCTGCTCGATGCCCAAAGTTTGACCTTCCTTTCTTTTTCTTCCCCCAGGATCAGGATGAAGTGAGCAACACTTCCACGCCCTTGCTGGGAGAAGGAAATCCTCCCAGCCAGCCAGGAGCAGCCTCTTGGAGCTCTGCTCTGTGGGCACCTCACTCATGAGCTGCAGCAGGAAAAGACAAGAAGTTACTAAAAAAACCCCAAAAAACCAAACCAAAACAGAGAAAATGAGAATAAATGAGTGCTGACTTTCCTCCTGGCAAACAGCACACACTGACACCTCAGTGAGAGGCTCTGAGGCACCTGAGAGAGCAGGAATTTGCTCAGTGAAACGAGACCACATCAGGAGCATCAGCAGCTGCTCCTGCTCTGGTGGGGACATCCAAGGAGGGGGTTTCTGGTGGGATTGAGGTGCTCCCCAAGCACTCAGGCTGGGACAGAGCTGCTGTAAAAAACACATTTTCATTTTACAGCCAGTCCTGCCTAAGAAATGTCACCTTTGAGGATGTTAAGGCAGTGGGGAGTGACCCTGAATCCACAGCACACACCAGAGGGAGGGAGATGTGCTCCTGGGGTGGAAAAGTGCTGATCCCTGAGGAAGCCCTGCTGCTCCTGCCATTGGCATGGTTCCTGCTCTCCTTGCTCCTGGACATGTTCTGAGTGTGAAACCTCCCAGCACAGGGATGAGCTGCTGGCAGCATTTCCTCCTGATCCCATACTTTTCCTGGCAGGTTCCTTTGGCTTTGCCCCTGGAAGTCCAGGGAGCTGGCCCAGCTTCCGTTTGCTCTGAGGAACCCCAGAGGGACCTCACTGCACTGTGCACAGACATTCCCTGGCTGCTCCCAGCTGGATAAAATCACCTGGAGCTCTTTTGTCTGGCTGTGGAAATAAGAGAAGAGCCTGGAAGTTCCCAAGTTCTGGAATAACTGCCAAAAACGTGGTGAAATGTATCCCTCCCTCAACCCCTCTCTCCTACCAGCTGTTCCTGGCCAGACCTGTTCCCAATGGAGCCAAAGATTTCCTGAATAATCCCAGTCTGCTGCATGTCCCCCTGAAGGTCGCTTTGCTCAGGGTTTGCTTAGTCTGGAGAGCAATGAGGGGGTCAAGGACAGGGTGGGAATGATTAAACAGGAGGAGGAGCCCTTTCTTGGGTGGGAAAGGTGGAAACCTTAATATTAGTCTGGAATGGAGACTAATGCCAAGCAAAATGCTCCTGATCTCGTGGAATCACAGAATGATGGAATTCAGAGCTGGAAGGGATCCACAGGGATCACTGATCCAGCCCCTGGCCCTGTCCAGACCCCCCAACAACCCCAGCCTGGGCATCCCTGGCAGCGCTGTCCAAACGCTCCTGGAGCTCTGGCAGCCTCGGGGCCGTGCCCATTCCCTGGGGAGCCTGGGCAGTGCCCAGCAGCCTCTGGGGGAAGAACCTTTCCCTGCTCTCCAGCCTGAGCCTGCCCTGGCCCAGCTCCAGCCGCTCCCTGGGTGCTGTCCCTGTCCCAGGAGCAGAGGGTGATGATTTGGAGGCCTTTTCCCACTCAAAAGATTCTGTGATTCTTCCGAATAACAGAAGATTGTTATTAATAATGATCTTTGTCCCTTAAACATTTCCCTTCAGAGACGTTTTCAGTGCACTTGATCCCTTTTTTTCCCAATCTTCCATTGTTTCCCTGCATCATCTACAATAAACAAACTTTGCACTTTGTTTTCAATCAGCATTCAAAACTTTTGCAGTATTTTCCCTTCATTTTCTCTAAAATAAGGGAATTAACCCTACATGATTCCTGATTTATAGGGTTAATTCCCTTAGGATCATGAATTCTATAGGGTGAATTCTTAGAAACAAAAGACTGGAGCTGCTCAGTGTGGTTGGTGGAGAGGTGTGAGGATCCTTTCACACCTCCCTGTGTAAGTTACCTTTGGAATTCCTTCTGTTCTGGTTAAATCCCAATATTGCAGCACTCACTGGACCTTTCCCACCTCAAACCTTGGGATGCACAGACTTAATTCAGCCTTCAACTACTGAGAGGCTCTACTGCAACTCTGATACTCAGAGTGCTGATAGAATTTCATTAATTTCCCCAGGTTTTATCTCCTTCAGAGCTCTCCTGGATTCCTTCTGGAATCTGCACGTGTTTAAACGACCATCAGTGAATGGGACTGTTCTGTTTGTCCCTGGGCCAAGTCCTCTGTCAGTTGATCACCCTCTAATCCAAAAAATCCTCTCAAGGCCAGTAGGATTTTATGGTTTCCTCTGTGCCTGTTGAAGCCATTCCTCTTAGGCTTACTCAAAACGACATCAATTAATTCAGTTAAAACTGTTTCTTTATGTTGACTTTCCTTTATCATCCAGTTTTGTCTTGGAACATTTTCCTGCTCCTTTGTTGATAATTAAAGATTCTGCCTCTTTATTTTTTGGCTTGCAGCTGTGCTTCTGTCTCTGACCTGCTCCTTCCTTTGGGTCAGAATAAGATTTAAGCTTTTTTTCTACCTCTCCACCATTTAACTCTTCTCCCTCTGTTTCCCTTTCCTCCAAGCAAATCTGTATGGATTCATTTGCTCTCTGCACTCCCCCCATGCAGGATGGGGGTTATTTTCTTTCCCAGGTGATGGATTTAGGATCTGCACAACATTTCCTCCCAAGGGGATGTTTTGAAGCACAGCTGGGGGTTTTATGCCTTGCCCTGTCCAGGTTGGGTTTTCTTTTTTAGCTGAGGAAATCCATTGGAATTGTTTCTTTCTTTTGGGGTCTTTGACTGCTGAGTGGTTCAACCACAGGGGTATTTTGGTTTTCTGAGAGATCCTGAGACTTCATTGTGTGTTATATGCTTTGATAGCCTGTTGTAACACTTGGGGTTTGTTTGACCCCCATCTTTTCCCATAGGATCAGAGGAACAGCTGATCTGCTGGAATGTTGCTGCTTTCCAGAGAGATCCTGACAGGCTTCCCCCAAAATATTCATATCTGGTAAAAAACTGTCTCTAAATATTCCAGTAACTCCATGACTGAAGGTCAGAGACCACATCAGGATGCACTGGCCTTAATTCCTGGTGGAGAGGGACACCTGGGATGGTCCTTTGTGGCTAAAAAAAAATCCCAAAGTCACAGAACCCCAGAATCACCAAGGTGGGAAGAGCCCTTCAGCATCATCCAGTGCCACCCTCACCCCAAAGCCTGTCCCCAAGGGCCACATCCAGACTCCTCCTGAGCACTCCCAGAGACAGTGACTGCACCACTCCCTGGGCAGCTCATCCCAAGGCCTCACCACTCTGGCAGGGAAAAATTGTTTCCAATCTCCAACCTGAGCCTCCCCTGGTGCCATTTGAGGCCATTTCCTCTCCTCCCTTCCCTTGGGACACAGAAGAGACCTGGCTGCACCCTCCTGTCAGAGGGTGATGGAGAGCAGTGAGTTCCTGCTGAGAAAAGCTCTGCTGCCTCAGCCCAGGCTGCAGGGATGGAGAAATGCGAGGCAGGAGGAGGCTGCAATGCCCGGCTTTGTTGCTATGGTTTTATGTGTTGCTGTTGCAAAAGCTTCAGGGGATAAATGAGGGTGTTGGCTGCACAGAGCGTTGAAATGAAAAAGCAAACACGGATATTTCTGGCTGGGAAGAGCAGATGTGACACCTGAAATGCTCGGGTGTGTGCATCCTTCAGAGGGGAAGAGAAACCTGAGGTGCCCGCACTGATCCCTTTGAAATATTGGGGGTTTTCCCATTCTTTCAGCTGTAATGAAAAGATTGGTGCTGCAGCTGAACTGCAGCAGCCTGTGGGTACCTGAGGGCAAGGTCTGCTTGAAATGTCACGAAAGGCAAAGTTAATGACTGACAGCAGCAATGGCTTGGGGTTGTGGAGTTTTTTGGTTTGTTTAACTGGTTGGTTGGTTTTTTTAATGGTTTGGGTTGGGAGGGACCTCAAAGCCCATCCAGCGCCACCCCTGCCATGGCAGGGACACCTCCCACTGTCCCAGGCTGCTCCAAGCCCCAATGTCCAGCCTGGCCTTGGGCACTGCCAGGGATCCAGGGGCAGCCCCAGCTGCTCTGGGCACCCTGTGCCAGGGCCTGCCCACCCTCCCAGGGAACAATTCCTGCCCAATATCCAGTCTAAACCTACTCTGTCAGTTTGAATCCATTGTCCTTTGTCCTGTCACTCCATTCTTTGCCCAAAGTCCCTCTACATGCTCCTTGTAGCCCCTTTAGGCACTGGAACGGTCTCTGAGGTATATGGGAAATATAAATGTCAGCTGGGGCAGTCACATAGCAGGGCCCTGTCTGTCCCCACCTCCCCTCTGCTTCCATGGAGTGGAAAACCAGAATCCAGAGCTCCTCTGCCATCAGTGGATGGAACCAGCAGCAGTGGTGGTGTGGAGGCTCCACTGTCCCTCATGTCCCAGCCTGCGAGCTGAACCCTCTGCTCCGATCTTTACACACTTGACAGCCCCACTCTGAGACCTGGAGATAAAATTGGGTCCTGATCCATCACATTCAAATGGGTTTTTTGTTGTCCTGGCATTTGCTCTGACAAACGCAACCTGTGAGCTGAAGCCTCACCAAAGAATCACGTTGGGCCCTCAGAGGAGAGCCCTGGAGGGGCTGGAGCGTGTCCAGGGCAGGGAAGGGAGCTGGGAAAGGGGCTGGAGCCCCAGGAGCGGCTGAGGGAGCTGGGAAAGGGGCTCAGCCTGGAGCAGAGGAGGCTCAGGGGGGACCTTGTGGCTCTGCACAAGTCCCTGACAGGAGGGGGCAGCCGGGGGGGTCGGGCTCTGCTGCCAGGGAACAGGGACAGGAGGAGAGGGAACGGCCTCAGGCTGGCCCAGGGCAGGCTCAGGGTGGACAGCAGCAGGAATTTCCCCATGGAAAGGGAGCTCAGGCCTTGGCAAGAGCTGCCCAGGGAGGGATCCCTGGAGGGATTTCAGAGCCATGTAGATGTGGCACTTTGGAATCTGGCTTTGTGGAGGATTTAGCAGTGCTCTGTTACAGGTCGTATTCCATGATCTTACAGGTCTTTTCCAGGCTGGAAAAGAATCATTCCGTGATTCCAGGTTCTCTCCACTTCCTCACAAGACTCCAGAGACAGGTGAGCGAGGCTGTGGGTGGTACCAGAGAGCCAAAGGTTTGGGGTTTGGCCTCAAGCAGACCTCAGGTTTTATTTGGGATTGCAATGGGAAGCAGTTCCGAGAACCTGCAGCCCAGGTGTGCAATGGTCACAGTCATCAAATCCCACCTGCCACTTGTCACAACCAACCCCTGCAGAGCCCGGGGTTTCCAGGGAATGGAGCCTGGGAGGGGCAGCCCTGCTGAATCCCCAATCTTCCTGCCCAGTCCTGTCCTCCCAAAGCAGAGGGAGGCAGAGCAGCAGCTGCAGCACCAGGCCCTGGGTTTGGCAGGAGAGCAGGGCCCTGCCAGAGGTCACTGATTGCCACAGCTCCCGTGGGCAGGGACAGCTCACAGCTCTGACAGGGCTGAATTCCCACAGCAGCACTCCTGGTTTCCAGTCTCACTCCTCCTTTCATCTCCTCACCACAGTGGCCTGGAAGCTGGATCCAAGTCCTGAATCTCCTGATTCACATTATCCCCTTCTCCCTCCACACTCTGCTAAGCTGTGGGACCCTTGTGCTACAGGACACTGGAGGTGCAAACATTCCAAAAGAGGTTGATTCAGAGAGGGAAAATGCATCCAGAGGGTTGGAGTATAAGGACAGCGTGTCCAGTCCCAGCAGAGGATTAGGCTGGGGAGGCGTGCCCACATGCGTGCCCACATGCCTGCCCCACCTGTGTGTCCTTCCTTAATCCCTCAGGTTTGTCCATCCCCTCGATGGATTTCTTCACCTAAAACCTCCCCACCCTGTCTGGGAAGGGGGAGGGAGAGGCAGGAAAGAGGAGGGTGGGAAAAGGAAAAAAAATGCATGTGGGGATCAAGCTGTCCATGGGCAGCAGAGGAGACCAAGGAAGGATGCAAAGGTCACCTGGCTGCTCCTGTCAGACTTTCCCCTCTGGGGACAAAGGTGCTGGGACTCCATGGAGCTTCAGCTGGGACAAAGGGAATAAAAGGAGAGGGCAGGGGAGCAGCCAGAGCCTTTCTAGAAGGTTCTTCAGGGCTCACAAGAGAAATCACAACCTGTCCCACCCCCTCAGGGTGCTTTGTGTGCCAGGGTGTCCCTCTTGGACTGCTGGCTGAGCCAGGAGGGACATCCTCATGTTGGTGTATTCCATGGGTGTTGGTGTATTCCATGGACATTGGTGTATTCCATGGGTATTGGTGTATTCCATGGACATTGGTGTATTCCATAGACATTCATGTATTCCATGGATGGTGTATTCCGTGATGTTGGTGTATTCCATGGGTGTTGGTGTATTCCATGGGTATTGGTGTATTCCATGGACATTGGTGTATTCCATGGGTGTTGGTGTATTCCACGGATGTTCCAGAGTGGGTTTGATGGCAGCTGGGAGGTGGATCAGGATGGAGGTGCAGGGATACTTGGGCCACCTTTGGTTCCAGTCCCTCTGGCATGGATCAAAACCAAACTGGTTCTGCTCTCCTGGCTCAAGTGAAGTCCATGGAATTCCATGGGGAATTGGGATGGAACAGCACCTGGAGAGCCTGAACTGGAGCTAAGTTCCCATCAATACCCACTTCCATGGAGTGTGGAGTTGGTAACTCACATGTCCATGGAATTACAGAATTATTCCTGAGAAGTGGATGGAGGAGTGAAGGATCTGTTTCCATAATTCCTCAGGAAAACAAGTGGCCTGATCCCCACAGGCAGAAGAATTCCACCTCTTCCCTGACTCCTTGGCATGGATGTGCCACATTTGAAAACAAGGCTGTTTAGGAGACAGAGGGCTGAAGTCAGGATTAAATTCCAGCCCTGCTGGGCTATGAATACAGGACACTCCTGAGCCTTGTTCTGTTGGAAGCTTTTCCTGGTATTCTCATCTTGTTCCCACTGCTGTGGGAAGGGAACATCCCCTAGACCAGGCCAGACACAGGAAGTCACAAGTTTGTGTCTCTTAATCCCTTCTATTTGTAATGGTTATTTTATTCTTATTACTAAAGAGTCAGGGAGGAGAAATGGGTTGGAATTCCACCTCAACCTGAGGAAAATGTCTTTCCATGGAGCCCTGGAACAGCTGCCCAGGGAGGTGATGGATTCTCCCTCCCTGGAGACATCCCAACCCCACCTGGATGTATTCCTGTGTCACCTGCTCCAGGTAGGAAATGGGCAGGAGGGTTGGATTGGGTCATCTCCAGAGGTCCCTTCCAACCCTAATAATTCTGGGATTCTGGGATGGTGTTACTGGTGAGGTCCAGGCTGTGTTTGTGCCACAGGAAGAACAGCAGCAACAAATCCTGCCAGAATTCTGGGATGAGCACCTGGCCACTGGGTACAATCTGTGGCGAGCTCAGACTTTGGCAGAAATATCAAGTCAGGCCTAGAACTGCTGCTTATTTTGGGTTTGCTGCACCCATAGTTGACTATTGAAGAAGTGCTGGTTATTTTTCACTTGATACAGCCCAGAGAGGCTCATTCCATCCCTGGGACTGTGATGGAGTGCTGGGATTGAGGACCCAGAGGGTGCTGCCCAGTGAGAGGGGAAGCAAAGGCCAGGTCAGGACGTTGCAATGACTCAGGAAACCGGAGCAGCCACCCCACACGACCTCCTGCAGTGGCATCTTCTGAGCCCGACTGTCAGAGAAGGTTCCATTTCCACTGCTGCTCATTTTGGCAGGAAAAGCCTCTGTTTGACACACAACCACCCCTGGAGGTCACCGAGGCCAAAGCTCATCCTGAGGCCGCGCAAAGAAACCCGGACACTCGGGGCTGTGTGGGGCTTCCCACATGGTTAAAAGCAAGGCTGAGTGATCATTTCCAACCCAAGGAAGGCAAGCAAGGGTGTCAGCACAGGAGTTAAGAAATCCCTGCCCATGAAACCTGGGATGTGTTGCATGAGCAGGGAACATTCCTTGTTTCTTGTTTCCTCCCCCTGCCTTGACCTCAGGCCCATTTGCAATCCCATTGCACAAACGGCTCTTGCAACCCAGCTCCTGCTTCCAGCAGAAAATCCTCGCCTCTGGAGGGGCAGGCAGAGGCCAGCCCTGCCCTGAGCTCCAGGGTGGGGGTCTGGTGGCACCCAGGAGACCTGGCACCCCTGGGAATGCTCTGGATCCTGCACTGAGCCTGCTCTGAGCTGGGCTGGCTTCCCAATATCCCCTATCCAGCACCAGCTCCCTCAGGAAGGTGCTGGAAGCCAGAGAAAGTCCTCATGCTGGTCTGCTGGGTCACACATGGTCATCCCCCTCTCTGGGATGGCTCCCAGGATGAGGAGATGTGGGATTTGGGAGATAATCTGCACTCCAGAACTCTGGGTGTTCCCATGGTCAAGGAGGGCATGGAGTGACAGCACTGGGGGGGATGGTTTGAAGCTGAAGGAGAGCAGGGCTAGATGGGAGATTGGGCAGGAATTGTTCCCTGGGAGGGTGGGCAGGCCCTGGCACAGGGTGCCCAGAGCAGCTGGGGCTGCCCCTGGATCCCTGGCAGTGCCCAAGGCCAGGCTGGACACTGGGGCTTGGAGCAGCCTGGGACAGTGGGAGGTGTCCCTGCCATGGCAGGGGTGGCACTGGATGGGCTTTAAGGTCCCTCCCAACCCAAACCATTCCAGGATTCTATGAAGTGCAGCAAATCCATGGAGATGGCAGCAGCCTCCTCCCAGCTTCCTGAAATCCACTGGAACCTTCCCGTTGCTGTTCATCTCTGTTTAGGCAGGCGGGGATGGTGCAATTCCGTTCATCCTGCTGGGAAGTGCCTCTTACGTCCGGGCCTGACTTGGAGCTGGAGCTCTGCTCTGCACTGAGATGATTTCCTGAGCCGGAGCCTCCCCTGGGAGCTGGAGTGGATCCAGGGGAAGGTTATTCCGGGTAAGCTGCCTGAGGGATTTCAACAGATAATTCTGTGCATCTCTAGAGCACCCTGGCTGGAGAACAGTAATCTTTTAATTGGATTCCCTCCGGATAATTACCCTGCTGGAGCTGCTCATGTCCAGCTCTCTAGAAACACATCCTGGCGTCTCCATGGAAGGCTCCAGAAACAGCTCCAGGAAAAAGCCAGGAAGTGTTGATTCACCTTGGAATTTCTACAGTACTGTGAGTGTGGTGGCCAGAAAAGCATGGCTTATACATTTATCCCACCAAAGTCATGGAAGTGCCTTTTGATCCTGCTTTTTTTTGGTTCCAGTGGCACATTTAAGAACCATGAGTTGAGTATTTCTGGCTCTGCCTTTCGCTGAGGATGGAACAAAGAAAAGGAATTATCATTTCCATCAAAATTCGTGTTCATTTTAAAAATAAATCAGATTTTTCACGGAATGTCTGCAAACCTTGGGGTGTGTGTAAGTCTGGGATTGTGTGCAGTGTCCAACCCAGAGGGGTGATCCTGCAGCTTGATTTTCAGGAATTTGCTGCTGTTTGTGGCAGAAAAAACCAGCACAAGGTTCCTGATGCAAATTGGTTATAACAGACACCAGATTCCAGCTGAAAGTCAGGATTTAGTCCCACAAACATCCAAGAGTCTGGAGTCAAGTGGGTGTTTATTTGTTTGCCTGCTCCTCATCTGCTCCAGTAACCTTCAGCTTGCTGTCCCTGTGGAGCTGGGAATCAGTGGATTCCACGGGATAGACTCCTGGCTTTGCACGTGTGTGTCTCCACTGAGGTTATCCCGAAAGATATTCCAAGGGAAAAGCCAGCACTCATCTCTTTGGGGATGGAATTCAGGAGCTTTGCTTGACGAGGGTACAGAGCTGACCTTCCTGACCACAATTCCCTCGAATACAAATCCACACCTGGATTCAAGTGCTGCATCCCACAAATTCATCTGTGGAAGGAGCTGAACTTCAGCTCTGGATGTTCCTCATATTGATCCATTCCCATTTGAGCTGGGATTTCAGTGCTGTGCCACGAGTGCTGATCCCAAATGGAAAGGTTCCTCCAGAACAACCCCAAACATCCCAATTCCAAACAGTGAAATGATCTGGATGGGCTGGCTGAAGAAAAAGAGCCTTGAACTGGAGGGATCCCCACCTCTGGGAGTTGGTTTTGCCAGCCCACACCCAGAATGATCAAATTCTGCATCATTGAAACACAAACACAATTCCCACAGCTCAGGGCTCACCTGGAATCATTTAATCCCAGAAGGGAGGTCTCAAACCTCTCATCAAACCTAGAATTTCTCTTAAAACTGCTCCCTAAAACTTTGTATTTTGTGCTTTATTCAGGTTTCAGTTCTGATAAATATTCCCCATACTGCTGAGAATGCCAGAATTAAAAACACAAGTGGTCAGGAGTGGGTTGGGGATGTGTCAGTTGTGTCCCACTTATCAGGAGCCCAAACCTGTGGGGAGGAGATTTGCTCCCATTCCTTACTCCAAAGGCTCCAAATGGCTCAGCCTGTGCCTGGCCCAGCACTGAGCTGTTTGTTTGACCTCCAGCTCTGCCTAAACATCCTGATAAACGAGAGGGAGCCTGACTGGATATAAAAACATCTGGGGCACTTTTTCCAGGGAAGCAGGAGAGGATTTCATCTCATCCAGAGACACATTTTTCCATAAATCAGGACAGCAGGGACATCCCTTGGTTTTTCTCTTGGAGCCCCCCAGAGGATGCAGGTCCCAGCTCCAGCTGGAATCACTGCTCTCAATCCCATTTCCTATTTGAAGGAACAATTAAAGAAGCAAAATGTTTATCTTTCCCTTTGGATATCATTCCAGTAAAAAAAGTTCATGTCAACAGTCTCTGGTGACCCAACATGGGATCCTACTGGGTTTTTCCACGTCTATCTGAAAAAAATATAAACCAATAAAACTATAAAATAAAAAACCCTATAAAAATAAACTAGAAACCAAACAGGCCATGAAGAAATGATGTTCTGACCCCATAGATTACAGGCATTTTGATTATTTGGCTGGAATGATGAATACATTCCTGTCTGGAATTCCCTAAGGTGTAACCAGGTGCTCTAACCTGTCCTTTGACATGGGACAATGATTTTAAACTGACAGAGAATGGAATTAGGTGGGATTTTGGGCAGGAATTGTTCCCTGGCAGGGTGGGCAGGCCCTGGCACAGGGTGCCCAGAGCAGCTGGGGCTGCCCCTGGATCCCTGGCAGTGCCCAAGGCCAGGCTGGACATTGGGGCTTGGAGCAGCCTGGGACAGTGGGAGGTGTCCCTGCCATGACAGGGGTGGCACTGGATGATTTTTAAGGTCTTTCCAACCCAAACCATTCCATGGTTCCATGATTCAATGACCCCCAACACCAGCCTTACAGTGACTGCTCTTTGCTCTTTTGATGACCTTGGTGCTTTTTAAACCCTACAGGTTTTTAGGAGCTATTTGCTGAAAATCCAGCTTTGCCAAACAATCCAGAAACTTCCACACGTGCTGGGTGTGGTGTGAGATTTTCTGTGACAAGCTGGAACTTTGAAAGGAGCCTAATCCCAGCAGGAGGAACAGCATGAGCCATATCCCGCAGCATCCATGGATGGTGGGAGGCTAAGGAAGGGTCAGGGCATTTCTCAAGGACATGGGGATGGAGCCTGGCTGCTGGCACAGCTCCACCAGCCCAGGAGGGCTGTGACTGTGTTTTCTGGTGGCAGGACCACAATGGATTCCATCAGTTCAAAGGAAAACATGGATTTGCTGAGTCTCTTTCAGGAAAACAAAGGGAAGTGTAAACCTTCCATGTGTGTTATCCGTATTTAAATCAGTGGGATTGAGGAACCAAAGCAGCTCTGACAGTTTGGGTGATTTGTCCCATGAGACCTGAAACTCCCACAATGGGCAGTGGAGCTGGGGAAGGGGCTGGAGAGGGAGTCATAGGAGAATCCCTGAATCCCTGAGGCTGGAAAAGCCCTCCCAGCCCAGCTGTGCCCAGCTGTGCCCGATGCCCACCTTGTCCCCAGCCCAGAGCACTGAGTGCCACCTCCAGCCCTTCCTGGGACACCTCCAGGGATGGGCACTCCAAACCTCCCTGGGCAGCTCTTGCCAAGGCCTGAGCTCCCTTTCCATGGGGAAATTCCTGCTGCTGTCCACCCTGAGCCTGCCCTGGCCCAGCCTGAGGCCGTTCCCTCTCCTCCTGTCCCTGTTCCCTGGCAGCAGAGCCCGACCCCCCCGGCTGCCCCCTCCTGTCAGGGACTTGTGCAGAGCCACAAGGTCCCCCCTGAGCCTCCTTTTGAAGGAGTCAAAGAATCTCCCCGGGAAGGGCAGCTGAAGCTGGACCTGCCTGCTGGGAACACTGCAGGGGATGGAGAGAGCTCCTTGCATGGGAATAACTCCCCCAGTTCAGCCAGTGCTCACAGAGGGATCCTTACCCACACCTGGGGTTACTCCAGAGGCAATCCCGGAGCTCGGCTGGCTCCTGATTTACATCAGCTGGGATGCACTTGGCCCTTGCTCTGAATCCAGCTGGGTTACCAGGATTCCAAGTGCAGAACTGGAATCAGCATTCTCCTCGTTTCAAACTGGCCGGCGCTGGAATTTGGCCGCCCGAAACCTGGCCCGTGCTGCCCCTCTGCGTTGGCACCTCGGGTTCCTCACCTGCTCCTGCTCCCTGCCTTCCCCCAGCCAAGGAAAAGCAGGATTGGGCTGCTCCAGCCCGGCTGGCGTTTTCGGGAGCCACCACAGCGTGTCCCCACAGAGCTGCGCTTCCATCCCTCCATCCCCGCTCCTTCCAGCAGGAACGCGTCCAACCGCGAGCTCATCTGCGTGGCCATAAATACACCCCCCTCCAGCGCTGCTCCAGCCACGGCTTCCATGGGCAGAGCTGGCAGGAAAAGGATCCTGACCTTCAGCTCTGCCCGATCCACCCGGGCCGGGCCTGGTGAGGCGAGGACGGAGTCGTAAAAAAATCCCCAACAAAGCGAGCAGCAGAGAAAACCCAACAACAGGGAAAGGTCACAGCTCAAGGTCTGCTGCTCATTACCGAGGAATAACACCGGGAGCCGGCCTCATTTGCATAATGAGTTTCATGCTGGGCCCTGACACGTCCCAAAACCAGAGCAGGGTTAGGTTTGAAATTAGGGAGAAATTGTTCCCTGTGAGGGTGGGGAGGTGCTGGCACGGGGTGCCCAGAGAAGCTGTGGCTGCCCCATCACTGGAGGGGGTGCCTGCAGGGATATTTCATGTAGAGGAGCTGCAGCAGCTGTGGGATACAGGGAGGTCTCTGGCTAAACTGGAGGAAAGGCAGATTGGAAGAAAAAAGGGAAAAATGAAGGGATTCCTTCAAGACCAGGAGGAAGAGCAACCATTTGAGATGGGGAGAGAGATTTCTGCCTCAGCTGTGAGGAGTGTCAGGAAGCCCGGGGACAGGAAAACTCTGCTGAGGGAGCTGGGAAAGGGGCTCAGGCTGGAGCAAAGGAGGCTCAGGGGGGACCTTGTGGCTCTGCACAAGTCCCTGACAGGAGGGGGCAGCCGGGGGGGTCGGGCTCTGCTGCCAGGGAACAGGGACAGGAGGAGAGGGAACGGCCTCAGGCTGGGCCAGGGGAGGCTCAGGGTGGACAGCAGCAGGAATTTCCCCATGGAAAGGGAGCTCAGGCCTTGGCAAGAGCTGCCCAGGGAGGTTTGGAGTGCCCATCCCTGGAGGTGTCCCAGGAAGGGCTGGAGGTGGCACTCAGTGCCCTGGGCTGGGGACAAGGTGGGCATCGGGCACAGCTGGGACTGGCTGGGCTGGGAGGGCTTTTCCAGCCTCAGGGATCCTGGGATTCTGTGTGAGGGAGGCCATGGGGTAAATGAGATGGAGCCAGCACTGCTGAGGTCAGAGGGTGCCTCCAGCAGTGACACTGAGCAGACAGAGCTGGAGCACAGATATCACACAGATGTCACTGCTGGGTCCTGAGCAGCAGCACTGAGATCCCTCCTGGTAGAAGGTGAGGAGTGGGCTCCAGCTACTAAATCCAATGGGATTTTTTCTTTCAGGTTACACCACTGCCCTACAGATCTGCCTGTTCCTGCTTTGATGAGGACCCCCCAACAAATCCCACCCTGGGCATCCCTGGCAGCGCTGTCCAAACGCTCCTGGAGCTCTGGCAGCCTCGGGGCCGTGCCCATTCCCTGGGGAGCCTGGGCAGTGCCCAGCAGCCTCTGGGGGAAGAACCTTTCCCTGCTCTCCAGCCTGAGCCTGCCCTGGCCCAGCTCCAGCCGCTCCCTGGGTGCTGTCAGGTCACAGGGAGCAGAGATCAGAGCTGCCCCTCCTTTTCCCCTCACATGGAAGTTGTACCTGCAATGAGTCTCCCGTCAGTCTCCTCTTCCCCAGCTGAACACCCCAAGTGGGGCATTTCCTCACCACCCTGCCCCAGGGGGGAGCAGCTGTTCCTGCAGCAATGGGATAGGGTGGGAATGCTGTATCCATGGGGTGAGACAGCAGGGACAGAGGTGAGGGCTGTCCTGCAGGTCAGTGAGTGCAGAGCGAGGCACGTGTGGTCAAAACCCTTTGTGGCTGACAAGTGTAATCCTGTGGTCAAGGACCAGCAATCAGCACTGGCCTCACACAGAGGAGCTTCTGGCAAGGAATCATTCCTGAAAGTCAGCTCCCATCTCATTCCACATCTGGAACCACGGGCAGCATGCAATCCCAGAGGTCACTCACATTCCCTGTGCCCAGGGAGAAGGGTCACAGCACTGGCAGGAAGCTGGGGGGGCCATCACATGCTGGCCTGACCTTTTCCTTCTCAAGGCTGCAAGGCACAGCTCAGATCCCTGTGCCAGCTGCTCATGGCAGCAGCTCCAGGGTAAGGGGGATTTGCTCTTCTGCTTCCCAAACTCTGGGGTGACAGAGGCTGGAAAAAAGGGGGTTCCCAGCACCTCTCCCCAAAGATGACAAAAATCAAGAGGATCAAAAAAAAAGTAGAATTTAAACAACCCCAGGGCCCTCAATTCCCTGCTGGCCCCATCGCAAGGAGCTCTGTGACCCTGAGGGTCCCATGGCAGCTCCTCCTGAGGGACAGCTCTGATCTCTGCTCCTGGGACAGGGACAGCACCCAGGGAGCGGCTGGAGCTGGGCCAGGGCAGGCTCAGGCTGGAGAGCAGGGAAAGGTTCTTCCCCCAGAGGCTGCTGGGCACTGCCCAGGCTCCCCAGGGAATGGGCACGGCCCCGAGGCTGCCAGAGCTCCAGGAGCATTTGGACAGCGCTGCCAGGGATGCCCAGGCTGGGATTGCTGGGGGGTCCGTGCAGGGCCAGGGGTGGGACTGGGTGATCCCTGTGGGTCCCTTCCAGCTCAGGATATTCCATGATCCTGTGATCTCTCCCAGGCACTCAGGACACATTTGGCAGGAGCTTGGGATGGGGCTGGACTCCCCATGGTCATTTGGGTGGTCCCAGAGAGCTGATATCGATGGCAGTGCAGATAAGCCCAGTGTGGGGCTGATACCTCGTGTCAACAGCAGGACAGCAAACACCAGGCAGGGGTGGCAGGTGGGGACCTTCCAGGAGGGACAGGGATTGTGGTGTCCTGAGAGGCCCAGGTACAGCCAAACCTTCTGTGAGTGACAAATTTGGGGAGCACTGTCGGACAACACTCATCCAAAAAGGGGGAGATGCCTTCCCACGTCCTGAGCAATGGGAACAGGGAATGATCCATGCAGTGCACGGCCCTGCCGAGCTCCCTGATGGCACTGCCACAGGGGACACGTGGCAAAACCACCCAGCAGCTGCCCTGACATGTGGTCTGGGATCACGGGAAAGCCAGGCTGGAGGTGCCCTCAGGAGCTGTCTGGTCTGGCCTTGTGCTCCAGAGAAGTCCAGGCTTGAGCTGGACTGAAATGCTGCAGGGATTTGTGGGAGAACGGCCATACCTATGGAATTTCCTCCAGGGAGATGGATGGGGTGCTCTGCTCCTTCCCCAGAGCAGCTCCAGGTGCAGCACAGGCAGACAGGGATCCCTGGTTGTCCATGCACTGCTCCTGCTCTGGAATTGCTGCTGGAATTGCCCACCCTCACTGGGGCAGTGGCTCTGGGACTCCTCCCTGTCCCGTGTCACCCATGGAGTGACAACTTCCTGAGGAGCTACAACTTCCCATCACTTCCACTGCTATTCATTCCTGATGAGTTGCTAATTATTGTTCATTAATGAAGGTGACCCAGAAGTGTCTTCTCAGCAGTACAAGCATGGAAGTGTTCCAGGCCAGGTTGGACATTGGGGCTTAGAGCAGCCTGGGACAGTGGGAGGTGTCCCTGCCCATGGAATGGGATGATCTTTGAGGTCCATTCCCACCCAAACCAGTCAGGGATTCCATGATTCCCTAGCAGGATGTAGTCCCATGATAATTATCCCTCTAAGCCAGGCTCCATGTAGGATTCAGCTGCTATTCCAGCTCCAAGCTCCCCAGACATCAGGGAGATGTTTTAAGCAGGAAAAAGAATGGCACCAGGAAGATTCCAGCTCTTTTAATCCCACTCAGTTCTCCTGGTTTAACTGGACAAACAACTCCCTGACACACAGACTCACAAGACACATTCCAATAAATGATTGGAAATTTAACTTCATCTTTTCCAAACCCTTGGGGATAGCCCAGCTCCTGGGTTTGTGCTTACACATGGAAAAAGGGCCAGGAATGAGTTGGGGTGACTGCTTGCTTGGGCTGTTGGACACGAGTTGTCCCTTGTGGACACAGGGATGGCTCCAACAGCTCTGGCTGTGCTGTCAAATCCCGACCCTCAGCAGATTTGCCCTCCTTAGAAATGTGGTTACACAGTTTTCCCCTCAATCTGGAAAAACAAAAGTGGGGTTTTTCCACTCTCCCATAAAGAAAAAAGCAGCGTCTTTGCTCCAACTTTCACTCACCCAGGGAAATTTCACCTCCAGGCAAGCACCACCCATGGAAAACTCCATGTGCAAAGGTGAGTGTTTTGGAAAGTTAGGAGAGTGTGAAAAACAGGGCCCAGGATGGAAACTATTCCTGTAGTAGTAGGCAAAGGATTGGATTCCCATCTTGGGCTCCTTCTCCACAGTGTCCCCAGCCAAGGCTGTCACACACCGAGGGCAAACACACCAACAATGAGCTGACCAGAATTCAATGTTATTCCACGGAACATAGTTGAGGTGAGGGGAGTTATGTGGGATGGAAGCTGAGGTTAAGTGAACACAAAGGAGAAGGAATTTGGGCACTTAGGGGGATGTGTAGGGAATGTTTTTCTTTCGAATCTGGTGCAAATTGCAGATGGCCAGGCACAGAATCCATACCCTGGGCCAAGCCAGTGGTCGGGCTTAAAAACAGGGCAATTGTCTTCGAAAACTTAAATATTGTTTCTCTAGGATTTGTGGCTGTGTAGCCTCGAGATATTCCCTAGGGAATGCTGAGAGTGCCAGGGTGAGGTGAAATGACCCTGCTGAGGCCAGGCTGGAAGGTTTCAGAGAAAGGCTCCAGGACGTCTGAGCTGAGGTCCCTGAGGAGACTCGTGGAGGTGGCACT